>NC_048903.1:15045847-15387664 GCF_011077185.1 Oxyura jamaicensis | reverse complement strand
TTCTTTCTTTCTTTCTTTCTTTCTTTCTTTCTTTCTTTCTTTCTTTCCTTCCTTCCTTCCTTCCTTCCTTCCTTCCTTCCTTCCTTCCTTCCTTCCTTCCTTCCTTCCTTCCTTCCCTTTTCCATCTCTTCTTCCTTCATCTTTCTCTTTCTCTTTCAGCCCCCCTTGGCGCACACAGGCTGTGCAGCTCAGCGTGTTGCAGTGCTGCAGAGGCAGCCAGGGCGAGAGAGCGATCACAGCTCTGGCACGGGAAAAGCATCATCAGATGTTGTTAAAATAGGCTGGCCTGACTCTTAGGGATTTGCTTTGACCTCCTCATAAAAAAGCAAACCACTGCATTTCTGATTCCTGCAGCTTGCTGTTCACACACCCTGCCCCAGCAGCAGCCTGCTTTTGGAGCCCTTGGTCAGCTCACGGATGGCTCCAGCTAAGCTAGCTCTCTCTCAGCCAAAAAGTGTGATAAGCCCTGAGAAAATGGTGTCCCATCTGACTTCTGAGTGTTTGTGATCTAGAATTCCCTTTGTTGTCCAACGTGCCACCTTGCTCACCAGGCCCACTGGATTCAGCCCTGGCCGCTTTGCTATTTTGGGGGGTTTAATCTAGAATGAAGGTGTAAGTGCAGAGCAGGGATGTGCTTTAAGCCCTCTGACCCTGATCTTGCAATGATATTGGTGTAGACAGCATCTACAGGCTGCTTTTTAGAGTTGTTCATCCTACCCCAAAGAGTATATTCCTATTGGAAAGTAATTTATGATCTGGGAGGGCTGTTACTTACAAGCTAGTAAAATAACTTCAGCTGCACTTTTACTGCCTTCAGCAGCAAACATCCATGCTGAGGGAGGGAACAAGCCTTTCCTTGCTAGTTGTGATACATCACGATCTATAACACAGCCATGTGGTTTTTTGGCTTGCATTCATCTCGTTTCCAGGCAGCAGGTTAAAAAAGAAATAACCGATTTCTGCTTGCAGTGTTTGCAGTCCAGTCACATTGTTTCAGCAACTGCATGAACTTTCAGCAATTTTTCCAGAGCCAAGGTGTCTCCTTCGTGCCAGCCAGCCAGGATCCCTTCATTTGGGGTGGGCTGAATCACCCTTTCAAGGTATTTTGTTCTCCTTGTTGACTGAGAATGAAGTTGGACTTGATGCTTAATCTTCAGATCTTTAAAAAATGTTATCACAAGTGTCCTGTGTTATAAATATCACAGTTTCCCTTTGTTGTGGAGTGGCTCCAGCCTGCCTGTGCCTGAGGCTGGGTGCTGCCAGGTACCAGCTTCTGCAGTGAAATGGGCTCATACCAACAGCTGGGGGATTCAGGGGCTCCTCACACTTTTTCCCTGGGTAATTAAAACCAGAGAAGTACAGGACTGTGGGTCCAAGCCTTCTGTAAGAGTAATGTATGTAAAAAATGACTGAAGCCCAACCCACCCTGGTGCCATTCTGAGAGCAGAACAGAACTGAGCCCATTTCATCCCATGCAAATGATCCCTTAGAGAAGCTGAGAGAGCCTCAGACATATTTTTCTGTGTAAATCGGGTCCTTCTAACTCTTAGTGGAATAAAGCTCCTTTACCCTTTATCATATTCAGCATAAGAGGAAATCTTCTTCAGTACAGACATTCAAATATGTCCCAGTCAGTAAATCAGAATCCAGATTATTCATGTTATACCACCACTTATCGACTCTTTTTCAGGCCACAGTGTGTGTAGGGGGGAATATACCAACACCCAGCACTTTTAACACTAGCCACAAGCACCCATAGCCATTGGTTTTGCATTACACACAGGGCACAGTGGGTCAAGCCATTTGCAATGATCTATCAGGTCTGAAGGAAAAGCACATGTTCTTAACCTTCATGTTCAGGAACTGCACGTTGTGCCCTGAAAGTCATTGCATTTGTGATTATGCCCTCAAAAATAAACTTGTAAGGAGCTGTGTGCCTTCCCTTCCCCATGCAGCTGTTGTAGCACCTCTGAGTTGCCTGCCCAGGTCTGAGCTAAGCTGGGACTGGTTTTTGCTCATTATGCCTTCAAAAACTGGGAGAGATGAAAGTGAAAATGGATCTGCAGGGAAAGCCTCAGCACAGTGGTCTGCAAGTCCTGCTGAGAAATGCTCAAAAGAGCCAAGCTGGGTGGGTATCTTCAGACCAGGAACCTGAAAATGTGATCTAGATGACGGAGAAAAATGGCTAGTTTCTCAGAGGGAGAGAAATGCTCCAGTTTCTACATGTGCAAGAGATCTGGGCTTCCTAAGAGGAAGGGAATAGAGAAGTGTAGAGATATGTGGGTTATTCTTCCCATGTATATTTTTAATTATGGCCCATATATCATTCTTAGCATTGCCTTGAGCGAAGAAAGATAAAACAGCAAAAGCAATCGCAAGATTTCCACACATGTAGCCAGTTCCAAAATCAATGGGAGTTAGGTATCTAAATACCTTTAAAAACCTGGCTACTAATTCCCTGAGGACCCCCTTGAATATCACAACCTTAAATCCTTGTGGATGTCCTGACATTGCTCAGCCCATGAAGCACAGGACATTGTAGTCAGGACAGCATTTATTTTGTCATGTAAAGGGGAAAAATGCTCCCTTTAAGGTTGGCCAGCTTAAAGCTGTGCACTCTTATTGTTCATCATCTGTTTGGTCAAAGGTAGCATTCAGCTGCTTGCCAGCAGCTAATGAAAGGAATTTGGTGACTGTCCACAAATGCATTTTAGTAAATGTTCACTCCCCTCACACACATTCAAATATTTTACAGGGGAAGATGCAAAGCTTCAATAGCTCTTGGTAGGGGAGGAGGAACAAAGGACGCTTATTTATTTATTTTTTTTTTTGATGCACATAGAATTGATAAATATTCAGGAAAATTAAAAACCATTTTCCACCTAAGAAGAGGGAATCCGCGTGGTCGTGCCACGTGAATGAGAGCTGTCCCCTGGATTCCCTTCCTATCCTGTGGCCCTGTGGCTTGTGTTCGCGCCGCTACTGTGCACAATAGGTAGCTACCCCAAGGTTAGGTTACACAAGTCACTTGCTTAGCCAAGGTGACTTCCCTCATCTGTAACATATCATAGGGTTATAAATAACATAGCATCCTCCGTTTGATCAGGCCTGGGAGGCTGACAGCCCCCTCCCTCCTTCAGGATGCTGAAACAATTACAAGCTGGAGGAAACCAGCAAGCGCTTTCGTGTTTGCTGCAAACAGAGGATGGGCTTGGCTCCTGCTCCCCTTTAATTAGAGTTTATTGGTAAAGCAACCCCATCTCTCTGCCCCTGGAAAATCTGGGCTGTCAAGGCCTAATTTCTTGGGCCTATCAAGTATGAGATATGTTTACAGAGTCCCTCCAGGATTAGCTGGGTTGCTATCAAAACAGAGGAGTGTATTTCTATCAATGAAAACCGCTATGACAAGGTCTGTCCCCAGAGACAAACGGCCTATTCCGTGGAGGCTTTAAATAGGAGCAATAATGGTAGTGAGCAGCACTGAGTTGAATAATTAGATTGTTCTTCATAAATCCTCGAGCGAGGACTTCCAAGCAGGTCCATTATGTGTGTCGTATGTTAGCACTGAGCTTTATGTGGTGTGGACACTGCTCGGTGCTGGGCTGCAGTGATGGGTGAGTAAATCACCAGCCAGGGGGACCGGGGAAGACAGCTCCTTCCCCTCCTGGCTCTTCCCCCATGGAGATCATCTGCTCTGAAATATAAACACCCCTAACATTTATTTTATTCCTCAAAGAGTTTTCAAGAGGACTAACTAGAGTGATCTTTGAATATTTATGTTTTGTTTGTTTATATTTAGAGACTGGAAAACACACATATTTTGTTCACGTCCCCAGACTAGCTCATTTACTGATTCATTTAAAACATCCTTGCAGATCCATTGAGAGATAACTTCTTCTTTAGAGGGATGCAGTTGTATAATAGCAGCTCAGTATTATCTCCACATATCCTTGGTGGGATTTCCTCTTGCCAACTGAGAACTGAGCTTTTTTTTTTTTTTTTTTTTTTTTTTCCTCCTAATCTTTCTTTCTCCCTCCTCCCCTTTCAATTATTCAGGTTTTCTCTTTCTTTCTCCCTGTGTCAGTTACAGAAAGAAATCTCAGATGAGCAAATGTCATTTGACTCTAATCCTGACTGCTAATTTTTTTAGATTTCCGAGGAAGTGCTGCCAGGCAGCAGTGGGTGCAGGCACAGCTGCTGGTGCAGGCTGAGGTAGGCACCTCTGATAAACCCAGATGCACTCTGCTCACTTACAGACACTTTTGTGAGACCTGGTTAAACAATACGGGTAAAAAGAACAAGAAATGATGTTATTCCCCAAGGACTGTGTATACACCGAACTATTTTGTCTGCCAGTAAGTGTCGTGTGTCACTGTAAGTTTTATAGGAGCTGACTGGCAAAGGATGCCCTGACTAAAAACAGAACGCCCCATCCCATGCCCCTGTGCATCCAAGCAGCAGTGGTGGCCAGGCTTACAAAGAGCTGCTCTCCTGCTGAGGTCATGCTGCCGGGGTTGGTGCCATCTGCCTTTGGACCAAGCCCTTTGTTATCAAGAGCTGACGGGGTCCCAGCAGGGGGGTAAAAGGGTGAGAAGGAGAGGAGAGGCATCATGCAGTAGGGCCAAGAACAAGCCCTAGCCTTCAGTGAAGCTCATGGCCTGCTGTCAAGTTACTCAGCTTGCACATGAGCATGAGGACAAGCTCGGAGCTTGGTGTGACCCAGCAGCTCAGCCGTCACCCACTGCACTCTGGCACCAGCAGCCTTGCTACCGATCATCCCTCACTTGTCCCGGACAGAGAACTTCTCCAGTGTCAAAACACCACCAGAATAAACAGTGTTAAACATTTTACAAGGCAATTTAGGTGATAATCATCAGAGTAATAGAATAATGTTATCCATATTCATTTTAAGGTGTGCTGTGCTTTCCTTTCTGATTAACGTAAAAACCTCCTTCTTGCCAGACTAGGGGAACAAAGTGACTGAGAATTTTTAAAGGCGCATTCCTCCTCACATCCTAAGCGCATGAATCTGAGGAATTTCCTATTCATAAGAAGTTTGCATTCCTGGGACGCGGGGCTCGCACACTTGAGCGTGGCCCTCCTGAGCAGCAGCTCTGCTCCCCGCTGCTCCGCTTGGCCGCACTGTGCCTTGGGCAGCCGCTGGGGACAATCACGTCTGGCTTGCTCCTTTGCTGCTGGCCTTGGGAGTCTGCACATTTTGTTAACTTGACCCTGAGCTGTGAGTCAGGCCACGTAGATCGGGAGGTGATTTTCAGTGTGATGCCTGGGAATTTGCCCACAACCTCGTTTCCTAGGCTTTGGCTTTTTTTTTGGCTTGCTCTGCTTGGTGCAGGACTGTCTGCAGATGGGCAGGCGCCGTGCCCATCAGCAGGATGGTTCACCCAGAGCCAGCAGGGAGAAGTCTTCTGTATATTCCTGGTCAGAGGGTCAGAGGGGATGGAGTGGCATTTGGCCCTTGGACACAGTAGTAGTTCAGGTATTAGATAATTACCACAGTCTGCAAGTTGTTTCATTGGATATGAGTCCATCTGTTATCTCAAAAAAAAAAAAAAAAGGCAAACAAACAAACAAATAAATAAAAATAAAAATAAAAACAAGCAATTTGAGATATTTTAATGTTTCAGGTTCTGACTTATGTACTGATGGCACTGAACAGAGCTCTGAGCGGATCTGGGGACTCTGGAGGCAGGCCAGAGCACACGGTAAAATCCAAGAAACCTGCACCACAAGAAACTTATGTTCTGTAAAAGTGGAGTTCAGTCTTCTTACAAGGGTCTAGGCAGGTAAAACTGGTCCCAGCTGGAGACAGGACTGAGTCACCAGCCCCACTCCTTGTTGAACCATTTGCTCCTGGCTGCGAGCTGCTGATCTGTAAAGCAGCTGGGCAGGCACAAAAGCTGGATTGAGGCACCCAGGACACTTAAAGGAAACGGGAAATGTGTCTGTGGACATTAGATGATTCAGGGTTTGCTGGCAGCTGAACAGAAGTTTTCAGGATTTCAATTTTGAACTCAGGAAGCTTTATTCCACCCGGTTCCCACGGTGGGCACTGCTGTCGTTTTATGAACCTGGCCTGAGTGCTAGGCTGGTGCGTGCCATTAATGGCACTTGCCTACATCAGAGGCATGCTGCGGGGCTGAACACAGCCTAGAAATTGGGGCACATCAGTAATGAGGACCACGTAAGTGCCTTAGATTCATTGACTTCATCTTCTAGAAGGTAAGGTTCAATTTTTGAAAGGTACTGGCCTGAGCCAAGAGCTGGTTCACAACCATCTGATTTCACTCTTGCTCCATGCATCTGCTGGCTGGTCCGATGCCAGGCCCTTCACCAGTGCAGATATCACTTATGAAAATAAAGGCAGGTTTTTTTTTCATGCATCAGAAAATCGTTCTGAAGATGAGGAAATATTTGTTGTGAGAACACAAGGTGTTCTTTACTCTCCCAAGGCGACTTTATAAGCCTGAAACATACTCATCAAAAAAAATGTTTGTAGATGATCTGTATTTCCTAAAGTAGGTTTAATAAATAAAGACTTGGGACTGAAAACACAGTCTATTTTCAGAAGGATTTTTCTTTACATTTTATGCCTATCTCAGCTTTATGAGGATATGCTGGTTTAACTCCTTTCTGATACTGTTTCTTAATACAACCAGATTTTCTAGATTAGTAGATGTATATAAAACAAAAACCTGGAATTAGATTTGCAGAATGGCTGTTACTTATACTAGGTAACAGTTAGGCATTAAAGCAAGACAAAAGAATTTCATTGTCACAATAACAAATCCATTTTAAAATCCATTCTCCACAAAGCCACCAAATCAGTGCAGAATCTTCCTGACAAATATATGATAATAATGTATATTTATGTAGGAACCTTCACCCCCAAAGAATCCAGAGCTTGCCAAAAACAAACAAACAAACAAACAAAAACAAACTCTGCAGGAGCTGGCTCTGAGGTGAAGAGATCCCAGGGAATAAAGACAGGTTTTGGCAGTGGCCCTGGCAAGGTCACTGAAACAAACCTGGCTTTGCCTATAATGCCCGTGGGTTTCTGTGTGCTCTGCACTGCAGGACCTACAAGCTGGGCTGTTGTGCCTGCAGTCAGCACACATGTGAATGAGAGGTGAACTTGGACTCCTTTGAAAAGGGCCACACACACACAAATGAATTTATCCCTGTTAAGGGAATAAACAGGACCAAAGTGCTGCTGTGGCCTTCGGTTGTCTCTGCTTGAGGCTGTGGTGCACTCTGGATGCACAAACACTGATTTTTATTACAAGGGAATTTTCACAGGCCTTTGAAAAACACCAATATTTTTACTAAATATTAATGGGAGCTTGACTTGAAGTCAGCCCGAGCTGCAGAACAATGCTTATAACAAAGATTTATGTATTAAATGCAGCTGATCTCTTATTTTCATTATCTTGATATGTTTCTGATGTTCAGATTTCAGAGGTGCAGCAGCCAGGCGGCACCGAAAATGGCTTTGAACACATGCATGTGTGTGCATGTCTTAACAAACACAACTCATGTATGACGTTTGACTCAGGGCTCTGCATGACCGGGAGCGGTGCCTCACAGGGTGTCAGCAGATTCGGAGCCAGCTGTAGCCAGGAAGCCGCTGCCGAGCTTCTCTGTGTTATCTGCAGGAACTTTGCTGTCTTATCTGTGGAAAATTGATCCATACAGTCTCTTTAGAGACCCACATCAAATATTAATTTTGCCTATTTGTTCAATGTAATTAGCAGGTGTGATTAATCAATTAATCAATCTGGGATTCCTATCTGTGCCGCAGTTTGCTGCGATGAGCAGGGGTGCTGCGAGCAGTGCTCCCCTCATTGCCTTTCTGCTCCTGTGCCAGCATCCCCCCACCCCACGTCTGGGTTTGTGGGGTGGGCTGGGGCTGTGCTGCCCCCCCTGGCTTCAGGCAATGCCTTAGTTTCACCTACACCTGAAGGGGAAAGAGCAGACAAGAGCTGCCACAGAGGGGTGTGCTTTTTATGGCTGGCTCCTGGTGATCTTCCCAGCCTGGCTTTGCTGGTCTGAGGGATGGAGGTAAGTTGTGAGACGTTCAGGTAAACCTCAAGTCCTTTGAATGCTTGAAAATGCCAGCCCTGGGGACTTTTGATGAGTGTGAGGCAGACAAAATCCCAGCCCTGTACATGGAGACTCAAAGTGTGTTTAGATTCATCCACAGGGTGGGCATTTGCAGAGGACCCAGATTTTGCAGAGGATGCGCTGAGGGACTTCACTGCAGTCTCCAGCTTGCATGCTGCTCCCAATACTGTGGGGATGCCTGCTCTGCTTTTTAGTAAAAGTGGCTGACAGAGGTGCTGAGTTACACTGTTGAAGTCTGCCTGAGTCTTCGCTTAACCACTGCCCCTTTCTCAGTGTCATATTCTGGACAATCCCCTTTGTATCCTGCTTGTTTTTCACTGTTTTTCCCTGTTTTTCCCTCTGCTCTTGTGCATCCTGTTATCTTGTGCCTTGCCCACCATCACCCTGGAGAATCTGGACCAATGTTCAGGTCTGTCCAGAGGGGGTATGTGTGCATTCAGGAGGTGCCACTCCTCTACTTAAATCCTTTCCTCTTTCTGAGATCTTTCAGTTCAGGAAACCCCATTGCCACAATATAAATTCCTCTGGCCATCCTGACCTTGCCCCAGCCTAGGGTGGGGGTGCTTTTTTTCATTTATTGAGCTCATTGGGCCAGATTTAATTCCTGTGCATTGTATGCTTTGCTGATCTAGGAACATTTTATATTCTGCAAAAGTAAATGCCCCCCGGAAGATAGACTGGCTTTGGTTTCGGTGTGATTTTTGGATTAGAAACACCCAGGGTAGCACTTTTCTCAGAATAGTTTTTCTACAGAGTAAAAAGTATGAGTCTACCTCTGATGCCTTGAACTGTCATCGTAATAACCTCAAATATAGCTGTCTTCACCACATCACCGTCCTCCTCTCTGACCCATAAAGTTTTACCATTACAACCTGCCCTTAATCACCTAACCATTTCCTTAGTCTTTCAAGGACAATGGTTTTTATGCCATACTTGCTAACCTTACGTATTAGTCTACCATCCCAGGCTGCGTTTAAATGACTTTTCTGAAATCTATGTGGATTAGCTCCACTGCTTCGCCCCTGTCTGTTTTTCACATTAGCTCCTAAAACAAATTCTGCCAGATTTGTCAGACAAGATTTACCCTTTATGAAGCTGGGTAGATATGTTTTTATCAGTTCATATTTCTCCAGATGTTGGTGATCTCATCCCTGCTAACATGGCTAAAACCTGGCCTCTGATTAAAATCACACTGCATGTCTGGAGCCAGATTCTCAGCTAGTGGGAATAAAAGTGTGTGTGTTTCTCATTCATTTCTACCAGCTGATAACCTACTGCAAGTATGTCTTGGTTTCCGCCCATCTCTTGTCATGGATGTTCAAAGATGTTTGCTTTAGATCAGTTTCTCCTCACCTCTTTTTATCTCCAAGGACAGACCCCAAACCTTTGTTATTGGGCACTTAATCTTTCCTGCTCCTCTGTTAAGCAGCACGGGTTAAAAACACACTTGCCACAAGCAGCCCTTTGTCCTTCGCCAGCAGCATGAGCTTGTCGTGGTGATTGCCAGGGTTGTTCTGAGCTCTTCCCTGCTTGGCTGTTGCAGGGAACCTTGTCTCCTCTGTGCCTTGCATTGCAACTCTAGGTTCCCCCATGAGCATCAGCCAGGCAAAATCATTTCATTTCCCTCATTTAATTCCCTCTCCCCATGTTAATAAGCTCTTTCTACCACCTCGCAGTGGTACAGTGGCCTCCCCGTTAATCTTGTCTCCTTTACCTGTTTAAAAGAAATCTTGTATTGTTTTTATTCACCCCATGGGCAATTCTTCTATCTCTGTCATATTTGGTTTCCTAATCAGCTTTTTACATCTTTTCAGCTTTGCTTTATAATCCCTTTCATCCCCTTAATATTTGCCTTCTTACACATGTCACCTGCCTCTTTCCTCTCCCTGATAGCTTTTATGACTTCCTCAGTCATCAGCCTTCATCGGAAACAGAGCTCACCCATCCCTGCTTGACAGGGATCGCTGTTTCCAAGTACTGCACTCATTTCCTGAGTACGAGTTGCTGTATGTAAACGAGGGCTCGCTGAATAGACACTGATGCCTCTTCTATTGACTTTTATTTCTTTCTTGCTGCTGTTTGCTCATGAGCAAATGGCAGTATTCTCACATGTATTTATCGCTCTGAATTGCTTCTAAGTAGCTCCATGATTTTTTTTTTCCTTTGCAAATGAAAGTCACCCCAGAGCAGAGAGTCACCACACAGATCGCCATGGATCTGTGGACAAGGTGATTTTTTATTTTATTTTATTTTGTTTTATTTTATTTTATTTTATTTTATTTATAGTGCAAGTGTTCAGCTGGCTCAATCTTGTCTCAGTATAGTGCTAAAACACCCTTCGCCATTAACTCATTGCAAACCTCTTAAACAGAGGGTCAGTGGTGGTGGTGTAAGAGCTGAAACTGGAGCAGTGGGGAGTTAAGGGACCTTCCCGAGGCCACCCAGCAGGTAAGTAGCAGAGAAGAAGCCAAGTCCCCTCTCCTACCCAGCGCTGTGTCCACCGAGCCAGGGTAATTCCTGGCACAGCAGCAGCAGTGAGACCACAGAGCCGGATCATTACTCATTTGCTTTTATTTGTTCCAGCACTAGGTGATGAAATGCAAATTGCACAGTCAGATGCACAATTTCAAATCCTCTGTGAGTTAGTGCTCAAATATTTGAGCACAACATTCTCTGCCTTTGCAGAGCAGCGCTTCTAAAGCTGTACGGAGTCAGAGAAAAGTGTAGTTAAAGGGGTCACACAGTTAGAATTACCAGGAATTTCCATCTCAAGGAGCTTCATTTGGTTACAACATAAAAATATATACAGTTATAGACACATATATACATATATGTAAATGTTTTAAGCACTAGGGAGTCCAACTTTTATTGTCACCTCTTAATCTCCAGGCTGAGGAAGTGGGGGAAGAGGCAAACTTGGCGAGCTGTGCTCACCTCCTGTGTGGGAAGGCGAGCTCTCTCTGGGCTACTGATGGCCCTCAGTAACAGCTTCCAAAGGAGCACAGCAACCCCAGGCAGGCTCAGAGCCCCTGATCAGGATCGGGCCCACAGCACCACCTGCCTGCCCTGCCCCTGCCCATCCCTGGCTGTGGCTCAGTGTGCCCCTTTTCACCCTGGTTTTCCAAAGCTCCCTGGTGCCCCGATATGTCCCCATATCACGGGCGAGCATCCTGTAAGTGCCTCCTGCCCTGCCCTGTGCAGGGCACACAGGGCTGTGGCCAGGAGGCTGAGGGAGGCGCAGAGCCCAGCATGTCCCCAGCTGTTAGCAATGCAGCAAAGTGGAGTTTTTAATATATATTTAAAAGAAAGATTTGGCACAAGGGGAGGTAGAAATGAAGGAAGGGAGAGTGTGAGAAACCACACATCTTTGTTCTTCCCCATGATCTTTCCCCCACTACGTGGTGATTAGGGCTGGTTAAAAACTTGTTTGTGCTATTTGCATCTTTGACAGAGCATTTTCAACTCTCTTGCTGTGTTTTGGTCTTTCTGACAAGAGGAAACACTCCCAAGTACATAAAACCTTAAGATTTAAAAACAGTTCTTTTTTTTCCTTTTTTCTTTTTTTTTTTTTGCTTTTTTCTTCAGTTCTTCAGCAGAATTGTGTTGAGTTGGAAAGAAGATTCTTCAAGAAAAGAAACTAATTAACATTTTATTGTTATAATTATTCCCATCATATTCCCTCTGCTACACAAGACCTCTCCTTCCTCATTTATTACAGTGATGTAGCTATACAGCAGGGCTTGCGTGCAAGAAAAAGACAAAGATGAAGGCTTAATTCAGCATTGCTAGTGTGATGAAAGGAACAAAGGATGGTGCAGCTATGCCCTGATCCTGCAAATACTTCTGCACATGGATAACTTCACTGCCAGGAGTACTTCTGCTTGCAGTAATTGTGTGCTAAAGCATCAGCAGACTTTAAGTCATAGGGCTTGATTTAAGCTCGACTGGAGCCAATGCACAGACTCTGCCACATTTCAGCAGGGACTTTGCCAGTGCTTACTTAGGGAAGCATTATAGCACTGCTGAGTTTACTTGCAACCTAATCCTAAGCACGCATAGGCTTTTCCAGGCTGGGAGCACGCGCTCCTGCTACTCGATGTGACAGTGATTGATGACTTGATTCATCGGGGTTCTGTAAAATTACCTCTCACGGGTACTGCCAGGTGGATCATTATGGCGCAGCTCGGCAGCGGGGCAGGCGGGTGGCCGGGGGGGATGCCCAGCAGGGGTGCCCACGGGTGCTGCCCATGCCACCACGGAGCCATCTGCCTCCCAGTTTTGTCCTGGTCTTCTCCAGATTTAATGTCTCTGGTGAAGGAAACTTCCAGGGATGGCACTGCCATGCCAGATAGGCATTTTTCAACCCTGCAGGGAAGATATTTACTCTTCAATTAGTTCCTTAATTGAGCTATTTGCAGGGGAACACTCAAGGGAGCAGAACACCTATTTCTTCGCAGTTTAACTACCACCAAATCTATACACTTAGTTTGTCCCTTAAATTGGAGTAAATATATAGTGTCACCACAAACTTTGTCACAGTGTATTGCTTAATATTTTCCTGACACAGTAATGGCAGTAAGATCAAGCTGTGGTATCAAGTATATTCAATTATAATTGAGTTTTGCTCCCATGATAAAAAAATGTATTTTTAGTCAAAACAGCATGCATCTCCTTTAACTACTTCTACAGCCAGGGGCTAGGTGGGTTTTCAGGCCAGATGCTGAGCTCTCCAGTGCTTTCTGGTTGCAGTATTTCTTCAAGGTCCTGCCACATAGCAGACCAAGCTCAGCCTGAGCTTTGCCTTTAGGCCAGGCCTTTATTTCAATTCCTGAAAGTTTTGTCAAGGCCCAGATTTGCATATCTATGTGGACCCTGTTGTTTTTTGTTTGTTTGCTTGTTTTTGTTTTTTGATTCTTCAGTAAAACAGACTAACCATGCATCTGGAGTCATCCCAAAGACAAATTTCCTTTCCAGCCAAGAGACTTCGGCTGGCGCAGGCAGCCATCCGCCAGGGCCTTCTAATGAAAGCTGCTGCAACGTCCAGCCCCTCGGCAGGGTGACTGGACACAAGTAATAAACGTGTGAGGCTCGGGTTTGGCCTGATTTTCATCTCCTGACTCCTGGTTCAAATAAAGGTGCTGTCACATGATATGAGTATCCCATGAGACTTATGTATTATTACATCCAACTCGAAAATTAACTCTGACGCGAGTTGCACAGAACACCAATGAAAGCAACCATTAATTGTTAATATAAACTATTAATGAAACACTAGCATGAGGGTCAAAGTGCATGACTGAAACCTCCCAGCAAATGAAAGGATTATTTTGCCTCTAAGTGAGCATAATTATTATCTGAATTTCATTGGCTTTCTGATCAAACCACTTCCCTCTGCACTGACCTGTTCCACCACTGTGGTAAATCTGTTCCCCAGAACTGGTATTTGCTTTTCATCGTCCACCTTGGCGCAGCAAGGTTTTTATTAGCATCCTGGCTGCCTGCAAGGAGCAGAGAGACAGCACCCTTTCACCTTTGTTCCTGTGGGAGTTATTTTCCCCCTTCCACTGTCCATTACTCACAATAAATTTGCATCGACCTGGCTCCCTGGAAATTGTGCTGTCTCCTGCTGGTACATCTTTACCCGTCCCAGGTCTGTGGCATGGTGGACACACCTGAGAGCATGCTGCCCAGAGGGAGAGCAGGCCCCTTCCTGCTTCATATGGATCAAAATAACAAGGAGATTGTGAGTTAGGGGGATGTTTTGCAATGACTCAGTCAAGCAGTTTTCCTTTCCTCCCAGCACTTTACTTCAGTAATTTTGCATGCAGACTTGGACTGCTCAGACACCTCCTGCTCAATACTTTTATTTGTTTATTTTTTTCACAGAAAAAAATGTCTTTCCCTAGAAAACACCATCTTTCTTTCTCCCCATAAGAAACAGAAGTTTCAGTAAATGAAGAAGCCTGGATCCGGGGGCAGAAGTGTTCCGGTGGGTTTTGTTTTCTGACAAACCCTAAAAAAATGTTTTAGGTGCACAAGAAACCAACTTTGTCAACATTCGTTGCTTTGAGGACACTTCAGAAGTGCCAAGATTGCTGACAAATAGCACTTCTGTTGTATTCCCAGACACAAAAGCCCATGGTTACAGCCTGGCCTGCAGGTTTTCTTGGAGGTGCAGAGTAGCTGCCAGGACTTTGCCTTCACCCTGCCTGCCTGCTCCATGACCTGCTGCAGATGGACTCATTAGCACAAGACCAGTGTTTGGCTCCATGACCACCCAATATGGCCAGCCTGGGGCACAGGGGACACCAGGAGCAGTGGTGAGGCCATGTTAAGCCCTTCTGGTGAGCCACTCTGCAACCCTGCTGAGCAGGCTAGGGTGGGAGCTGACAGGCTTGAGAGCTCTGAGTTACAGCAGTGTAAACCCATGTCTGGAACAGGACACATTTTAGACTTTTGTGAGTTTTATGAGATAGAAAAAAAAAAAAAAAAAAAAAAGTGCTTGAAATCGGTCAGTCCCAACAGTAAGGGGCGGGAGCTGCTATTGACTAAAGCCACGGGAACCTCCTTGATGGGCAGAGCTGCCCTGGCTGGTGATTGTATGAACTTTAAACTCTTATTCAGTACAAGTCCTAGTGCCTGAGATTTATTGAGGTGTCGATGGTTAGGTTGGTAAGGGTTTCAGCCGAGCCTGCTGCCCTAATTAATAAGTGATAATATCCTGATGGGCTGCTCAGAGTCTTACGCATGTTTCTGTTTGCAGGTTGTCTGTAGAGTTGCCTGATTTTCCAGGAAGAGCATGACACGTCTGCATGGATCTTTCTCAGTTTGGTTTATTTTTTTTTTTCCTTCGTTGTATATTTTTTAGTTTTTGTTTTTGCAAAGCAAGATGACAACCCTCGGGTTGCCTTTAACAGGGGAAAACATTGTGCAGTTTCTGTTAGCATGGCCATGTGTAAGTTGCTACTTTGAAGAGAAGGTCCTCATATGTTAAGGTATGCCAGCCTGTGACAAGCTGAAATCTCAGCTGAAGAGCCCTGTCAGATCTGTTCTCTCATCCATGCCCTCCCTCCGTTCAGACACTGACCTTCCCCATCAGATAAGCAGCACAGATCTCGGCCCTGTGTTCCCTCTGCAGTCTCAGCTCATTAAAAATTCATTGCCTAAAGTGAATCTATTCTGTTGCTGCTGAAGTGTTATTTACCTCGGCCCGGATTTCTTCAGGTTCTGACAATTAAAGGGGGTCCAAGGAGAGGGCTGAGTCACGGGATTAAGGCTTGGGCAATAACTCTGTTGGAGCAAGAGACGATCATGTAAAGCCATAATTTCCCAGCTGCGTTTTGGTTCCCCTTCAGTGCTTCATTAAAGGTGGTGACTCAACAGAAAGGATGGAGGCACAGGTTAACAAGAATCCCTCCTTTTGTGGGATTAGAGCCTTGCATAGTGAGGCTCTTTCAAAGGCAGGAGATGTTGTCAAGCATCATTAGGAAGCCGTTTTAAACAAGAGTCATAAAGCACCCTTTGCGGTCAAACGAATTTATTAGAGAGGAGAGTGAGTGGAGGCAAGCGCTGTAGGAGAGAAAGAAATGAACAATTTGCACGGCATTGATAACAAAGCAGTTCTCCAGATTCAGAGTGCTACCATTAGAACAGCTTAAAAGGATTTTGCAAAAATCCCAGGGTGCTCTTCATTCTGGGTGAAAGCAGCGAGTTCGTGGACGTTGTGGGGTGGACAATGGGCACCTCTCGAAACCAGGGTTTCTGGGCAGGTTAACTGGTTCCCAGCCTCACGGTAATTCCTTCCAACAAGTGGGAAGAAATCAGCCTCTTGTCGCGCCCCAGTGATCCTAAAAGCCCCTGCAAACCCACCTCACACTGCTGTTCACAAAAGCCTCAGCGTCTGGGGAAGCAATCTGGGGCCTTGTTCGGAGCTGTGTTCTCATAGGCAGAGCCAGGGTGAAACCATAACCCGACTTCCTCCTGGGACATAAAGTATCTCCAGTATCTCCAGCAATATCTCCAATAACTTCTGGAAATGTTCAGTAACAAAGCACAGTTTGAAGGGCTGTAGCAGAGACTTCAGACATCATCTGATTTTTGATATATGGTCCAGTTTTGGAAAGAAAATGAAACCCAAACTTCTTGGGTTTGATAGGGAGAGAAGACAGGGAAGGAGGGGAATGAAAAAGGAACAGATGAATAAAAGCTACTTGTTTGGAAGTAGGTAAGCAGCTTTATTATGCAGTTAGCATGATGGACTATGTACTGTGTTAGTTTATTGAACCAGCAGCATAAACGTAAATGAACCAGTAGCTCAAATCTAAACCAGCTGTGGTGAAGGTAGAGGAATGCCAGATACTAATCATCCAGACAGCACCAGTCCTTGCTGTGGGGACTTTTCCCCTGACATCCTTTAGAAATATGCAGAAAAATTCCACTTTGTGTGTTCACTCGGGCCACACAAGCCCTTGGTCCAGCAGCCTGGTGTAAGGCCATCCAAAGAGCCTCGTGGCTCCTGCAGGCATGTATGCCTCGCTGCACGGAGAAAGGACAGTGGGATGCACAGAGCAGGAGTTGAATGGACTTTTATTTTTGGAGTAGTTTCCTCCACTCTGTTTGAATGGTTCTTGCTGGGGCATGTTCGGAAAGGAGCAATGCTTTCATTGCAGGGAGCTTGCAGGAAAGATGAGCCATGGACAAAGGTGTGGGTATTTATGCTGTCTCTTTAGAGATTAAAGGATAAGAGTTCACTAGATTGAAAAAGTGAAAAAGACTAGCTAAAAGTACATCTCCTAGCTAGGATAGGAAGGCTTTTTTGGAAGGCTTTTTTTTTTTTTTTTTTTTTTTTTTTTTTTTTTTTAATGCTATCTGGGGCGGGGGAGCCAGGAAAGCCCGGCCAGCATGCTGTGCTGGGATGCTCTCCTCTGGACGGGACAGTGGAAGTGAGACATCCGCTTCCACGAGCACCAGTTCCCTCGGGGGTTCCCACTTTGCAGTGTGCATTCTCCTGCTGCAGCCCTGCTGTTCCTCCACCAGCCTCCCCAGGGCTTTCTTCCCCTCCACTTCCTGCAGCTCTGTGCATGGGATTCCCGGGCAGATGCTCACAGACACCAAGGGCACCCTTTTCTCTGCGGAGGGGAAAAGTGCACAGTTTTTGCACACACAACCCTGCCAGAGCAAGGGAGGAGACCTGAAGCATTGTCTGGATATAATTTAGGCACTATAAACACAGGCAGCAAGGGGTCACGCTTTCTATTCTCATTTTACCCCCTGCAATGTCTCTGCTAACTGGTGCATACAACTTGAACTCTTGTAAAAATTAGCAGAGAGCACAGTCCCGGTGACAGAAAGCTGAACTTCTCCAACAGCAGGCTCTAAATTCACTGTGTGCACTGAATCCACTTAAACTTTAAAGAGACAGCCTGCTTCCTTACTCTTTCCGCTGCTTAGCTTGGAAATGGCTGCAGTACTAATTAAAAGCAAATTGCTTAATTTGGTTGCGTCAGGAAGGCAGTCTCTGTTTGGAGAGGCCGCCTCCTGTGCGGGGCCTGGCACGCGGGACCCCTGCAGTGGTGCGGAGCCGCTCCATCCATTACCCGGTGCGATCCTATCCAGGCCAGCAGCCGTATCACCGCCCAGCCCTTGCCAGCAGGTATCAGAGCAGTGATAATGATATTTGTGTTGTGTTGCTGTATAATAACACACATTTCCTTGGTAAGGGAGCCGTCTAACACTAGGGCCGTGTCAGGGATGCGCATGAGTGTTACTGAAGGACCCCGATGCACCGCTCACCCACTGCAGAGAGGCTGTGGTGGAGCTGAGCACAGGCAGGGTTGGGGCTCAAACTCGGATGCATAACTAAAATCCACACCACAGGATTCACCCTGAAAGACCCCGGCTCCACCAGGGCAGAAACAGAGCAAACTCCTCGCTCCTTCACCCATCGGGACCCTTCTAGCTGAGGCCCTTTTCCTCAAGTGGAGAAGCTGTACTTATTTATTTTTTTCTGATGATCCTATCAGCCTGCACTAATGATTTCATATGACCTCAGCATAATAGAAATGCAGTTTTTTTTTTTTTTTTTTTTTTTTTTCCTTTTTCCCCAAGTTTACATTTGCACGCAAGGATGTGTAACAACACGGAGAATTGATTTCTTCCCCTGTATTATCTTTGGATAACATGCATACCATCTTTGCTAGCTAACAAAGAAATAGGAAACCTCTCTTCTTTTGCTTCAGGATACCCATATGACACCCTGTTCCTGTATTTACTCTAAAGCAGCTGGACATTGATAGCAAATTAACTGAAAGCCATAGAAGAAGTCCATACCCATTTTCCTCCCCACCATGGGTAAGGAGAATGAGTACAATGTACCTTTTTTTAGCAAGGTTTTTGTTGAGTTATATAATACGTTAATGCTTCTAAATTGAAGTCAGCAGAGGTAAGGCCACATTTTTCCTGTAGCCACCCTGAAAAGAATGGTGAATAGAGAAAATTCGAGTTGCTGCAGATCAGAGCATTCCTTGCTGCTACCCTGGTTGTAGCAGAAGTCCAGCAAAAACTAATAATGCTTTGGATCAATAAGCAAGTGTTATAGCAAAGCAGGGAACCAGCATAAATGCATGGGGTGGGATGGGGTGGTCAGGTGCTGCCTCTCCCCCATCAGCTCCAGCTGTGGGTGCTGTTTGCGGATGACCAGGGTGGCTCTTGTTGAGCTGCAGGATGTGTATTTTGGGGCTGAAGAAAGGATTATCCTGGTGTAAGGTCCCTTTAGGTAGGCGTGTTCATGCTTACTGTTGCTGTCGTTATATAGGCCTGGGTTTTGCAGATATGGCCTCTCTTATGTCTGGGTGTTAAAGCTGGTATGTAATGTGCTCTGTGTCTCTGTCTTCTCAGCCTGAAGGCTTAGGAGACCTTTGTGGTTCCCTGCTGGCAACCAAGAGAGCAGTGCTTTTGGCTTATGCTGTTGTATGAGATCTCCAGCCCCCCTCCAGGGGAAATGGGGAGCACTCAACACCCATTAGGGATGATGGGAGAAAGAACTTACAGGGACCCTCTGGAGGTCTGGGCTCAGCAGCTTCCCAGCCCAGTTGATCCAGGAAGGATGGATATTGTTGGCTGTTTATTGATTGCAAACCAGAAGATTTCCAAGGTAAGAGGTGCAGTCTCACAGGCTGATAGTTGGAGGTGCTTGGAACTTGCTTACTTGCCACTTTAGAGGAAGGCCCCATGTGCAAATCAGAAGGTGACTCCCCCAAAAGTTCCTTTATTTAACTCCTAGTCTAGTATGACAATCCAGGCTGGATCTAGCACAGCAAGAAAGGCTGGGGAAGCATGTCTAAAGTGGGCGTCCTGGGGAAGGTCTTGGGGGCCTAGTGCCTGCACATTTTCAGCGGAGGGGCTGCCAGGTAAGGGCAGTGTTTGGCTGCTTCTTTTGCTGTACGAGGTTGGAGACAACTGAGCTGTTCTCTACCCTGCTAGGCTTTGTAAAATAGCCATACTGCTTGTGGTAAGGGGTGTCTGCAGCTCTGGAGGCATGGACAGCACTTGGGCTGGGCTGGGTCCTGTGCCAGCTTTGTGCAGCAGCAATGCCTTTTGCATCAGTGCTGTTTTAATTTCCACCTGTATAAATTCAGGCCTCAAGCAGTTTATTACTTTAGTGTGTTTTTCTCATTTTCTATGCAAAATGATTTTTTTTCCAGGACTCTTGTGATTGTAAGCTGAAGTACACGAGTCTGGCCTCCAGCTGTTTTACACAATGCCCATGGTACAGTGCTGAACATCCTGGGTGCTGCTTTCTGCACCTCTTGGCAGAGGAAATAATAATTGTAATGGACAGGAGGCTATAAAATGATAAATATTTCTTCATTTATTTGAGCACAGCAGCATCCTAATGAAGCTTAACAGTGTTAGAAAGCACAAAACCTGGATAAAACCTGGTATTTTGGCAATTTCAATACTTCTGCTTAATAAACCTGAAGCCTTTTCTGTTTAAATGTCTATCCAGGAAGACTGAAGTCAAATAGTGTTATTAACACTGCAAAAGGGAGGGGGGAAACTCTTTTAGGGAGTTTATATAAACTCCTTTTCTAATCACTCCCTCGTTATTACACTGTGTATTATTTATGCTCCCCTCTTATAATTCTTTATTACATTCCCCTTTTCATATCTGCACTCCCACTTTGGGGGTCATTGTGTATATATATATCACACAGCACCCCATGAACACTTACAAATGTGTTGACTCCTACAGTTATAATTTTTGTCATTGCAAGAGAATCTACAGCAGAGATAATGATTTTTCATATTTTTTCTGCACTTAATGTCTTTTAAATGGTAACTTGGTGACAGTATCTGCTTCAAACTTTCCAGAGCTCTGCCATAAAGTAAAGACAGTCTATTATTGCTATAGATTTTATGTTCACTCAGTTTGCTCTGAAAGGCTGTGGATACATGTATGCACAATGTGTGATTATGAGAAATTCTCTTCTCTGCTTGTAGGGCCCCAAACTGTTGTCTGTTAGTAATACATCGTGGAAACAGTGCAAAGCATTGCAAAGCATGAATGATCCCATAGCATTTGGGGTGGTGTTTGTGTGTGTTTTTCTTTCTTTTTTTTTTTCTTTTTTCTTTTTTTTTTTTTTTAACATGTGAAAAGAGAAGGTAGTGGAGTACATGTTTTTCATTTCCTGATAATTGTAGTAGGTGGTTACCAGGGCGAATGAAGTGAGCTGCACTTCAAATGCTCATTTTCTGTTAAGATACAATCTTTCATAGTATTAAGAATGGGGCATTGCTGTATTAAACACTAACATTGTAGATGACAAAATTACAGTCCTCAGGGGTGATAAGGAGTGGGGAATTTGTGTCCTGCTTGATACAGTGAGTGTCAGAAGAAAATAAATGCTTATTAGCAGGAGTTACTGTCCTGTATTGCAAGGACATTGAGTAAGTTAACCTGATGGGGGGCACTATTTGAAACTGTGCTGTCATAGCACATAGCACATATACCTATGTGCTTCTCTGAATTTCTTTTCTGTTTGTGACTACTTTTCATCTTGACAGCTCTCTGATTCCCAGATTCAGGAGAAGGCAGAAGCTGAGGTGCTATATGTGGCTGTAGAAATCATAACTTCTCAAATACGGGTGTAAGGAGAACTAGAAAAATCACCTGGAAGTTGCCTCATTTAGCAAGGCCCAGAAGTGGCGATGCTGTGAGAATTAACACCTACATTTCAGCATCTAGCACTTACTTCTGGCATTTTTCATCAGAAAACCGCTTTACTGGTGCGGTTGGGTTAGCTGTGATGTAAGATCTCTGCCTTATACCCCCAAAGTCGCCCCTCTGTTCCCTTCTGCCCCCTTCCTTACAAAAACCTGCACATTTTCTGCAAAATAAGTTAGTCATCCAAGAGCTCCAATCCATATCTAAACTATGCAGCTGGGTGATCAATTTTATGGATTTCTTTCAAGTGCCTCTGTCAAAATGATCACTAAGTGCCAGACTGTTCTCCACACCTGCAGGTACCTTGCTACATTGGTACCATTCTCTTGGTATCTCCACAGGTCTGCGTAATTTTATTCTTTTTGATAATGTAATCTGCCTTTTTGTGAAGGAAAAGAGCAAATCTGTTTGAATTGTAGAGAATTGACTATATTTCAAGTGAGCTGATTTGCTTGCATACAAAGGAAGTGCATTTAACATGATCTTTTAAAATAAATAGCTGTTCAGGCATGTAAGTCGGGACAGACTGTCAGCTGTATGTGTAACTGCCTTCTCTAATGACGCTTGTGGAAGGATCTGCCCTCTTATTCTGGGGATGATATTGCAAAGTTATGGCTGAATTGGGCAACAAATTTCAGTGCTGCATTAGGAAGGATGAGTGGGCAATGATGCTTCCAGCTTCACCAGTGCAGAGTTCTCTCTGGAATTTGTGGGCATGAGGTTTATTTTTACTTTAAGTGAGTCTGATAATTATTGCTGTTATTGCAGCTTGTGGTGTTAGTCAGCTAAAGCCACCTGTCCTGTGGATGTGGACAGCATGAGTTGCTATTGATGGCTGAGGTTCAGAAAGCAGTCGAGGGGCTAAAAAAGAACCGTTCCCTCCCTGCAAGGCAAAGTACTGCCAAAAGCAAAGGAAATTTGTGTGTGGAGGAAAATTCCAGCAGGGAGGGAGATGATGAGCACAAAGAGGCTGAGCACTGTGGATATGAGACACAGCAATTGATGGAGGTGGTTATTTTCTCCCTGTGATGCCCTGCTAATGCTGGTGAGGCCTCGTCTTTCGTTAGCAACCAAGCTACCTGTCAGAGCGAGTCCTGGCCGCAGCTGGACCAAGGCTCTTGGCAGCTTTTCACTTCCTCTTGTTCATTGTTTTCACTAAATCTCCTTACCCATGCTGGTCCCGATGTAAGTGAAAGGTGAAGGCTTGTGACACTGAAAGCCGGAGCCGTGTCTCAGCGAAATGCAGCGATAAGCCACTTCCTTCCCCTAAAACACACAGGGGCTGAGGCAGGGCTACCCTCAGGGCCTGGCTGGGGAGTGCTGCCCACACCTGCAGCCATCCCAGCAGTGTGAAGATGCCACCAGGCATTTGGGCTTCCTGTTTGCCCCAGACCTCCTGAACTGCCTGGAGAAGAGACTCTGAAATTGAACTTCATAAATGCAGATCGTACAATTCTCATTTGCATATCATAAAAAAGGTGGGGCAGCTCATCTTAGTCCTGTAATTTGTTTCTTCTTTTCCCGTGCCTCATTTGTCTGAGGAAATGAATGGGAGCAGAAAGGGTCCACGCGTGCCGTGCCATCCCATGCTGCTGCACTCAGTGCCTGTGCAGGAGACCTCCTTGTTTGACGCCTTCCTATTATGCTGGGAACGGCCCTCTGTGTGTTTGCTCAGGATATAAGAATATGAAAAATTGCTGATCGTAGATCATCTCCATAAATCTTGCAGACAATAAGTCATAAAACCTTGTGTCCTTACATATGGCAGTAGCCCAGGGACAGCTTTACCAGATGTGAGCAACCGCCCCTGGAAAAAAAAAAAAAGTAAAAAATAAAAATTGTTTCAGTTGGAAAACTTCTCGCACCATTCCCAGTGCCTGGAGCAGAGGCTGTGGCTGGGGAAGGCACCATCCCTCCCCGCCTCCCTTGTGCTGCCTCCATGCCTGGCCAGAGCTGCTCTCTCGTAGGCAGCTTAAGAGAGAGGTAACCGGGTTATGGTCTGGAAGCTGTCTGCTGTCAATAAGCGAGGCCTGGTTAGCTTTTCCCTCCTCTGGTTTGCATATCTATCAAGTAAAATTAAAGGAGACGCAGGAAGGAGCCTTATTGTCTAATAACCGTGCCAAGCTGTTACTTCTCTCGGCTCATGAATATAACCAAAGTGCTTCGCAAACTGCAAACGGAGCCCACAAACATGCTGCATGCCACAGGGTGGGGGGGAAGGTGGGCTGAGAGAAATACTTCTTTAAGCTGTATACAGGTGTGAGTGCTGCTTGGTTCGAGCTTCATTTATGTTCAGATGGTTAATGTAAAGAACTATGTTCATATATCTTGCCCTGCATATAGTGATTCCCCCTTGTTCCTGTCCTTACACCAATTGTGTTATATAAACTCTTGCTCTTCATTACTCATGCCGCTGAGTTTCTGTGCAATATTTAGGGAGGTTATCTGAAAGCAGTCCTGCTCTCCAGGTAGCTGACACCCGTTGGTATCAATTGGCTTTAGCACTGGCCTGCAGTTTCTTTTTATAACACCGGGCTGAGCAGTGCTTCCTAGCCTGGCTGCTGCCCTGCCTTGCTGATTACCCTCGGTGTCTGCTGCAGGAATGAGGCCAACAATCCCAAACTCAGTGTGTAGATGCCTTAACTCCTTTTATAAGCTATGGTCATTCCAGACTCTGTATATGTACATATATTTTACTCCAGATACTTATATGCTCGTTTTCTGCTCCAACCTCTGTCTCTCGTCATCCTGTATTACTTGCTTTGCTGCTAATTTACCTGGGAATGCCAACTTGGTGACTTTGGTTGTCTCTTGTAGCTCAGGTTTTCAAATAAACCAAACCTGGGCAGATGGATCAGAGTTCTCGTAGTGTACAAGCTTCTAATTTTCCACTTCCTACAGTAATTCTATTTCCCCTGTGTACAGACAACAAGTTAGAGATTGGTGTTAGAGGCACAAATTAAAAATACATCAGACAATGTAATAATGACACCCTGACACTCATCAAATGCAATCCATTATCACTCAAGTATTATTTGTTGCTATGTTAATTGGGTTGTATTTAAATAAATGGGGCACAGGTATATAAACTTTTTTTCTCACTTTTTGGTTTGGAAAGGAAAAAAAACACTCTTGTTGGATTTTTGAAGATCCTATGTATTTATTTTGTCTTGGGGTCATCTGTTTCAGTGCTGAAGCTTCTCAGGTGAGTTCTCAACACATGCAGAATCGTTGCCAATGGACTTTACTCCCATTTGAGTCAGATGCAAAGGATGCATTAAAAATAGCTTCTAGCCTGGATGAGCCAGGTTTTGGCAGGGGGTGAGGATGGGGGAGAAGTGAGGCTGTTCACGTTCAGGTGTGGTATTTAAGCATTGACTAGCAAAAAAAAGCATCCAGCATCAGATACTTTACTATGTCAAAGTCATTACAGATTTTCTTCCTCGAGGTGAGGTTATATCCTTTATAGCAACATTTGGTAGTTGCTTTAAATTATTAAAGGTATTTCATAGGATTGTAGCTCTTTGAGCATAGTTTGCAAAGAGGGCCCCTGCCTGTATTCTTAAGGTAGGTTAATGATGACTTTCCTGGTGCAATGTGTCCAGGACACTGAGGTTAATAAAACCCGTAGCTCTTCTTCATGACTATCATGGGATGTTTAATGTTCAGGAGTGTGCAAGACCTCAGCTTAATGTTCCATATGAAGAATAGTGCTGCCAAGCACTCATCATCCCTAGTGCCGGTGCAGGGAAGAGTTCAGTATCTCTGCATATATCCGTCTGCCCTCGTACTGGAGGGACAAGGGGATGGGAACGGCCACCAGGCTTCTTGGCCACTGGTTCTGACCTCTGCCGATGCCTGCGCTGAAGAGCGTTGTGCTCGAGAGGCAAGTCCCTGCGCAGTGTGGCTGATGATTCACTCCAGGCTGGCCTGATGAAAGCCTTCATTTGATACAATCTCTTTATTTTCCTCTTTCCTCCTCGCCTGCCACCCCCATCCAAGAAGGGGAAGGAATGTTTTTTAGGGGGGGAATAATGAAAGACTCATGTGGGAGAGCAGGGTCTGCCCTGGTGAAAACTCTCTGAAACAAAGACAGAAAAGAGGTGGGTGTATGGGGAGTTCATTTCTCCCTTCCTTTCCCCTCTGTCCCCAAAGAGCTTGGGACTTTAAAATAGTCCAGCATTGTTCTGGGACTTAGTGGGCTTTTCTAGCTGTGAACATTGCAGCAAATACCACAGCAATGACAGTACAGCACTGTCTGTATTCTCTCTGTGCGCTGGCTGGACAGGGATTTTTCATTTCATGCATCATTTACAGCCTTCTGCATTGATCTACAAAGTCAGTGCGTATTGCTAACACAAAGGAAAAGAAGAAAGGGAAGAGAGAGGCCTGAATGACAAAGTTCAGATCTGAAATCAAGCCTCGGCTCCAACTTCCCCAATGCATTGGCTGTGCCTTATGGCCTTCTCTCCTTCTCTATAAGAAGGACAGTTTAAATCATAAAGATCAGTTAGTGATTTGAGCAAAGTTCTCAAGTCCCCTCAACTTCAGGAAAAAAAAAAAAATATGGGTTGTCCAGTAATGTGGAAAGGTCCCCCAGCCCTAAGCTGGGGTTTTCCATTACAGAGCAGTCACTGGGCATATCCGTCTGCTGGGAAATGGTTGCATTTGGCAGCTTTGACACCTGCTTTTCCCATAAGCTAAGGCATTGGGGTATTTCAGAGCACCACCAGGTGCATTTGCTAATGCAGGCTACCTACTGACCCTTCACAATAGATGGCTCCCTAACAGGTGTCCTGCACTTGAACACCTGGGCAATATGCTCTTTCCAAAGCAGAACTTGTGCACCCTATTACAGCAAGGAAGAGAGAGACAAATGGAAGATGAAAGTAAGAGCAAGAGCACAAAGACCAGGCAAAATGCCTAGGGGTGTTGAGCTGGGGTGACCGTGCAAGGGAAAGGGATGACTAACAATTCCTCGTGTTTAGTTCTGCTTATAGTGGAGCCTACTTTTATTTAAAATAAGATACAGGTAGTTTTAAAAAAAAAAAAAGCTTATGGCAGGGAGAATCTGGTTTGCTTATCCTTTCTGTGGGCTTTTGTAGGAGAGGAAGCCCACACTCCAGGAGAAATGTTGTATTTCTTTCCACCCTTATTTTTCATCTATATTTCATACCAACATTTGCCAAATTACTTTGCCTACCAGCAGAGACTTTTTCCAATTCATTTGTTAAAGATGAAAAGGTAGCATTTAGTGTTTTTTTTTTTTTTTTTTTTTTATTTTATTTTATTTTATTTAAAAAAGTCCTGTCTAGGCATGTTTCTTACACATACAATTTTGGTTTATCACTGTAACAAGCACCCTAATCTCCTCCATCTGCTTTAATGAACTACTAGTATAATCCTGTCATTTCAGTTCGCCGTACCTTGCCGTTCAGCGGAGTCTCATTTCCCATGCCAATCGCCGAAGGCCATTAGTCAGCAACAAAGCCGGCTCACCAAAACCAACCCCAGTAGAGAGCAGCGAGGTACAAAGTTTGTCTGGAGCTGTTCCTCCAGCAGCTGGGCTGGTTCTTCAGCTTGTCCAGCTGGGCCTCAGTGCCTGCGCTGCCAGGTGCTGTGGGCCCAGATGGGGCTGAGCCACCACCAAGGACCAAAACGTCCCCCGGGATGCAGGTGGCTCCCTCAGCTCCCAGCACAACGCCTCCACCCAGGCTGTGCTTTTTGTGTTTTCCCTTGGGACCTGTAGGCAAGTGCCAGTTGTAAGGCATCCAAACCTCTGTGAGATGGCTGTCCCCACCTACACAGCTCCCCTTCCCCAGCGGCGGTTATTGGGCAATGCTTGCTCCGTGGATTATATATAGAAACATGGAGGTGCTTTAGAAGCTGGCTTGAATGTCCTCTAAAGTCAAATCCTAAAGTCTGTATGAGGAAGCCATGTGGGGTATTGAGAAAATAAATGACTGATCCAGCAAATCCTCTTGGCCTGCGCCCTGTGCTGCAGTGGTGGCTCTCCAGAGCCTGCTGTGTGGGCCCAAAGTTACCATGAGGGTGGAAGGATGCTGCAAGTTATCTCTAGAGCAGCTTGAGGACAGAAAGTTATGTTGTTGCTGTATATGAGATGTCACTCTGGTCCTGAGTTCTGCTCTCAGCATATGCAATGTCTTTGCAGGCAGTGGGGGCTGCCTGCAGTATTCCCCTGCCCACACTGCCGGTGACATGCCACCACCTAGCAGAGTACTGAGCTCTGTGTGAGGGAGGTTGTGTGCTCTCGAGTGATCTTTTGGCTGCCCTGGCTGGAGCAATAACCGTGTACACATTGAGTGCTCCTGAGTCACCTTGGAGATGGCCATCAGCCTTCTGGTTCAGCAGAGACAATGCAACAGGCAAGTGTTCTGCCCTGCTCTATTTTGATAACAAACTGCATTTCCTGATCAGGATATATTTGGCCACATTGGGTGTTCTATGCTTTTCTTTAAATATTAGAAATATCCCGTGTATGTACTTCTAGATCACGATCTATTTGGCTCTGAACTTTTGAGCTAAGTGGCTGGAACTACGCTCTCAGGTCTTCAGCTCAATCTTCAATCCCTTTGTTTGGGGTGTCTATGAAAGGTAGCTTGTGCCAGATGTAATTGGTGTTTAATGTTGTGGTCATAAGAGCGAATGAGAACAATCCCATAGTCCTTATTGCCTCCCCAGATTGCTATTGGTTACAATCACTTCAGAGCCAATATCAGGTTATGTCAATCATTACTGCAGGAAATAGGCCCTTGACACAGAGGAATCCCATTCAATAGCCTTCTATATCATGATTGATTTCAAGACTTAGTATAAAAATGTATCAGAAGGTTCAGAAGATCCACCAGACCTTATATATTCTGTTCTAACTTCTTTCCAATCTGATGAAGATAAACACTCTTGTGCTCACCTCTTCCTTCATGTGCCTTTAGTGTTTCTACTTGTGGTACAACTGTAATTACGTCTTCCATTTGCCACTGCTTTGAATACAATCTCACTCTGGGTGAGTGAGTATTCAACCGAACATTACAAGGTTTAGTAGATCTGGAATCTCAAATTAAGCTGCCTCAGAATCATTACCCTGGGGACCTTTTCAGCCTGGAAATTTTCTTGTCTGCTTTTCCGAGTGATGCAAGGCCAGAAGTGATTTAGGGGGCTGTCTCACTCTCAAGCTTAATCTCATCAGTGAAAGTCATCTTTTTAAAATACCTGGGCAGTGAGGAGCCTAAAAGTCTCCTTGAAAGGGTTACAAGATGGAGATGAAAGGATTTATGACCTGGGAGACCAGAGCAGGAGTCAGAATGAGGCTACTGGGAGCCATGGCTGGCTTCAGATCTGGGCAGGGTATGCGGTTCTTCAGAGTTTTTTTTTCCTTTTTTAATCAAGTGTCTTACTAATAATGATATTAACAATAATTAATTATAAAACTTGATAATTAAGATTTGTGATCATTCCTCTGAGCAGCTGTTAGCTTCTGCAACCTGCTAAGATTTCCCATTTCTTCTTGCTCAGCATCTCTGGCTCCTCTTGGATTACTCAGCCCTTTATGTACGCTGGGTGAGATGGGAATGCTTACAGGTATGTTGAGCCAGTGTTTGTCTCTTCAGATATCAAAATTAACTAACAGTTAAATACACTGTGCTCTTTAGGTATATTGCTCTGTTTTTTTTTTTTTTTCTTTTCTTTTTCTACTGGTGTTTCCACCTCAATTAGTGACATAGACATGTCACCATGAAAAACTAGTAAGAAAGCATGGTTATCTTCTGTAATCTAATAAGCCATCAGTGTGCAAAAAAAGGAGGTCAGCCAAATGCGGGTCCTTTCAGTTTAAAATTCTGAAAATGACTCACTCCTTATTTAGTCTTATAATGAGCTCCCGCCCACTTAGGGCAAGCTTCTAATTTCAGTTGCTCTGGATTAAATCCAGAAAGCTTCCACTGAATTGGATGAAGCTCCTGTCAATTGACGTAGCTGCAAACAAGACTGGATCCAGCCTCCAGTGCTTGCTGCAGATTGTGGCTGGGCAGAGCCTCCTTCTCTAGGAGAGGAGGTTGTTTTCAATGCAGGGTGAATGGGACGGTGAGCTCAGGCATGCATCTCTGCTCCTGAGAGCAGGGTATGAAGTTTCTGAGAACGACAGTAATGTCAGAGTAGTGTCGTTTTTGTATCCCCTATATGTTTTGCTACCAGTAAATTTAGTTCTTGACATGTATTTTTTTTTCTCTCAAGACCTACATTCCTCATAGTAGAAAAGTACCAACTTCATGAGTGAGCGTGAGCACCGCAGTTTCTCAAAGATTTCCATTTCAATATCACTTAGAGACATGTCAGTGGTTAGACAAGGGTACTGGTAAAGTAATTCAGACCCTTCTAACCTTGCTTTCCTGCTAAGAGAAATAAAGCTTAACAAGTATTTTTCAGACTTTGTTTTGTGACAACCTCTTCTGTTCATCTGCCTTATTTCCCTAACTTCCTACCATAGCTCTTCTGGGAAGGAAACCAAGGGTGTGAGTTAGGTGTGTGACAGAGAAGTAACACAAAGGAAGGTGAGCGCCGAAGCTACTTCTTACATGATTGTGGAGGGCTGCTAAGGCTTGGTGGCAATGGTCATCTGGGCCCCTAGAGAAAACCTTGTCCAGAATGACGTTCTTGAAGGGCAGAGGAAATAGCTGAAATCTTGAGGCTGCCTGGGTTAATAAAGGTGCTTCCTGACATATGAGAAATTTTTTATATGGAGGTCATTCCCTTGGATTAAGGGATGAAATCTACCCTTGAGGTAATAATAATGTCTGTAGTGAGTGTTTGCTGCTGGGAGGAGATCAGGAGTTGCGGTCCTTCATATCTGAGTGCAGACATGTCTAGGGAAAAGCATCACAGCAGGCCAGAGAAGCAAAACCCCAGTGGACAAGGACAGACTTCATCTTGTGCATCTGCAGCTGTGGCAGCAAGGATTGCCTGGGGAAAGTGCTGCTCTCTGAATCCGAACTTGTCCAAAATGCTCAAGTTAAACAAGGGGGGGAAAAAATCTTTTCAGAATTGCAGGCGATCAGGATGTCAGTTTTATATCCACAGGATGACACCTTAAGAAGCGTGACGTCAGCGTGTGGGTTTCAGTGGTGACTCAAAAGGAAGCCTGACACCTACTCAGGCAGCACGGCGTTTCCTGGGCTCCTGGCCCACCGCTGGCCATGCCTACCCTGGCTAATGTGCCAACACACGACGCGCAAAGGCAGAGCTGCAGGACGTGCCCCAGTCTCAAATATCATATTTAACGCTAACTTTTTACTTCATGGAAAAGCACGGTGGAGGCTGTTTACTTTGATATGTCTGAGACAGCCTTGCTCCTGACATCTCTATAAATGTCTAGGATGAAGAGTGCTCAGGCACTTACAAGCTTAGGCTGTCAAAACCTGCTGTGATTTATTATGATTTAATATAATTCCTAGAAATTACTCTCAATACACGTGTTGTATAATTGTTTCACAAGAGGGCTGTTTCTAATCACCTAAAAGAAGCAAGGTTCAGGCTAACAGCAGCAAGTTTGACTAAGCAGGACAATTCAAATCATCTACAGCAAGATGCTGCGTTTCCATTTAATTCTGTAGCTTTTCATGGTGACTTTCCTGTTCATTCACTTCTGGACTGTAAAATGGATTGGAGACATGCTTTAAATGCAGGGCCAAGCTTCTTGGTAAGATTTTTTATTTCTTCTGGTTCCCAGCAGCCTGGGTCTGTCTCGGAGCATGTAACGAGGGACAGCAGGCCCTGTGCAAAGCTGTGCTGGGAAATGCTTGCTCAGCAGCCCCAAGGCTCACAGCTTCATCACCCTGCGTTTCACATAGCAGAGTGAGACACCTCGATGCTTTGCGGAACCTAAGCCCCTGGGCTTGCTCAGTTTCTCTGGCATTTAGTCAGTGGAAGACTTCCAAAATAGCTATGACTTTCAGGGTTCAGCTTCTTGTTTGGTACAGTGGGAGAAGACTTTCTTATAGCATTGACGGAGACTTTCAGAGGATGTTACTCACTGACAAATTTCAGTTTCAAACATGAACTGCATTCACAAAGCGTTCATTTCATTCACCTTTTTTGTTCTTTTCCCCTCCCTTCCTGTGAGACCTAGATCAGGACAGTTTTAGGGGAGAAAAATACAATGCTGGCTATGAGAAGTACTGAGTATAGCACCAAGTCCTTTAGTTTGATGTTTTACCATAGTTTCACTTGAGATAACTTTGTACTACACACGCATATTGTGGAGTAACACTTCAAAGCTACGAAGCAGCCCATTGCCACTGCAGATGTGACCAAAGGTCTCTCAAATCCCATGTTCTCCACTCTATTTGTATGGCACTGAATACTAAAATACTCTTGTAATAGCTGGTTTTTCTTTTCCTCCAAAAGCAACCCCCAATAAATTAACTTCAACAAGGTTGCCTAAGTACTGATACCTCCATGGCTGTACTCGTAACCTGTTTTTACTGCAGAGAACACAGCACTGTTTCCTACCATGTACAAAGATAAAGCAGCAGAGGGATTACCCCAGCATTTTGGGAAAGGCTTAAGACTGCTCTGCCACTGGGATTCATTGCAAGGGGCTGAACTGAGATACTTTAATTCTTTCTTAACTGGTTATAACTAGATATGGGCCAAGGTGGAAACTCCCACAGTCTGTTTTGAACCTCTCACCACTAGAAAGGAAACCCTGCTCTCAGGTGCACCTTATCAGTAATTGCTGATGAGTTTTCACCCTTACAGTGCTCACCCCCAATCCTACTGAGGAGTCTTCCTCTGCTCTTATTTAGTTCTCATCCCCTTTGCTTGGTGCGAGCGGTGTTCAAACAAAACTGGAAGCCCTGGCTGGTTTCCTGGAGGCTTTGTTGAAGTGCTGCTGTCACGCTGCCAGCTGCAACCTGTTCCCCAGGGCTGCAGCCTACTGCCAGCATCTTGTGGTATGGTGCTGTGGCTAGAAACACCAGTACACGTTTTTAAAAATAAAAAAAAAATAAAAATAAATAGTTTTTAACTTTCCATGTAGTTGGTCTTTTGGCAAATAGCAGTCTCAAATGTCATGCCTGCACTCCCAACCTAATTGTTAATTGGTCAGTCGACCTCTAGCTGACTGGCATATTGCTCACATCATCTGAAAACCTTTTGGCACCGCTTGCGAGGCTCAGCTTAGTTGCTTGCACTCATACAATCTGGTTACAAACTGTCATTGCTCTGAATCATCAGGGCCAGCGCCAAGCCTGCCGGTGGCAGCAGGAAGGGCTCCCCTCGAGCTCCTGAGCCTCACGTGGTGCCATGAACACGCTGCACCGGCAGCAAGCGATGGTAAGGGGCTCTGCTAGCCAGGAGGGTCCAGGTTCAGGCTGCCACCAGCGTGCAGATGCTCATCGGTGACAGAAGGCGCTTGCTCTGATCTTGAACAGTGCTGCGAGCCCTTTATCAGATTTTAATACAAAACGAGGGCAATTAATTTCTACGCCCTTATCTTATCTCGCTGATCTTACAAGCCGTTTCAAAGTTTGGTTTCTCGTTTCCCGTTCCTGAACACGGGCTGCAATGCAGTTATAGTTCAGAAATCTATAGTTCGTACTTCAAGACCGGCCGCGCTTCCCATGCAGGTCTTTTCATAATTGGTTTTCGGACTGGTCTGTTCTGTGATGTAATTGTTAGCATCTGTAAAAAGATAACTCACATTTTTAAAAGCCTAATGCTTGCTCTGTGCAGATAAAAACTGTGACAAATTATGTTCCAAAAAATCATAAAAGTAGAGAGACATGTTAATAACCAAAGGTGAAGTTTCACTTGGAGGTCAGCAGGAGCTATTAAAGTGGTCAGTAATTCCAGGGTTTGCCAGTAGTGATTTGACCATATCAGTTATCTACTCTGGTCCATGCTTAAGCATCTCCCTCAGTGAAAAAATAATCCACTGAGAGTAATACAGGAGGTCAGATGTAACTATGGAGAAAAAGCAATATTGTCAAAATAAACCAGGCTTTCAAGAGCAGCCATTCAAATTCCCAGTCCATTGAAATGTTTTGAGTTTGACAATTTTACCACACTGCTTGGACACATTATTTAAAATATTGCTTTTCATTATGTTCAGATTAAAAAAAAAAAAAAAAAAAAAAAAAAAGATCAAGCAGATCATGTTAAAAAGGGTATAAGCTAAGGAATGGCATTTCAAGTTGTCATGTGAACAGCTGGTGATAAAAGGCAATTCTTAGTTCCAGAATTTCAGAGACACCAAAATGGGGCCAAATAATAAACGTGGATACAATGCAAATTTCACGAAGCAGCAGCTGGAATTGCCAAGCATCGCTGCTGTCAGCAGGGGAGGGAATCCCTTCCTCCCTCCCTCCACATTGAAATGTTTGCTGGGTGGCACAGAAAAGCAAAGAAGTGTCCAGATGTTCTTCTGCTAGAACTGAAATCCACCTCTAGGTGATAGGTAAATTCATGATCTTACTGATTTTTGCATGAGGGTTTCTGCTAGCGTCAAAAGCAGCAGAAGAATCTGTGCCAGTGTAATGCTGCAAGAGCATGATGGCTAGGCTGGGATATGAGAATGATGTGTTTAGCTCCCTAGTCACTGGTATCCTGCAAGATTAGGTTGTTGCTCAAAGGCATGGACCTAAGATGTGGGGAAATATTATGGGAGAAATGATATTTCTTCTCCTCAAGGTTGCCTGGGCTGCTCAGGCTGCAAGCAGTGGGTGGGCTCGCACTGTGTTCTTACAGCACCCAGGGTAACAAAGTTGGCATCTCCTGACCTTTGCTGTTTTGTTATACTCTTAATTATACTCTCATTAACTACATTATCTAGAGATGACCTCTTGTGCAGTCAGTTAAATAATTTTAAGCAATCTTGTCCCATCAACATTTGGACATAAAATAGTCATTGTGCAAGGTATGTTATATATCTGTACAGAATATTTTGATAAGCTATATATATATATTTCAGCACACCTTTTTTTCAAAGGAAACTTCCTGTGGTTAAATGATGCCTTGATAAGTCTTAAAGAGCAAGTGTTCACAAGTATTTATATAATGTGTATTTCTTTTTCTAAAAGCCTGGAATGTGTTTGATAAATATGGATTATAGCAGGATAATTTACATGTTCAAAATGTTCTCTCATTTACATGTGAGACTGCAATTCCTCCCTGCTGCAGGCGTTTTTCTTATGCATTCAATGTACTTATTAAAAAAAAAAAAGTCACAAAAGTTTACAAAGCTTAATTTATAGCCCAACAAGAAAACACGTAGTGAGGCATGTAATGAGAATATCCTGTTTATTTCTGTGCCATTTCAAATGCTCTCATTTTCTAATACTTGAGGCAATTCAATAAAGTTATTGATTCACACCTGCTCTGTTACGTTGCTTTTGCAATGGGATCCAGCAGAAGTGAAACCACGCATCTGCATACACCTGAAACTTGCAGCAATTTGAAATTGGACCTGTCTAGCATTGCAACAAGTGTTACCCAGGTGCTAACAGACATTTAGCTATGTGGCTATAATGAATACTGCCATCATATACAACATATGCATGTTGTAGGCGGTGTGCCATGCATGGTGCATAGCAGGTATAAATGCACACCAAAAATTCCCTGGGCTACCAAGTATAACTTTACTATGTTTTGAGCTATGTAATGAGCTTTTTTTTATTTTATTTTATTTTATTTATTTTTAATTTGATTTTTTTTTAATTTGATTTTTTTTTATTATTTGATTTGATTTTTTTTTTTTTTTTTTGTGATTGGGGGACATGGATAAGAATGTTGTATGTAGTACAGTAGAAAGGCTAGAGTGTTTTTTTTTTCACCAGCTCTTTACTCAAGGGATCCATTTGTCTTTGTGGAGAAGATGCAAGAAAGAGATCCTCTTCCCATTAGGAAAGTGAAAAATGAGATCCGTGTTGTAAACCTGGTGAGACCAGCACATGGGGCAGATCTGTTGTAATGAAGGAGAAAGGAAGCCCCTGTTTTGCAAAGCACAAATGATGGGCTCCAAACTGAACTTTAAGATTAGCACCCGACTGTTCAGATTATTATTCTTCAGCTGGTATTTAAACTCTCAAAACTGCACTCTGAATCCAAAAAAAAGAACCTGCAGCTTTAATAGAACAGGCTTTTTCTTTTAGAGATTTCTGGGAAAACCAAAACGAGCAGCCCCTGGACACTGTTTTGCCTCTTAGATTTCAATCCAGCCAAAAATCAAACTACAAGAGGCCATTCCATCTCCTCAGAAGGGTTTGAATATGCTTGAGACCTCAGGAAGGAAGAACTTAAGGAAATGTTTCCTCTTAAAGGGGTTCAACAGCCACTCACCTGAACTTGCAGTCAAAGCAAATATAAGCAAATATACTTTAAAAATAATAATAATAATCCAAGAGAATAACAAGTTCAGCTAGAGGCAAAGTTTATTCCCCCCCCCCCTTTTTTTTTTTACTTACCATTCCTTTCTTTTTTTTTTTTTTTAATTTTTTAATTTTTTCTGAATTTCCTTGTTGTTTTTCTATACCTTTGCAAGGGCTACTGAGATGCAGGATTCGCATCACCCACTGGTGGCAGCAATGGCAGTTTTATGGCTTCTCTTAGCTAACCATTATCAGGCAACTCTGCACACCGAGTGGAAGGCACAATATTGCTTTAACACCCCTCTGATTTCCTTCCTCCCAGGGGGCAAATGCTCTGCAGAGAAACCTCCACACTGCTGACCACAATTGCTGTAATTTGTTAGTCTAATGGGAAAAAGTACACAGCCTTTCAAAACTGGAAGTATAAAATAATAGTGTGATACTTTATATAAATGGTGCTTGTGCTTTGAAGTGCCTCTGGTTCGGCTGAGCTCTTCCCTTGGAGAGCCTTGATAACCTGGATTAACTCTGCCTGGTAGGAAAAGCATTTGTTAATAAATTATAAGGCAACAAGTAACTGCAGAAATATATATATATATAATTAAAACAATTGTAGGAAAAGATATGCTGTATGAGAGACAGAAAACTGCAGGCTGAAGACTCATTTACCAATTATGTACGAGCTGCTTTAAAAATAAGCGCACGAACATCAGGACTCAAACTCTCTGAACAAAGGGCAGGTTTGGGTTTTGCATCATTTACCCTCTGGGGAAGCTGTGCTGTAAGCCCACATGGCAGTAGTGACACAGTGGTGGCTCTGTTCTGATGCAGGGATTTGTGGTGTGTGATGGGTGGCAGAGCCAGGCAGGGCTCAGCAGCATCGTGACCCACTGTAATGCTGGAGCTCAGTGTCTGTAGGTGTCCAAACCTCATCTGTGCTTCTGAAATAAGTATTTAGATTCCCAAGGCCAGAGGCCGTCACTCTGCAGGCTTCCTGTGAAGTGCTGGGGAGGGGCAAGCCCTTTACATGCTTTCATGACTATGCACCCCTGAGTCATGTAGAAATAGGCCCACAACACCTTGTCCCTATGCTGTAGATGTGATCTGTGTAATTAATTTTCTTTTTTTGTCAGCTACTTTCGTGCAATTTTCCCTGTGGTTGGTGCTTCTAGCACCTCCCTGCCCAGGGCAGCATGCAGGTATCCTGTCTGGGAGAAGCCCGATGGCTACCTCTGAAGCCATGCTCAAACTTTGATCTCCCCGACTCTACAGGTTTGTTAGGGAGTTCGTTGAGTTGCACAGAGGGATCCCTGAAGACATGTGTGATTTGCTGATGCAGTATTTGGTGGACTTCTCTCTGGGTCTTTCTGATTTGTTATTACTATGCGTTAAGGTAGCAGAACTGCTGTAATTATGAGCAGCAAACTTAGCAAGGCCTCTTGCAGCTAGCTTTGATACAGACCCCAGGGATGGGACCACATCCCCTGCTTTGTTCAGGCTTGTGGCACACAAAACAGACACGATGCTGGGCTGAACACAGTGCTCAGGACAAACAGCCTAGCTCTAACTCACCTCCCTGCAGTCACAACAAGAGGTGCGACAAAGCTTGGGCTTGCACACTCCTGGGGTTGGTAGTATATTTAATGCAGCGTTAGTCATACGCTAATTGTTCCTCCCCAAATTGATGTAAATCATGAATGCGCTCCAAATACTCTTAAAGTTTCCTTTCCAGATGTAATTCCTTAGCATCCTCTACATAATAGCTTTTCCCGTGGAAACAACCCGATTGATTTCTTTGGGCCAAGGCTCTCATATGTGGCAGCGGTGCATGCAGTGGGGACCAGGCTGCTCAGAAGTGAGATGCTGGCACTGTCTCTCCCCACACACCCTGGCTGCCAGCTGACTGCAGGTAGCACTGCAGTTCAAAGGCATTGCTGTAGAGGGCTTTCACAACACATCGGACAGGGATGCTGCGGTGGGGGTGGCAAGACACCGGGAGCAAGAATGCCCAGCTGAAATTAAAAATATATATATATAGGAATCAATCTTTCCCTATAGCTGATCAATATTAATAACAAAGCAGAGTGGCTGAACAGGATATATGTTTTATTATGAAGGGGAAAAATGAGAGAAATAAAATCTGAGACAAAATACCTCTGCAGCTAATCAGACAATAACATCCAAACTTCAATAGCTGCTGAATGATTGCACTGCTGTTGTAGCTGCCTGCTGTTGTTCGAGCAAGACTCTTGAGTTTGCATCTTGTGAGTTATTGGAAAAAATCTCTCTGCCATTAAATGCTTTGATGGAAGATGTACTTAATAAGGTCTAAAATGAGTGGGGGAATCTGAGGAACTAGGAAGCAATTCTGCAGAGGATGCCTGAAAGATAGATTATTCGGTGTCATATGGTATTTGATTCCTCAACTGGAAAATGTCTAACTGAGCCAAATACGAATTAGGCAAGCAAGTTTCAAGCTCTTTGCAACTTTCTAAGCTTAGTGCAGGTTCAGGTGTTTCAAAGTTCAAACACAGCTTATCCACTTTGTGCTTGAATAACAAGCTGAACTGGAAAGATATTTCCTCTGAGGCAGGAGTCTCTCCTGCTTTGGTTGGAGGCTTTTCACAGGCTAGGCAAGAAAAGACACAGAGAATGAATCTTTCAGTGGTTCCTGCTAGAAACTTATTCGTCTCCAGCTTTCTGTAGAGATATAGGGGGATAGGGGGGAGGGGAAAGCCTTCCTGCAGCTTCAAGGCCATAAACCTCAGCAGAGAGACTAAATGAGAAGAAGAAAAAAAATCCAATGATCCACTTCTTAGAAATCCTTGTCACTAGGACATCTTGTTTCCAGTTCTTCTCTCTCAAGAGTTCATTTCTCTCAAATGATATTTACCCAGAGTAACCTCCAAATCACAAATGCACTTATCTCTGCTTTATATCAGCCTTAAGGATTAGGAGTATGGATCTGTTTTCCAGACTGACCGTCTGACTGACTGACCTGTGCTCGTGTGCTCACCGAGCAGCACGTGATGCAACTCTTGTCAAAGCCACAATTAGTCAAAACCCCTTACAGGAAATCTGAGCCCAATAAGGAGGGATAAAATTGGAATTCACGTGATCTATACATAACCTGTGCGTAGCATGAAGGTACAGGAATTCTTTCTGCTGCCACTTGCTAACTGCATTTAGGTCAACGGTGAGAGCAACCAAAAGATTGCACTGGGTATTATTTGGCATCTATGAATACAATAAAATAAGAGCTATATGGCAGTAGCTGAGGCTTCATGTTTTGTCACACACACAATACAATTAAAAACTAATAAGTTGTGCATTCATGCTAAGGAGAGGAGCACAAGGGAAATAGTGACATTTCATCAGTGCACCCATAAAAGCAAGGGTGGGTATGTGAGTCCTTGGGGCTGGCTGGCAGTGAGCACATGGCACCCACTGCCATAGCATCTCTGTTTTACCCTGGGTAGATTCCTCAGCAACAGCATACCTGCCTCTTCAAGTCTGTACAGTAATTTGCAATCACAGCACCTTAAAAATATATATAATATCTCAGGAAGGAGTGGAATTAATGCCATGTGCCTTATAGGTAGTGCCTAATACAGCATGAGTTCCTGCTGAAGCTTTCTTGCAGCTGAATGTTCATAATCCCAAACCTTTCATTAGGCAGGGGCAGCTTGAAAGTCTCCATGCTACCTTGCTGTATGCCTTCAAAATCAGAACTATTTGGTATCTCTGAGCTCTGTATTGTTTGGCTGAATTTGTTTTAATGTGTCGTCAGAATAGGGGAATGCTGGAAAACACAGACTTTTTCTTGTTCTTATATGTACTCAGACTTGGAATTTTCTCGGATGACAGAGTGAAAAGGATAGCATACAAACTGTGCAGGACTAGTTTTCTCTATTTAAAAATACTTCCATCTAAAATTAGCTCATTTGGATGAGAGGTTTTTGGTGAGTGGTGCCAGGGTAAGATTACAACAGTTCCACTGCCACTGTAGTTCAGGCAGAAACAATTATCTACAAAACCAAGGTGATACAGAAGATCCATCTGCTTTGTCATATCTCTGTAACACAAAAAATCAGGTGAGTATATATAGGATATTTCCTTTTGAACAGTATTAAATTTTTGTTCTCTGCTTTAGTCTACGGAGTCGCTGAGTCTGGAAGGTACCTCAAGACTCCAGCATGAACTAAAGTATTTTTCCTGATCATTTTTTTGGGGTAGAAAATGACTACATGGTCATGCCAGCAGCTTTTCCAACTCAGTTTACAGAACTGTTTCAAAGCTGTTAGAATTTATTTGAACTTCTGGTCAGGACATGTGCAATTTGACAGCCTTGCTCTATTTCAAATGAAAGAGTAAAAATGTTTAATTTTAATAGGAGAAGAATCAGGATGTTGGCCTTTTTATTATTAATATTATTTAATCAGTGCTTGATTAATGTATGTGAGTGGACTTGGGATCAAGTTCATAGCTGTGTTTGCACAGTTCATCCAAAATTTGCCAGCGTTCCCAGCCCTGTGGCTGTCATTGATTAACCTTTAAATGAAGCAAGTGGGCGAAGGATCGAACCCAGCATTGCATTTTACTTCTCCTAATTGTTATATGTTACATCTCCTCTTCCCCAAATAGATACTTTGAGGCTTTGCTACTTCAAGTAAAAAATTAATGAAAGCAGACTTAGCACTCACACATAACCACATGAAAATGAACAGGGGAGCGTGAGCGATGGAGGAACGGTAATTTCGAGAAAGAGACTGACTTCAGAGTTGAGTTTCAGTATGGCCTGTCTTTATAAGCAGTAAAGTCATGTCATGTCAATTATGGAAAAAATAAAAACACTGGATAACAGATGCCTCTGCTGTGACTTCACGTTGCTGGTGTTTGGAGCCTGTAAATGTGTAGGATTGCGAGTACGTCCTCCATATATTTATAAAATTAGCATGCTGGATGGCATGAAATTTATAGCCAGTGTTCCCAGTAAAACCCCTCCACATCAGACTTGCTGCCAGCTATAATGTTCAATCTCGTTATCTCCCATTAGGTTTTCACGATGCTGCTCAGCGCAGTGGGTCACCAATGTCTGGGCATTTTTCCTACCCTTCTTCCAGTGTGATGTAATCTTTCATAAGACTGGCAGCCCATGCAATAAAACTGTTTCAGATATCTATTAATATTTTAACATGCTTTTAAGAAAATTTGGCCTTTTGTAATTCTGGTCTCGGAACAGACACATATAATGGTTAATGATACACATTATACTCAGAGCTGCTGTTCTGTAGGTATGTTTCCTTTGTTTGGATTCACATTTTAACATCTATTATTAAAAAATCTTCTTTGTCAGTTATTTGTTTAGATGCTAGAGTAATTTAATCTGATGACCAAAAGAAAACTACTCCTCTGTTTCCAAAGGAAAGACTATGATTAAAACCTTTTCTTTGCTTTTGTACTGATACCCATCTTCCACTGAACCCAACAGGACCATGAGCATTTATTTCTCTAAGATCTTCAAGAATACGTTAGCTCCAAATATCATGCTAGTGGCAAAATGTGACAAGTTTCTATTAACAAGAAGGCTGTCTTCTTTAATCCATATATAAAATCTGCATCTGCTTGCTCTGTCTTGCACTGCCACCATGTACATGCCACAGACACGGTTCCCATTTTGGAGCCCTCTGCCCTGAGCAGTGTGGAGCAACTCTTATCATAACTCCGATGTTATATGGCAAAAGTTATCTTCCACGGTTGAGAAGTTGTAGCCATACAAAGAGCATGCAGTATGTTAATAGGAATCTATAAATTAATCTGTATATAACACCTTGCTAACACTTAGATTTTATTGGTATCGTGAGCTGAAAGCTTTACCAGTCATTCATCCTTTATTGTGTTCATTATGGGGATATGACATCTCGATACCAAATATCTGCACGTATAATAAAACACCTCAGTGAATTAACTGGATGATTGGTACAGTATTTCTCATTTCCACTAATCAGAAATTTAGGATGTATTACTTCTGATGAATCCTTAGACATTCCTATACAGATAAATTAACTAACTGGCTGTTAAAAATGTTCAAGGGATTTAAAACAATATATTTTTAGTCTTTTATGAGGTCTATCTTAATCTGTAAGCATGCATTGGACATGCGGAAAGGGTGAAGGTGTGGCTTCACCTTGCTTTCAGGGAATAAAGAGAATGCTTTTCAGTTGTATATGCATTAAAATACTGGCCAAATATTTTCACTGCTTACTGCTCAGAGGAGATGAGAATATGAATGTGCTGATCACTAGAAATCCAAGAAACACTGACGACATGAACAGATGTCAAGGCACACTTGGTTAATCACATCTTGTAGATAGTACCACCATGGTGTGGGCTACATTTGCTGCTAGTCTCTAGGAGATCTCATCCAGCCTGCTGTGAGCAGCTCTCTGACATAGTCCCACTGTCCTACATAAGGGAGAAAATTGTGGTTCCTCTGATGACATGCTACCATTAAGAAACCTTTAGATTCTTGTCAATGCCATCGTATTAATAGCATAAACTTTGATTCAGCAAAGTGTGCGGTTAACGACCTGAACACAAAATGCTTTCTGCTTCACTGAGATCTGGGTATTATGTAAATTCTGCATCGAGTAGGATCCCACCAAGCAGGTTCTTGAAATAAAGCCAAAGTTTGAGTATTTTCCTAGATTAAGGCCAGTGCATTCTAGATCAATTCAACTTGATCAATTCTCTCTTATTTTCTTGAGCTACCCCAACTGTTTATACTAATCTCTGGTACTTTTTTATATGCATTTGTGGTATCCCTGTGTACTCAGTCCTAAAGGTGACTTGCACTTCCGAGGCAGGTGAAGAGATCACAGCAAGGGGAAATTGCCTGTCTCATTGGGATGAGAGAGCTTTATATTTAGCTAAAATTAGATTGAATTAAATCTGTATTGATATTCTGTAAATGAAACATCATAGCTAAGTATCTGAAGTCCCCAAATGAAGGTGAGGTAAAACTGTGTGTGCATCTCTCATTGCATGCACACTAGGCACCTAGTGCCAATAGTAACATCTAATGGTAGCAACTGCTGTGTGTAGGACCAGTGAGGATAAAAAGCGTTTGTTCTTCCTGTAGGCTTGTACTTCACTGCCTCTTTGTTGTGGCACAGGCTGTGCGTGCAAGTGCCCTGATAGCGGAATCAGTCTTTGGCATGTTGTATCTCACTTTTGCCTTTTAGTATGGCTGTCTGGATGGAAGCTGCAGTGACAGGAGGTATCAACTTTTTTTTTTTTTTTTTTTTTTTTTTCTTAGTTTGAAAACACTAGAATTGATAATTGCTTTAGATTGCTTCCTTAGGAAGAGAAAGACAAGAAATACAGCTGACTATGACTGTCCTAGTTGGTGGGTTACCCTATAGAGAACCAGTAGCCAACATCAGCCACTCTCCTCTGACTGCCTTGCAGCTGAGTCACAACTTCGTGATGGCCAGTGCCTGCTGACCACTGTGTAGTCCAGAAAATCTCGGTCATTTTCAGATGTTTGATTCAAACTCATAGGGCTGAGTCTCAAACAAGGTATGCCACCTGTTCTTCATGTTTATCAAGAAATACTTGATGATACAACCCGGAGGTACAGTGAATCATACAGTCAAATAAAAAGATTACATTATTAGTTGTTATTATTATTTACTTTAAAAACATCTCACAATGTTGAAAACAGTCTTTTGATTTTAGGGGAGGACATTGAGCCTGACTCATATTCTGACCATTTTGGTTTAGCAATCCTTCACACTCCAACACCTACTGAATTTCATTACCATAAATTGTATACCTTAATGGGAGATAGACAGTCACCTGCTGTAATCAACCTTTCTCAATTTAGAAAGAAATACCAATACCAGAGGTATGGTGCAGCATACACTCTAAGTAGGAAAAAGCATCATAGAAGAGGGGAAAAATTATCAGGGAGAGGTGCTTTTGAGTCTGCCACAGCTGCTGTGGCTTTTATCCCATATCAGACTGACAGATGAGATAAACACCCCACATTTTAGTCAGATCCTATTGTTTCGTCAGAGTTACTTAAATGTATTTACAATCTCTGAAGCACTTTTTTTTTTTATAGTAATGGTAGTGAAGTCCTTCCAGAAGGAATAAATATGATATAACATTCTCGAGTACCTCTGTCTTACTAATGGAATGACTTACGTTACAGGGGATATTGTTCTGCTGAGCTCCACTAAAATACATATTTACTAGTCAATCTAGTTGTCGTCTTGGCAGTCAATGCCGTGATATCACAGCACTGCGTCTTTCAGGAGAAAAACAAAGCAAGCAGAAATTCTTTCTCTGGGACTTTTTTTGGTCTCCATTGATATTTCTATATTTAAAAGAAACCACATAAATAAGAATGAGGTACCTTTGCTACACAGTACGGTGATCTTACTCCTCTCTGGGATTTCATACAGCAATGGGAAGTAGGGCATGGCAGTTCAGGGGTGGTGTGCACATTGAGGGAGCCCAATTGCCTCAGCCAGGGCTACTCCCCATGATATGGGGACAGGACAATAATGGAAGGACAAATAGACAACACTTTTTTGAAGGAGTTAGATTAATCCTGTGGTATGTAGGTGTTTCATGAAGCATTTGTTGTTTTTTACTTATTGTTACACAATCACTAGATTGTTATTCTCTGTGGAATAACGATGGGTGACTGCGCTGGAAATCATGTACCAGGGTTCCAGTTTCTGCTGGGGTTTCTGGTCTTTGCGTTTTTCGAAGAACCCTATTCACTTTTCACACTTAATGCAGGGCTAAAAGTTCAAGAGAAAAGTTCTGTTTTTCAAGTTTGCAGGAAAGAACAAGATAAGACAGCTTTAGGTTTTCCCCAGAGTCGAGAGCACTTCTCAATGCCTGGCACTCCTAAAAACATGTGACTCTTGTCCTCAGCCACTGCTGAGACAAAACTAGTGCAGATAACGGGACAATTTCTGCCTCCTCATAACCCTTGGGATGAATTTCAGTTATTTTTTTTTTCCTTCCATATCAGCATTGCAATGAAAAGCAACAAAACAAAAGAGAAAACCTTAAACTCACATAAATAGCTGTGACAGACTGCAGCGACATCCCTGTAGCATCTGGTCAGCTGTTGAACTGGGAAATTGTCATGCTGCAGTTTAAGCAGAGGGCCTTTTTGACAAGCTGTGACCTTCATTTTCACAGTGAGCCACCACAAAGGTATTTAGCACTGGCGGTGCTGTAAGGGTCGTACATTGGAAAAATTGAGAGTCCAGTGGGCCTTTGGTTCACACTTCTGCTCTGTATTTCGCTGGCCCAGCAGCAGTATGCAGGGCTGAAACCCAAACTCACCCTTCAGGATATTCATATTATTCTGTCAGAATAACGGGGTAAAAAGAGGTGTAAAGGCTTGCAGGAGGGGTCTCTGGCTGCAGAAAGGGCAGGCAGGGAAGAGCACGATGGGTCGCAAGCGTGCCATTCCCTCCCCAGCACAGCCCTGTGGTGGCTCCAATGGTGTAGTTTCATTTATTTGCGGTTGCTGCTGTGACTGCATTAGACGTAGTTAGCAGCGTGAGCATCCCTGCCAAGGAATGTCCACAGCAAAACATTATAAGGAGACAGCGTGATAAGAGGGGGGAGTAGCCTGGCAGCAGTGTCAGTGAGCACCAAGTGCTCAGGCTTGGAAGAGAGATGGGGGCTCTCAGCAGGGGAACTGGGTGAAGGAAAATCTTAATTTTGGCTTCAGCAACTTGAATTCAGTGCATCCTTACATCTCTGGGGCATGGATCTCCTGCAGACACTGTACTTGAGATAACCAGCTCTGTATGAGGCGTACTTGGACTTCATCCACCACGTTTGGTGAGCATGACAGCACCTGGTGTTGGCCAGAAGCAGGAAGGATAGCTCTCTTTGGAGGGACTGTTTCAGGAATTTATACAGAGACATGCAGTGCAATTATTTAATTTGCTCTTGGTAAATTCCTAAAAGAATAAATATCTTTATTCAATAAAAAGCAAATGTTTTCTAGCCAGCGAAATGCTCTTATTTTGTACCTGTTTAACCTGTAATTTGTTTTGTCAGTTAGCTTAAGGTTCTGCCAGCTGTGAAAAAAGCTATTGCCTGTACCTGCCGTTCGGTGTGGGTGAAATGATCTTTGTAGATGAAGCATGTGAATATCAGTTTGTTACATTTATAAAGAGCTTTAGGGTACTTTGGCATGAAAGGTCCCATAGTAGTGAGAGATATTGTTACTATAAAAACATTTTATCCTATTTTACTATGATGGTTTATTGAGTTTTAAAGTACTTTGCAAGGCAAGCATATATATTAACAGCAGCAGCAGAACCAGATGGGAATAAATACGCATTTTCAAATGAACTTTCTGGGCCAAATTCTGCTCCCAGTTCTGTGTGTCGGAAACTTGGAGTAAGTGTGTTTAAATTAGTGCCAAATCCTCTCTATCATAAATACCATTTCTGTATTCTGAGTGAAAACGTGCCTGGTTTCACACTGGGGTAAATGCGGAGCAGATCTTGGACCTCAAAGTTAATTTGAAAACAGTTTTGTCCTTCTCCAGTCTTGCTACAGGCATACACCTAAAACCTAGTTTGCCACTCCATAAAAGAGCTACCAGAATAAGAGAACAGAATTTAGTTTCAGAAGTGGGAGTGAGAATGTGCCAGAGGGAATTCAGCATCTGCTGAGAGCTGCGTTGATGCGTCTGGGTACTGCAGACAGCACAGAGAACCAGAGGCAAGGGTTCTTGTGTCATTGACTCAATCTTGTCCACCATCCCTAGCAAAAAAAGGAATGATAAGCAGGATATACCCTTGTTCTGCAAGGGAGTATTCATAAAGGAGCTGATGTGAATTTTACATGTACTTTTATCATTGCAAACTGATTTAAAGGGAAAAAATTGTGCTCTTTCATGTCTAGCCAAAAGTCTATACGTGGATTTCTGGAAGTGTTTTAAAAACCCACCATGTGAAGATTTTTTTTTAATCCTTACAAAAATACAGAGATAAGTTTTGTAAAGGCAAGAGAGGGACATCATGCATTACAAAAGCCAGCATTTAATTTTATGATGTCATTTTTCTATACTTTTACATACAATTTATGCAAATCTTAGTATTTTTTTTTTCCCGTTGTACATTTATACTGCTTTGTTACTACTTTTAGCTAAAATAATACATTAAAAAAAGTCTGTGTTAATGATACAGTGCTGGCAAAATATATCTCAATGTGATGTTGAAGAAATCCATTGTACATGGAAAAAAGGAATTGACCCCTTGACAGAAAAATAAATTAAAATGAAAGCCCAAAATCAAAGTGTTAATTAATAATTTAAGTTACAATTTCTCCTCCCCTGCTTTGATGGATCTTCATCTTTTCATACCCATTCACTAGAAATCAGAGTGAAATTAATAGAAGTTATTCTCAGTCAGACCTATAGGTGATATTGAGCACGTGGCAATCTGTATCAAAAAAAAAATACAAACCTCGATATAAAAACACTATCCTTACAAAAAAAATGACATAGGTCTTTAAAAATAGCTATTCCAATCCATTGTGCAAAGACACTGACAAAGATTGACAGCTTTTAGAAAGGTGTAATGTTCCCAAGCCAACTGCTAGCACAGCTCAACAAGATAAAGATCAGTAATTCGATCCAGAGGAGAAGGCTAAATGTTAGAGGTTAAGCTGCTATGTTCCTACTACTAATCAAGCTTCAACACCTTATTTTAGCATCATCAGACCTCAATAAGGAAATTGTGAATTATTAAAGCTCCAGCATCCTGGTACACATTGATGCTCTTCTGAGGAGCTGTGGCTTAAAGCATGCTGGCTGTCGTCTTAATTGACATGTGCTGGATCTCTCTGACTAGGTCTTGATGCACTATTTTTTCTTTCTTTTGCTTGGATACTGGTAATTTAAGGTTAAGCTACTTTTAAGGTGCAGTATGCTGCTCTAATGAGGAGTTAATGGAGTGGAACAGTGATCGTTTGTACAAACTATACTGGACAGACACCTACTGCATATCAAAATCCAGACACCACAGGTCCTGACATTGCATCTACTTTTGTCCCAAGTCTCCATCAGCAAATTTTTTAACCTGCTTTCCTAACAAAAGGCAGCTCTGGTGGCTGTGCTCTCCATCAGCCCTCTTCTCCCCCAACACCTCCTGAAGGCACTGAGCAATTTCAGCCAGACCTGACGGATGGTAGAATCCTGCAAGGGGAGATTTGGGTGAGGAGTGAGATCCTCAGCAGTGACATCTTCTGCTCACCAGCAGCAGCCAGCAGGTGCACATGGGAAGGATGTGGGCAGACCAGGGGCTTCTGTAGTTCAGAGCCTCTGAAGAAATGTTTCCTTCCTCTAAAATAAGGCTTCAGCTGAGAATCCTGATTTTGTATGCTATAGGAGTTGTTATGCAGGAGCAGAAGGGTTTAAGTTGGTCAGACTTTATAAATCTTTTCAAAACTTCACTCTGAGGAAAGCACTTTGTTTTATTTCAGTGGATATTGCCTCTCTGTATATTATATCATGACAACCAGGAAGGTCTGAGGGCCAAATTCTTTTATTTCCTCCAAATTAGCCCATTTAGAGAACACAGGTCAATTTTTCAGGATAGTTTTGCTTGGAAAGAGGATGCACAGGAATGACAACATTCTCATTTCCCGGCACCCCCCCAAACCACTGCGACACACTTTTCAGGAACAGTTATCGAGATGCCTCTCCCCTTTCTGAACTGTGTTCCGGTCATCTAATGAGTTAATTTGGATATACCACCATTTAAATTTTCAACCTATAGTACTGTCTCTGTATTTAACACATCCACATAGATTCCATCTAATTTGTACCAATGATAAGTAAAAGAGTTAATCCAGAATTATACTGAACAGTGCCCACTAACATGCCTAAAATATCCAGCGTGATCATTACAAGTAACAACCCTCCAAAGCTATTTCCTGGCATCTGCACTCCCCAGGGGCAGATACCCACAGCATTAGTCAAGCCAGGCACTCCTGCTGCTACTGCATCTCCAAAAAACACTCATCTCAAAAAGAGGCAGTGATGGTATTTGTTTTATTTGCAGTCACACTGCCATGATAAACAGCCCAAGTTTTTTGCCACTGGTAAATGGGAATTTTTCCAGTAGTACGGTTGGGTCAGGTTGGAAGCAGCACCTGTGACTTGATAAGAAATCTATGCATTTATTTTAAGATCATCTTTCCCAGATTTCCAAGTTTAAAGTGACTTCTTTTGGGGTCAGTTTATATTGTTGGATTTTAACTCACAAAAACAGTGTCATTCTCCAGCTCAGCAACTGCATTTCTTGTAACTGATTGCTTTAGCATTAATTGCATTGCTGTGACAACCTGTGCATGTACAAGATGCAAAGAACAACCTAGCAGGGCTGATGTTAAAGAAAATCCCAGGAAGTATGCAATTATTGCACAGATCAGTGTGATAGAAATGCAGCCTCTTTGTCCTTGCGTGAATCTTCAACACCAAAAATAAAAATAATAAAAAAAAATCACACGAAATGTTTCCATTTCACAAATGAGTCCTCCTGGCATTTTCTATTTGTTCCTGTAAAATTACTGACAACTATACACATTTCTGTAATATTACTTCAATCTGCATCACTAGGAAAACCTAAGAGCTTATTAAAGAGATTTATTCTTTCAGTCTTCAAGGTGTAGAGCAGTTTCTTACAAATGTGCTCCATCAGCTTGATACATGCCTGTTTGTGGGAAGGGGCCTCTCATTTAAAAGCGACTTTAAGTGTAACACGTTCAATGCGTTCCCAGGGTGGCAAACAGGAGGCACAGGGGCAAATCCCATCAGCACCTCAGTTGCTGTTTAATTCCTTAACAAATGCAGGGAGTTTAGGCACACCTGGTAACTTTGTGATTCTATGATTCCACGATTCATGTCACAGCAAACTGGGCGCTCAGGCTCTTTAAGCAGCACAGTGACATGCATCCATCTGTTCAAGAGCAACCTCTGATGGTGGCCACCACAGAGGGCTTTGGCTTTCACATTTAAGAATAACCTCATTTCTGATTGCTTGATTTGTCAGTTGTTTGTTTTTCTTTTTATTGAATTTAAAGATGAAAAAGAGAAGGAAATATAATCAAGTGTAGCCTGTATTTCCAAGCAAAGACAGTCATTTCTCTTCCAGTAAGTGGAAGTCCCGTTATATTGACAATGCCACAGAGAAATTAGTGAAACTCAGCAGAAGGAACGTTAGCAATATTGGTCCTGAAATGGCAGCCTGTTATGCACAGCAGAAATACTGTTTTTGTAGAGTGAATCTCCTTCTGCCATCACGGGGAAAGCTATGTAAAAAAGAAGTGTGTGTGTATAAATATATATGCACCAAGGATCTCTCATCTTTTCTGACTTAAATGAATTTTGTAGAATTTTCTGTTTTTGTTTGAAATCTAGAATGCATTCTATATTCAGAATTTGTGGGAGAGCTAAAGTCAGTAGTTTAACAGGCTGCAAAATGTGCTGAGTGGAGATGCTGATTGCGAAAAGGCTCCAGCATCCAGGCACTGAGCAGAAGCAGCGACTGCAGGCATTTTGCAAGCGTGTGATCTAAAGGTGGCCTGAAACACACTCCAGCTTCTCTCAAGAACCTGTGAATTTCTTGAGCAGGCTGGAAATTTTCCCCACAAGCACTGTCAGTCTGTCTGGAGGCATTTTTCCCCCCTTTCCAATATGCCCGATTCTGCTTGGACATGGTGGTCAAGTTCAAAATCATCAAAAGATGAAGCTCTCCAGGCAGGGTCAGGGGGGACATGCTCCTGGACTATGTTCCCCAAGGTCTTTTGAGCCCTAACAATAAAGGTGGCATTTTTAAAAGAAAACAGCTTCTCCCTCTGTTAAAAAGTGATCTCAGCTCTGCTTGCGCCTCCTCTCTGGGCGTGTGGGGCTGTAACGTGAGGAAGCTCAGCCTGGGAAATCGACTGTCTTGAGCTCTTTCCAAATAGCGTGGGGAAAGCTGGTAGTGGCAACATGACACTGTCAACAAATTGACAATTCGCATTCCCTCATGTGGTGTCAAACAGACACTGCTGCACTTTTTTGTACTCTGTCCAAAAGGGTCCCTCCAGGCTGCAGCAGCAAAGAGCAGCGTAACCACGGCGCGGCTGCCAGCACAGCGAGCAGTACGGACACGGGGATGCCTTTCTCTTTGCTCGGGGCATGAGCCTGGCTCCTGGCAAAATATTAATAGGATCTCTATAAAATGGCAGGATCCACTGTCCCCTTGCAGCCTATGCTTCTGAAGAAGGGATCTCATGGTATTACTTTTAGGTTCTTTCCAAGATTTTGGTAGAGAAAGGAATGCTTTTTGCTCACTGGTTCAAATAGCTGCAGATGGCAGCCCCTGGTGCTGCATCTGGGGCTTGCAGAGTCGCAGCGGGGAGGTACATCAGTCCCTCCCCGTGGTACTGGCAGGGCAGATTCGGTGCTGGGATAAAGAAGTGTTTCCCATCTCACTGTCGGAGCCTTTCCCCGCCTTGCTGCAAGCAGTTGCACTCCGCAGGGTTCACAGAAATGTCTCCAAATGCAGTCACAGGAGCTGCCCACACGTTCTTGAAGCAGTATGAGTGTGCGTTGGCCACATACCTCCTGGAAGCAGACAAACCCTTCACATCCTGATGCAGTTAAACTTGGGGTTCGGTTTGAAAGTATCACCCCAGAGGTGAGAACACACCTCCACACCTGCACCCGGGCAGCCCCCAGGCTCCCGCGCTGCTAACACACAGAGCAGAGATTTTCCAGAAGAAATGAGGAAAGTGTAGCCTCTGTCATGGAGCTATTCCTGCTCTGAGCCCCGTAATGGAGGTAAGATTGCATCCTGAAATGCACGGTCTCATTTTATAATTTTTCAAGCATATGGAGTGCCTCACAGCTTTCCTGTGAGACAGCTCCTTGTTTTTGAAGGCCAAACCAAATTTAGAAATCTAATTCAACACTTGTTTAAAAGCTTGGCTTTTTTTTTTTTTTTTTTTTTTTTTTCTGTGCTCAGAAACAAATTCACAGTGTTACAGCTGCATTCATCATACCCCTTTCCCATTTGTTTTCTACTGATGTTCAACCAGAAGAGTTTCACTGAGGAAGTGAAACACAAGAGCAGCCACCAGTAGTGACGATCTGTCCCTGAAGCCTGATTCAGTGAATTGAACTCATCCATTCAGAGAACAGAAACATTCAATATGACACGTGGGCCCGTTTTTTAAGGTATTTAGGTACTTAACTATTAATGTTTCCAGTAGCTGCTAGATGTGCAAGTACTTTCGAAAGCAGGGTCTAACTGGTCCGTGTAAAACTGCTCGCTCTTGAACATTCAAGCACTGTGTTGTGGAAATGCTTACCTCTGCACTTACACTGTGATAAACGATGTAGGTTAAGCTTAACTTCAACTAATTTTGGCCATGGAAAAGTCGTGTGTCCCATCTCAGGTACTCACCCGGGCTCTCTCCGTAGCACAGGAGAGAGATGCACCTCCAGAGGGTGGCTCAACCCACCTACCATCAATATCTGTATTTGGGACTGGGTGACATACCTTCTGCTTCTTTAGCTATAGAGGAAACCTATGGCTGAGCTGTAGAGGACAACTGGTTTAACTAAACATCTAACTTTTAGGTGTCTGAATTAAGGTGAAATAAATCCCTCTCTCTATAAGGACTTTCAAGTAATGAATAATTTCAAGGTATTTTAATTTGCTTCCAGACACTTCAAGAACAGAAAATGAAGTAAAATTAGTCATGTGGTTAATTCATTATGTATAATTCCCCTAGCTAGAATCAGGGCAGAAGCCTGCCCAATAAGTCTAACCTCATGACTCCCATTGACATTTTTACAATTTGAAGAAAGCAGAAATCTCCCCCAAATTAGCTTTTCACCTAGTCCCATGAACCAATTTCAAGTCCAAGATTAAAAGTGCTGAGCTTGTATGAAGGTTTGAACCAGAACTTTTGCTGTTTATAGCAATGTAGGCAACCTTACTGTTAATGAACATTGTGAAATATTCAGAAAAGTACGTCAGGTCCTGTCACAAAGCACACACACACATGCTCACATTTGAAAAGCCATCCTTCCGGAAAGATAGGCTTGTTATAAAACTTGTGCTTATTTCTAAATGGTGTTGAAATCGTTTTGTAAGAGGTAATCTTATCAAGGGAGAGTGAAAAGGGGGGCAGCAATCTCTTATTGCCAAGCCGACTTCAGCTTTTAAGGGGCGTGCTTGTTTTGGGATGTGAAATTCTCTCAACAAAATTTTGCACACGCACACGGTAATTGTCTACAAAATGTACATGCTGAGCTAGGTACCTGGCAGTAAAACCTATTAGGCAGGTGGAAATGTTGGCAGAGCTCTTTCCCCCACCCTCTGCTTCCCTTCCCTGTACTTTGAGGTCTGACTGCGGATGCCGGGGTTGACCTTTCTCTTTGCCGTGGGCTGAACCACCCACCCTGCTCCAGTTGTATCCCGAATGCAGAGATGGATGTTCAGAGGAGCATTCAGGCTTCTTTAATCCCAGATGCTGCAGCTCGGCTCTGCAGTGTGCTGGTCCCCTGCATCTCAGCACCTTTCCTTGCCAGGGGCCATGGGGAGGGCAGGACATGTGGAGGACGTTTCCTCTCCCCGCACCATGCAGAACTGAGCCCATAAAGGGTGGCTGGGAGACTTCTGCCCATGCCATTGTTTGAGGGCAGTGGTTTTCTTCCACGGGTACTCACAAATACACAGCAAAACCTCTCCTGATTTTGAACTGTGTGTCTTCATTGATGAAGCACCCCCTTGGTCCCTGACCTAAGGTCAATGATTTTAAAGGACATTAACTGGCATTGACTGAGAGATTTGCTAAAGGTCAAGGCTTGAATAATTCAAGCTCCATAAAAGATTTCACTAAATTTGAGGCCCTCTGGGCAAGTACCTAGTCTGTGTGGGCAGGGTGTCCACACGTCCCTGACAAATGGGGACAGCTCTGCTCATAACAGCAGTCCAATGAGGTTGGGATGAGAGCTGTGTATGTCTGCTTTGTTATCTTGATGGGAGAGTTTTAGGGTGAAGTGACATGGCCAAAGAGACTGGCAAGAGAGGAGAGTGTTAGATGGCAGAAATCTGTTTCCTTTTTCCACCTGACTTCTTCAGCTGCTATGGGCATTGGGGTGTGCATGGCCTCCTGCCTCTGCTGAGCATCCTCTCATAGGTGCTGGCAGCAAAACGGCTACACTGCATCTTTCTGCAGGTTGTTAGCCATTAAATGAGCATCAGGATGCAGAATGTGTTGCTGTTCCCAGCCACATTGACAATACAAAACAACCCCAAAGTGCAAGCAGGATGATTTCATACTCAGTGTTTACTTGTATTCAGAGCATGTTTTAATGGGAGCACTATTCCGCCTCTTGGCACCCAGTTCCTTGCAAAGGAGCACAGTGATGCCTGGAGTGCATATTTTGAGCTTTATTACAAAACCAAGGCTGAGAATAACATTGAGATGGAGCATATGTGTCTCGGAAGCGCCTGTCACTTCATCCCCTTCAGAAAACACCGTTGACTTCAGTGTATTTGCGGGCTGGGACTTAAACTTGACAGATCTGAGCAACGCCAGTACCACCCTACATTGTTGTGTAATGCCTAACCCGGGCTCCTGCACTGGGTCACGTCTGTCCCCAGGGCATGGGGTCCTGGGGCCACCCTGGCTTTCGAAGCAGGCACCTGCCAGGTGGGCTCCTGGGTGGGCAGCAAGTGGGCAGAGGTCCTGCAGGCTTTGCTAACTTCACCCTACAATGTGAGCCTAGTCCTGCTAGCCAATGGAAATAGACCTACAGGCTTAAATGAGACTATCCGTATGAGTAAGAACTACTCAGATGAATAATTGTTTGCAGTATTTGTGTCTTTGTTATTTTAACTTTGAGTAATTCAGGAATGACTGTAGATATATCCATATGATGACAGTTGTTTCAATGTTTTCATTCAAAGCTCTTCTGAAAAACAGGTGATGCTGTCTAAAAAGGGCATTTTGTAAATGAACCAGACAGTCATTTGAATTCGGGTTTCCTTTGTTTGCTGTTAATAACAAAAGCGTATCTCTTTCTTTATTTAAAATTTCTCCCCCCCCCCCCTTTTTTTTTTCTTTTTTCTTTTTTTTTTTCTTTTCTTTTTTCTTTTGTGGGAGCACAGAAATTATCCGCTGTGCTTTCTGCCGGAGCTGGGGCTAGTTCCAGCACCAGCTAGTAGTAAAGCTACAAACATGGATCTATATGCTTTGAAAATCAAGAGAATTGCCTAGACAATCATTGAAATGGCATTTGGTTCAGTTCCATGTTAAAGAAAAAAAAGAAAAGTATATATATTTTGAAAGTTTGACCTGGTGTTATAGGGACTTTTTTTCAATTCTTCAAAGAGTAATCCCAGTTTACCTTTTTTCCTTTTTTTTTTCCCCTTCAGGTTCAACCCCTTTTATCACACTAAAGTGCCAATCAATATTGTGAGATAGATGTTACATCTTAGGTTTTTATAACATTACTCGTCCCAGAAGGGATACTGTATCTTTAAGGAAATGGACCCGATATCCTGTTTCTGAAGGATTAAAACACTTTAAAGAGACAGAAGAGGCTGTAAACCCCTATCATATTCTTATTCTCTCTTCATTATCTTGTCCAGTATCTATCCCTGCTGAGTAAATCTGGTTGTGTGTTTCTCCAAAGTGGTCATAAGAAGAAATTTATTTACTTCTCTTTGCACTGGAGGGGCATTACTGGGTTTCAAGGCTCTCCGAAGTAATAAAGATTTTGCAGTGTGTGCAGAAGGAGCAGAAATTCAGAACTTCTTTTCCCCCTCTGAGGTCGTTTGGCCAGCCTAAAGGGGAGACACTTCTCATTTTCTGACAGGCTTTATTTCCGTAAGATTTTCCAATTAGCAGGAAAAGGTCACACTAATGTTAGTGCTGTGCAGAGGAAGGGGGATCCAGCTATGCAAATAGAGATCTCCTTGAAAGGACAATATAAAAATATTGTATTTTCCTTCATTTCTTAATTAAAACTTGGCAGGGAAGGGTGTGCAAGTGTGTGCGCGTGTGCACGTGTGTGCATGCCCCTGCGGGTGTTTGCTGGAGGGGGAAGGGAGTGCTCCCTCTTGCCTGAGATCAGCGATTTCACTTCATTTGCAGACCTTGCTTTCCTCTGAAACAGCAAATTGCATTTAGTCTCCTGTCTATATGTTTGTCCACCTGGGTGGAAAACAGACAGGCCGACAGATTTCCACCCTGCAAGTGCTGGGGGAGAGGCAGTGAAGTGGGTGAGGGACAAGGGGACAGCACATCCTGTAGTCCTCTTTTTGCTCCCCGAAGAGGAATTCGGGATGGGTGTTGTTTTTCCTTTTGTTGGTTTGGTCTGGGGACTTTTAATCAGACGGAGCTGATGACCAACAATGCTGACCACAGGCATTTCGCCCCCTCTTTGGGCCCCGCTAGAACTGTCTCTCAGAGGCTTTCCCCAGAGCTTTTGTTTCCTGCACTGGGTGCATGCGTGTGTGTGTGTGTGTGTGTGCGTGCACGTGCACATGGAAAGCACAAGAACCTTTCCCAACAAGCCGAAGAGCCGGGAGGTGTCAGGACTTGCTCCCACTTGGCTTTCAAAGAAGCCTTGCATTCTTCCCCTTCGCAGGCAAGCATTTGTCTCTATTTTTATAGCGCAGGAACAGCCGCGGCCCTAACTTGTGCCCCTCTCTCTGTGCAGGGGCCATGGTGTTTATATTTGGCCGTGGGCATGGGGAGAGGCAGGTGCACAAGTCTGGAATCTCTCTGCAGGCGTTAAACCAGGCCAGATCCTCCCCAGCACATTTCCTCCTTAAACACATAACTGGCTTTGCAGCCAGGGAGCTGGAAAGCATCTCGGGAGTCAATTTGGTCTTGAAGGCATTGTATTAGGGAAAATGGGCCTGAGTTCAGCTGCCTGCTGACACTCCTGGGCAGACAATTGTTGCTGTGAGTGGTTCACGGGAAATAGAAAATCTTTTCATTTTGGGCTGTAACTTGTTGAACTGCGTGCACGCACATACACACGCACACGCATACATGCAGCCACCAGAGAATTATTTCACAGGAAATTAAATATTTGCAGCTCTCCCACACCATTTCATATCTTGCCAATTCCCATAACCCCCTTTTCAGATCACCAGTCCCACTTGGAGCCCAGAAACTGTCTATCATAACCAGAAGTCTATACACTGGGAAACATATCTGCACCAAATCCTTAGCTGGAGTAAATTGGCAGCGTGCCACCCAAGTCAAAGCCCTCGCTGTGATTTGCACCAGCTGCGGATCTAGCCCAGAGAAATGCGAAAAATTCGGTGAGCTTTGTGCACTGAAGGGTTACACGGTGAGTCCCGTATTCCTGGTAGTAAAAGCTAAACATCCTGAGCTCCCCAGGAGCTGAGCAGAATAACATTTTTTAAATCTATATTAAGCTTAGGCTTCACCACGGAAATCTTCCCTTCCTTCTCATTGAAAAGCAATGTTTTATCTTCCGTGGGTTTCCACCCTGACGTTTATACTGAATGACAATTAACTTTCCTTTCTCATTAATCAGAAGTAATTCTCTTTCTGACAGTGCTTGGCACTGGCATGTATAGCCCTACTTGATGCTGGATGGACTCTGTTTTTGCAGGGAGAGCAAGGCCCCCTGATATCGCCACAGGGAAAAAGGCACCGCGGGAGGGTGGTTGGGTTTAGGTGAGGGAACACAGACACATGGGGAAGCACGGAGAGCAGGACCTGAGCTGCGTGGCAGGATGGGGAAGGATGGACAGTGGTCCTTGCTCTCCAGGCTCAGGGAAGCCAGCGCTGCTGGCTGCCAGTGAGCTGGCAGAGCTTGCAGATAATGCAGGGGACAAAGAAAATCCCTTTGCTGCCCTCCTCTCTCCCAGCAGAGACAAGCTCTTTGCCCAGCAGTGCTTTACCCACCTGCACCTTTTCCATGTTCGGGTACCTCCGATGTCTCCCTCTGTAATCCCAGGACCAAACAGCTCCGGCCCTTGTCACGGAAATCATGGCAATAAACACCTTTTAGTTACGGTTTTCAGGGTCTGATACTCCTTCAGCCTCGCTGCGGAAATACAAGGTGATCTCTTGTTCGCTTGAAGGCAGATGGCAGTGCTCCCGTTTGCTCGGATGGCACAGGACCAGGCTTCCGAGGGGACTGCTGGAGGACTGTTGCAGTTGAGGTATAACTGGGCTCCTATTTCTAAAAGAAAGGAAGAAAGAAAGATTTATTTCTCTTCTTGATTAATCATGAAGCAGTAAAGTTGCTTGAGTTTGTAAGCACCTGTGAGAAAACAAAACCATTTTAATAATAACTTTTTTTACCCAAGCTGTATGATACATTAGTGAAACCAACAAAATCACACAAATACTTGTTTTAACAATAGAAATACAAATAATATAACTTTCAAACAGCCCTCAAAATACCCATGTCCACTTTAATATGATTTTAGAGAGGCGTAAGCTGAGGCACAGGGATGCTCCATGAGTCATTAACTGAGTCAAGTGCAGAACCTCAAACCCTCATTACCAGATTTGCCTGAAGGTTTGTTTGTGTCTTGAGGTAAACTGAAAACCTGTCCAAATACAAAGAAAGGCTTGTGATCAGTGAAGTGGAGGTTCCTGTTTTGATGTCAAGATTCTCTTGATAAGCTGGAATTCATCCAGCAGCACGTGATGGAGGAGCAAAGGTAGTATGCTCCAAGGGGAAGCCACCTTGCAAAATCTTTTATATTCTTTTTGATTAAATACATCTGAAACTTGAAATCCAAAGAAGTTTGATGCTTAGGGAATAGGTTCTTAGGGACTGACACCTAATTTTGACCTACATTTGCAAACTCATGCTATTTACCTTTCACATGCCTCAGCTGCATGCAGACAGGGCTTTGTTTGCAGTGATGTCCAGGAAAATGAATGTTGGGTACATAGCTGGAATTTGTTGCATGGGTGTGGTGAATTGTGATAAGTGGCTGCGCTTTGGAGATTGGTAAATTTAATAAACACTTCATGGATATAAAAATAAATTAATCCCTACTGTTTATAGGATAAGACGTGGTGTTTAACAACATCAGTGCTGTCATACAAAGTAGTCAAGAGCGTATAAACATTTTATTTTTATCTAGACAAAGTAAACATATGGATATTAGAAAGCATGTATTTGACATCAGATATAGCTGTTCTGTATGTTATGGGGTGACCCCAAGCACAATGCTATTTGCATGCTCTTCAGTCCTCAAGTGGCTGGATCTGGCAGGCAGTCCCTGGGGACACTGCTACCTTCCCAAAATTTCAGGTGGGAGTTTGCATTTTTATGTTCCTACCCAAAGCTGAGCTGTTGTTAAGTCCTAAAGCTTGGAGTATCTACCAGCCCAGAACAGATTAGGGACAGGCCAGGTCCCCCCAGAGCATGTCCAGAGGCCAGCACCAACTGATGACTTCATGGGACATGGTTATGTAGTTGAGCTGGTGGTTAATAAAAACGAAGCCAGACCAGATGTAGAAACCTGCTAGAGAAACCGGATCATTTGAAAGATTTAAGAGCTTGCAGGACCGTGAGAACCCTCCACTGCAGGACTACCACGATCATTTTTTTGTTGTGTGTAATGAAGCTTTGAAACTGCATTCAGCATCTTCAGGTCATTAGAGGCATGCAGTGATGCACTCTTTGTTTTTTAATACAGTTGATTTTTTACAGAACGCTTTACCAAAAGCAATACCAAAAACAATGGGGGATGTGTGTAATGACATTAAAAAATCAAGCAGATAATTCCTGCTGGAGGACTCTATTTTGTTAATACCACCTTGAGCACACAATATTGACAGTCACCATAAATAATTGACTTATCTAAACAAACATGGGAAATAAACTAACTCAGCTATTACATTTTCTGTATCTGGACATTGATGTTAGTCTTGAGTGTATTTTCATTATGCCTCTAAGAAAATGTATTTCTTGCTGTTACAATACATGCAAACAAGCAGAGAGAAATTTGCATTGAGTTGGCATTAGTTTTGCTAGGGCTGCCAAAACTGGGGCTCTCTGCAAGTGATATGTTTCACATTGCAGCATTCCTCTAAAAACTTGCAGAACTAAATAAATAATGGCACCATGGATGAAACTAGAGAAAACTGAGCAATGTTCAAGCCAGGTGCCCAGAATTTCTATTCAGGCTGCCAGATTTTCAAAGAATTAAACTTTTCAGATGAAATTCTGTAGTCTCTATGAAATTTTGGTGCTAGTAAAGCTTCGGAAGGAATGAAGTTTTGTCTTAATGGAGATTCGGGGACTTTACATATGATGTATTTGCCAGCACCTGTCAAAATCAGTGGAGGGATTACTGCTGATTTTCATGATCGCTGATGGGGCCAATCCTGAGACCTTCATCTCTGCTCCCTGTTTGGCTGACCTGATTGCTTTTTGGCTGTCCTGACAGTGCTCATAGTCTTTCAACCTGCCACATAGAGCAGCTGACCGTGGTTTCTAGAAAGTGTCTCCTTTTTCTGTTTGTTGGCCTTCTTCTGAATCTTATGTTTACCCTGGTTTATAATAGCAGAGTTTGCTCATCAGCTTTATTTGCCAATAAACCTTCTGTCCACAGATGAAAACCAGCATATATATCACAGTAAAATTTTCAGGCTTGCTTAATTGCAGGCACCTGCCTAAATTTGACAAACAAATAAGGGTAGATTCAAGCGTATGCTTGCAACTGGTCTCTCACCTTAAGTGCATTCAGCTCAGGTTGAATCGCTGTGCTGCAGCTAGGCTGGAAACACCTGGGACACCTCACAGGTCTTCACAGCGTAACTCCATACTCTTCAAAGAGGCTCAGAAGAAACTTGCAATTTTGCAGAGACTGTATCTTTGATGCACTGACCTTCTGGTAACGGCAGTCCACTAAGTGTTGTACTTGGCTGGAGTCCTCCTCAGTAATTTGGCATTTTAGTGACACAGACCAGCTCTCCATGCAGCAGTCCATCAGAACTAATCAGCTGGCTCTTTTCCATCTCTCACTGACTGACAGTTTCATGAGGAAGGTTAGTAGATGGTAACTTTTTAAATTGAGGAACATGTTAAGTAATGGCAGTTGGAACTTGGCAAGTGCCTCAGGAAGAGAAAAGAACACCTCATTGCATGAGGAGCTAGTCTGGTGGTGACTTTTCACAATCCATGGCACCCAGTCCTTTCTACACATGTAGAAATCTTACTTTTATCTACACCATAATGGTCAGGTAGCTGGAGCTTCACCTAGAACAAGGGGATAAAAAGAGGGGTGTTTTTCACCCCTTGATGTCTCTAAGGCCTAGTTGCCTTTATGGGAGGTCTTTTATCCCCAGCATTGACAGGCTGGTATCTTGTGTCTTTCCCCAAAAACTGGGGATCTGACGATCCCATAGCCTGTGCCTTGGCTTTTTCCCTTCACTCTCTGACCTGTCGAAGCAGCATTTTCTGGGGCTTTGGTTTGGGGCTGATGAATCTTGAATTGTTCCGCACAGAGAATCAGCTTGTAAAAACCTCCTGGCAAAGCCCATCTGTGGTGGGCTAGTCTGCTATGTGGTGCATGAGGTGCCCCCATGAGGTATGGATTGTCTTCATTCAGAGCAGGGTGATGAGTCTGGCCTGCCTACACACATGAATTTTTAACCATATTTTTATTTTTCTTTATTTATTTATTTTAAGAGGTGCACAATGTGTTTCCTTGGAGAGAAGGGAACTGTAATTTATCTGTATATCAAGTATGATTTGAAAAAGGCCAATTAGATTAAGCTCTGTAGGAAACCCAGGTGTTGGGATGTCCCCTTGCTTCTAAAGCCCAGGGGGGCTGAGGGTCTCCCAGGAGGGAGCGGGAGCAGAAATGGAAGTGACTGGGAGCAGTGAGAACAGAAAACCCTTTGAGTGTCTCAGAGATCAGGAGTCCTCAGGGCCACAGCTTTGGCTTAGGACACTTCATTTGACAGTCAGGCACACAGCTTCTCTTTTAGGAACCTATTCTTCCCAAATTAAGAGTCTAAGTGCTGTAATATAAATAAATAATAAAAATAATAAAAATTATAAAATTCAGTATTAAAAATGCCATTGGGAAAACCAATAAAAGAAAAAGCCACCAACCATGTAATGGCTACTTTTAACCACTTAACATACAGTTTAAATCTCTAAAGAGGAATAATAATACATTTATTTCTAAAGTACCTGAAGTTGCCAAAGGCACTCAGGGTGCTCTGCGATATAAAACCATTTCTAAAAATAAATTAGCACATTGTAAAAGGGCTGTGTGTAGTGAATGTACTTAGCGAGCAGGTGAAATGTTTCTGACAGAGCATGTTTCTTTTGGAAGAGGTCGGTCTGTTCGGAGTGGATCCATTGGAGGGAGTTTCTAATGAGAAACGATCAGAGCATTTTCATTGCCTTTTTTTTTTTATGTGGTCAAAATCTTTTGGATGCAAAAACTGCAGTGCTAGAGTGAAACATGCCATAGGGTCTGGGGAGAGGAGGCATTACGGATGGGTGATATCTGCCCATTGGTAATGCCAGGGGTGCCATGCAGCCATACAAGCCCCAGCTCCTCCACAGCCTGCTGTTATCTGGCCCCAGTAACAAGTAAAAATCCCATTCTTTAGCCAGCCGATCCTCCTTGGGAATGCAGTAGCACAACAGGGGCCGAAAGCAAGCAGGATGCTCTGGTGCTGCGGTGGTGAAAACCTTTCAGAGCATCGCTGCTGCTGCTGCGAGCGGCTTTGTCTCGCCGCAGCCAGCTGGCAGGGGCTTCGGCAGGGGCCGAAATAAAGCCGGGGACGAGGGATTCCCGAGCACGGGGAGAGAGGAGGGTTTGTTGTTGTTTGCGGTGGATTCCTGTGCGCTGAAATGCCTGCCCCGGTGCGGCGCCCTGGCCGGCATCCACGCGGATCAGCTGCTGGACGTGTTTACGAGCACCAGCCCTGGCCTCGCCGCCGTGATGCAACGCTCCTTGGAAAGGCCCAAAGTAGTTCGCAGAAGTACTTCTCGAGAAAGTTAGCTGTTTGAAACAGCCTCGGAGGAAACTGCTCTGCTTTCATCTCTAGCCTAAGGCCTAATTGAGTTGAATACAAATATAAACTTATAACAGACGTTTCGGTCGTTCTGTTTAGCTTGCCTTACAAAAAGCCAGCTTAATGATCTTTCTGAAGGCTGTTTCACTGAGGCAGCAGAAAGACACCCGCTTTACATCATTACTGAATAGTTCATAAAGGAATTATTTAGCAAGATGTTCTGTTTGTTAATAGGCCCAAATCATGGTTTCTTTTACCAAATACTGCTTTTATTTGAGGTCTTTGAATGAATTTCATTCAAACAATGCTAACATCTGATGATAAAAACCACTAATGAGAGGAAAATCATCCACATTTTTGATCTAGAGCTCTCATTAATTCCAAACTTTGCTTTTAGTTTGTTTTGCTGATCAAATCATTAGAACAGTTTTTATTACCGCTTTGGCACCCTCCAAAGAGAGTTAGTTTTCCATGAGCTTCAACCCCATTCTCTTTGTTTTGCTTGTATTGTGTCACATAACCCATACTGAATAAAATCATTAGAAGGGGATTTCAATAAATGTCTGCAGAAGAGACCTCCAAAGCCTGGTCCTGAGCAGCTGCTAAACTTAGGGACTTTGTTGGATTTTTTTCAGTTTAGGTCTTAACATCTTAACTGTTTTTTGTTTATGGGAAGATTATTTTCCCCAGGGTAAATATGGAAGAAAATGGTTTGTTTAGGAACATGCAGCATTGCACCATGGAAATTTCATCTTAACGTAATGTTTTCTGTAATTATTTATGCTCCTCTTTATACCTATTAGCACATGTTGGTGCTGCCTTGTAAATTGTTATTAATTGCTATAAAATTTTCTGCAGTAGTACCAGCTATGAGCTTTTTTTTTTTTTTTTTTTTTTTTTTAAGATAAAACCCCCTAAAAAGCAAATCGTAGAGACCGCTGAGGCTTTTGGCAGTGCTTTGCTCCCAGCCTGGCCAGGAGCTGGAGGAGTGCTGGAGGTGAAGGTGCAGCTGCGTTGCACCAAGCAGGGACCAACACATGTCCTATGGTGATGCTGTGTCTGAAGGAAAATCCTTTGCCCCCTCACATCTCGGTAGTGTATGACTGACTGTTCACTGCCAGAGGCAGCTGCATTGGGTGTGAACAATACACTATCCAAATACTACCACGAATGAATCCTTACCTCCTTTTCTCTTACACAGACAAAATATTTAGACCTTCCTGGGAACTTAAAAGTACTTGCACAAATCAGGACAATTGAAAAAGACAAAAAGTGAAGGGGTTTAAATACTCCCTGCCCCTCAACATCCCCCAGGGCTCTACCATGGTGCAACAAGACACAGGTTAGGCATACGGGCTGATTCCTCCAAACTTCTGCCTTCGTAAATTGCCACTGCTTATTATTGCCTGCAGGGTGAGGCCAGGCCATTGTATCACTTGAAATTTATGAAGATTAATGAAGGAGGCAGACAACAGTTCTGTGTTAGGAGAAACCACATTAATGGAAAAAAAAAAAAGTCTCTATAAGCTTAAGGGATAGAAGTATGGGGTTCTGCATGCTTGGGATGTAAAGTAATTCATATTCCCCTACTCTGTTTCACTAGCTGAACTGTTTCTTTTAATTTAAAATCAGCTTCCTGTATTATTTTAATATAAATATGTAGAACAGTGAACAAAATGTTGTATTTAAGACAAATGGAAAAAATAAATATTGTTGCAGAATCAGCTTTTGCTGATGACTTTTACCGTTCCCTTTACCAGATTTTTATGTGTCAGTTCAGCAAAATTAATTATTGTCTTAACCATAGAATCACTTTTACAAGCAAGCAAATGTCATAAGATCTGAAGAGAAGAGGTAAAATAAAAACAAAATATACCTTTCATACTTATGTGTGTTTGAGTACTGACCCGTGGGAAGTGCTGCCATGGATCAGTGTTAGGAGCTCATTACTAAGAAACTGCGCTGACTTTTACGGTTAAGTGCGAAACTAAGGTTCACAGTGCAGTGACTCCAGTGCTCGTTCTTCTTTTAACCTCTTCCATCTGGGTTTCCAGCCTGACTGGGATAAATGTGCTGCTCAGCTTGTTCACCGGTGGTCCAGGCTTTGCTGAAATGTCTTTTTAATGTTTAAGCAGCATAACCTCTGCATGGCTGAAGCTAATTTTCCATCTCAAGTTCCAGTGTTTGTGGTAGGGGTCTTCATGCCTGAGGTGTTTTCTCCAGTGAGAAGATGCTCTGTAAGAACAGGGAAGGGGTTTTGGGGTGCTTTTGTTGGAAAGCCCATTCTGCCCAGCTGTCATAGGGGTTTAAACTCATTATTTGATGTGAAAAAAATTGAAAAGCTACTATAGTTGGTTCATGGTTTAGTGGTTTTTACCCTGAGCACCTCCTTGAAAGCTATGGCCTTGTCTTTCAATGTCCTGTTTTGGTCAGAGACCTCAGAGGGATCTTCATTCCTGTAGGAATGCCAGGCAAGGGCCTATGAAGAGCTACAAGCGAGCTTGCGCTCCGTATGAGGGATTTAAGGGAGAATCAAGTCATGCATAGCCTAACTTGAAGTGAGACCTCTTCATTGGTGGGATTTTCATCCCAATCAAATTCCTTACATAGGCAGGTTTGCAAAGCTTAGCCTTAAAATTCAGTCACTCTCAGTTTTATGTGCCGTTCCAATGGAGAGGGGAAAAAAATATATAGGGTTTTCTTTAACCTAATTTATGACAACACTAAAAAATAAAAAAATAAAAAACAACCTTCCCCTTAAAAACAAACAAACAGAAACTTTCCTAGAGAAGTGGAGCAGAAGCTGGCCAGCCATGGAGGTGGCCAAAAACATTGTGTTCAGCAAGAAGGGAGAAGTCAACACGAAGCACGGCTGGGATGCAGGCAGCCTGCTGCTTTGTAGTACTGCTTGTAAGGCTGCGAGCAGGTAGCGCTGAAACAACCAGTGGTACTCACTGGAGATTGATAAGAGAGAGGTCACCTCTAGTAATATATAGTAGAATTATTCTCCAAAGAGCTCAATTTTAATTATACACCGGTTTAAGAGTATTACTTTCACAAAACCCTGCTACCTGTTTATGCTTCCAAAACCTAATGGAGTTATATTGAATAACTGAAAGGCCCCCAAATCACACTGACAACTTGTCTTCTAAACTCTGTTATGTTTTGTCTTAGCACAAGTGCCAGTGCTAAAGATTATTGATGCAACTGCTTGCTTTTAGATGCTGAATCACATTAGCCTCCCTCCTGCCCTCCTATTTCATTAAGAATCTGGCTGCAGATCAAAAAATGTAATGCCTTCTCCATGTAGGGCCCCATAACTTTCACAAGCCCTAAAAATCTGACTGGCAGCACATTGATTTCTTTCTCTTTTCTTTCCTTCTCTCCCTCTCTTGCCTGCTTGCTTTTGTTCTTTTGCTCTCTCTCTTTTACTCTCTCATTCTTTTTTTTTTCTTTCTCTATCTTTCTTTCTTTCTCCTTCTCCCTCTCTCCTCTCTCCCCCTTTTTTCTCAGTAGTGAGAGAGAAAAATAGAAGTAGGAGGAGGGCAAGAGGTCAGCATGTGAGGAATTCCAGTTTAGTAGACAAAGCCAAAATGCTTATGTATGTTCACATATTGCATCTGATATATTTTATTGTATCTGGTCAGAACAGAATAAATGTAAGTTGTTATTTGGTTTGCCCATAGGCTAATATATTTTTTCTTCATTGTTGTCTTCTTTGTTATATTTCAGACAAATCAATACTCAGTCAACTTATTTTCATTGAGAAAAAAAAATATCCAGTATGGAAAGATCTCCCAAAAAATCCTCTGGAGCAGAGACCAGAGGGTGACCTTATTAAAACCAGTGGGACTCTTGCCAGTGGTTTCAATGGGGTCAGGATTCACCCCAAGATTCTGGAGTCCAGCCAGGGGATTAGGTTCATCTGGCATTTAGGTGCTATACATGTCCAGAGCTCCGTGCTGGGCTTGTTAGCTGACTCAGCTTTTAGTCCCAGATGGGGAATGCAGCAGGACTGTAAGAAATAAGGATTTGTCCATTTTTTGTAAGGAAAAATGTACCAATATGCACCATTACACTTTAGTGACATTAGTCTTTAATTGACTTGGTGCATAGGTTTCTCTTGCTTGGGACTCTGCTTGTCGTCCATGAAACAGGAAAAAAAATCTTTTAAGTTACCAGGAGATACAGTTTTAAGCTCTTACAGACTGACACACCATTTTTTGACAAGATCTTGAAATCAATATTTCCCCCCAAACAAAAGAGTCACTTGTGCATTCTTGCCATACTTTTGCTTTCCCCCTAGCATCTCTGTGCGATATCAGTCAGAGGCAGAAATGATCCCCAGCATTTATCATTTCACCAGCACTGGTATTCAGCTAAAACAAACCAAAGTCTTTGCTGAAGCAAAGTCTTGAAGTCACATAACACTCATGCTAGTATCTTGATTTGTTGCTTGCTGATTTTAAGGAGCATGTTTGTTTGTTTTTTTCTTACTTATTTAGTGCAAAAGAGCCCAAGGCATTTATGCATATAACTTTTAAAGTTGCTTCATTTGGGACAAGTTTCACGTAAAGATCATATTAATTAGGTCCTACACCTAAAGTTCATCTTAATTAGTATTGTTTCTTTCCCTGAGGTTCTAGTAATTTGTTAGAATCCAACATGAATATACTGGAGTACTTATGGAGTGATAATTAGTCAACTGTTCTTATTTCCATTGCTTTTAACATGAACAGGATTAGGCCTGAGAGCCACTCTATGTAACTTGACACAGCCATGGCAATTTCATTAAACATTTTAATAAATCTCTCTCACATAAACACCCATAAATGCACACATGCATGTGCATATCCAATCCCATTTATTTCGAATAAGGAGAATAACTCTGCTGTGACAGTTGTCTCTCATGTACCGTTTATTTTACCCATGTAAATTAATTTAGTTGTTTTTCATAACCATTCACATATTCCACTTCATTTCCTTCATTTCACAACTAATTTCTGGGATTGGTTTGATAGCCAGCTATTATTTGTTGGACATATTTACCTTCTTTGTGTTTCTTGTTGCCGTAGCTGAGCAAACAATTGCTTGGTTCTTTATGTAATATTAAAACAAGTCCTATATGCTTAAATAGGACTATACAAATAAAATAGGAAAGTTTTTCAGTGGAACAAATGCTTCAGACTGAAGTTGTGTGAAGCTATGATTACAGCCATTCAGGAGTTGTATTGTATTGTTTGGAATTTATTTTTGCTGAGTAGGGAAAAAAAATATTTAATGTACTACAGAAATCCTGTAAAAGTAGTGTATGGAAGTATTTTCTATGACATAGCACAGACATTTAATACATCAACGTATGGCATCATATATTCCCTAGAATCACCTTGAGTAATTCCCAGACTACTGTAGTATTGGGCTGTATAGAAAATATTAAGATTTTGTATTTATTTATGGAAGGAGCTACTAGCAGTTAAAACAAGTGCAGAGCAATAGGCCCTTTGGACTGATTTCTCAAGTGCCTGAGAACTTAAAATGTAGATGGATGCACAGACATCTCTCCAAATCCAGTGAATAATAGCCCTTAGCAGATTAAGTGGCTTTTGCAGCCCTAGACACCTTCTAGACATCTTCACAAAGCTGGGCCTTGTCTGCAGAAGTGTGTAGAATGTTTCCTGCTGATTAAGTGCAATCTGCAAGAAATATCTGACTTTTGGTCTGGGGATTTTTTTTTTAATATTTTTTATTTTTATTATTATTTTTTTTTCAGCAGGAATTTTCTGTCTTTTCCTAGTTAGGCACTCAGGAGAAAGCAGAAGACTTTTCTCAGGCTCATTTCCAAACACCTGAGTTCTGCATCTCAGAGGGACTGAGGTGTCAAATTTACCTCTGGAAGCAAGTACCTAAGTCAGATTTAGTTTTTGTCAGCTATGACTGTTAAGGGAAGGTCAGATTTGGGATGACAGAATGAGATCAGATAAAGCCTCTTTCTGTGTGCATCTGTAATGTGAGACATATTGTCCACCACCTGGAGATACATTCTAGATTTCTTTGGTCTTGTTACTCAGGACACAGTCATATTTGGGATGCAATCAAAAGAACTTCATCCCGGGCTGACAAGGGAAGCATGTAGCTGAGGTCTCCAGAGAACTTGTTCAGCCCTTTCTGGAGGCTGTGTTGCAGGTGCCCTTTCCATGATGCCTGACAAAGCTGGCCACACTGGAGACACATAGCACATAGCATGTATATTCTCCTCTCTCCTCCTGATGGCACACAGAGTGTACTCTGCAGACCTGGGCACCTAGTGTCCTGTCCTTGCCCCTGATTCAGTGGAGCATGACCACTGCTGCCTGGGGAGAAGGTGCTGCAGATGCACGTAGTGCTCCCCCCATGTCACTCTGACCGAGGGCAACCACATGCTAACCACACTAACCACACGAGCACTTTCCCATCCCTCTACACTCTGTAGTTAGTCTGAAATTACTCTGTGTAGGAGGTTGCACTTTTGTCTTTGCTGGTTTTCTGTCTCAGAAATGTCCACCTTGGCCCTGTTGTAACACAAACTTTTGTACATTAGATGAGGATCTTGGACCTTACGGATCAGATGCTAAGAACATCAGTATTGCTGCTAGGAGGACCTTTGGAATACAGAATGATGCGTTACAGTTCCCAAGGCACAAGTCTCGCTTTGAGCCATGTCACTGGACTGGGGGCAAAAGCCAAAGGGACTTTCCAGCTTTCAAAGCTGTAGGCAAATTAGTAAAGGATTTAAGTAAGTAGTGTCTATGGGCAATGTAGAAGAAAGAAGTGAGGTGTGATCAAGGTGCAAAAGTAAAGTTTTTTATTTACTGATTTTTTTATGTTAGGATTAAATGGACTCGTACAGAGGTATAGTGAGAGCAGAGCAGAGAATGCTGAACATGAAATCTCTGGGATGATGTACAAAGTGAGATTCCCTGTGAGGTCACAGCTATGTGATTTTGAATAGGAAAATTGGAGGCACCAGGCAGTCTGTAAAGCGCATTTCTCCTGTGATCAGCAGAGAATTACCATTGCTCTCACATGAGGCATTTAGCCCTTTAGTTTATTGTGTTGAATTAGAAGAAAATTCTGTGTTTTATTAAGTGACAAAGACATGTAAAGACTTTTTTATTTTAAAAATTACTGGGATGGTAGAGGTGAAATCTAGTTGAGTTTTTTCCCTATAAAACAATCTGAAAAGCCTCTTGACCAAGGTTAAAATGGCTGAACTGGCTTAATGGAGCTTGGCACACATTTGAAAGAGAAGTGCAGGTGGTATGAACCCCGCTGTTTCCCATCGAAGGTCAAAAAAAGATATAAAATTCCCCAGTCTCTATTCCAAAAGTGGGCTTACAGCTGGAGCACTTTCACCCTGCTATTTCAGAGACAGCAAATCTCACACCTCCTGGGGTCTGCCTGTGCCTCAGGGGAACAACTGAGCATGGGAAAGCTTAAAAAAGAGGCTTTAGATAGTGATAAGGAAAACAGCAATATGGCTTTCCATTCCCAGTGCTTGAAGTAGAGCTGGTATGGTGCACCTCCCATGTTCCTTTACATGGGGAATAGGTATGGATATTCCTGGCCCTGCCAGGTGGCTGGGGGGCATTTGCTGGCTGGTGAAGTATTGGAAGTTGTCACTGCTGCCAGCCAAACAAAATAAACCAGGATCTTGCAAAGACATAGGTACTTTGCAGATTGCAAAGCACTTTTTACCACTGAGAGTAAGAGGCTGAATAGTTATCCTTAGCTTTCATAGATTTTTTTTTTCCGGCTTTAAACTATGATTTTCAGATGAATTATTGCTTCCCATAGTGCTTCATGGTAATCTATTCATGTGACGCTGGCTCAAGACACTCCAGAAATAATTTATTCCCAGACATATTAATTTAAGTCAGTCTCTGCATTCACCTCACTAAAGCATAATCTAGGCATGTTCCCTATGAGCTTCTGGAGAAAGAAAAATTGTTTTCTGGCAGATAGATTTGGACCCTTTCAGTAAAATTGCACTCAAATTCATAATATGGATTTCAGACATGTGGACCTTTGAACAGTGGAAATAATTAATTTGCATGACAAGATGGAGTCCCAGAGCTGGAACACTGCTGCAGCATGAGCAGAAGTGCTGTGCCCTGTAACCTAGCAGGTATCCTCTGATAGGAATGCAAAGGCAAATTTTTGGCTATAAAATATAGGAGAAATCAGTGTAGTTGTACCCATTTGGACCAGCAGCGAATATGTGCCATAGTCATCACGAGGAGCCTAAAGTGAAATCTGTTGCACGGCAACACTATGAAATACCCTTGTAAAGGTGGCCAGAAGAAAAGTGGCAATCTTGTCATTCCAACAATTGACAACTTTGTCATTTCATTTCACCTGCTTACTAACTCCTTCCTTGAGCATGGCTTTATTCTGGGTAGATTTCTCTATGCAAACCAATACCCATGGAAAAAATTTATCTTCTGTTTACTTCCTTCTGTTTGTCTTGGTCATATGAATTTTAGCTCTCAAAATTTTTCAGATGATATTAAGCATGTCAGCATGGTACGTGAAGATATAACTAAGAGTAATGGGATGAAACTGAGCCAAAGCAAATGTTGGCTGAATAGCAGGAGATCTGTTACTGAGGGCTGTTAGAGGAAAGTCTATTTTCCTAAAAGGAGTGATGGAAAAGCCATCACTTGAGACATTAACAGCCAAACTGGACAAAACCTTTTAAAAGATATTTGAGGGGGTGAGGGTTTTCTTAAAGGATGTGGGGACTAAATCATCTAGCAGGTCTTTCCCTGAGGTGCATCTCACATCTCACTGGCTGGGCTCGTGGAGCCTGATCTCATACTGCCACTCGTTAGCATTGCTGGAGGCTGCTGTCAGGGTCTCTCACCCTCTGCCAAATTGTGTCATGGTGTCATGAGATCTTCAGCTGAGATGAACTTTAAAGTCCAAGATGAGCATCTCGCCCCATGCTTCCTTCCTCCACCATTTGGTTTCCTTATCCTGAAGATCTTTCCCCCGTCCCCACCATTGCTGTTGGTGATGGATGGCCACAACCATATCCCTAGCTCAGAACCTTTTTTTCTGATACACAGTCTGTGAATCACTGATAGACTCATGCATTTAAAACACCTTCCCAACTGAAATTGGAGCAGAGACGAGAGCATTAAGCACACATTGGTAGAGTGGGTCCCAAATAATGAAAAATGCATAAGCCTAAGCCTCCCCCCCACCTCCACCCCCTTTCCTTTTAATACAGAGCAGGTAAATTCCTAAACTCCATTTTCTACTCTGGAGATTTACATACTAAAGTTGTTTAAGACAGAAGCAAGCTCTTCAGTGTGTGGGTTTTGTGCTGAATGCAGCTATACGATGCTTCCCTCCCACCCACTCCCCAAAAGCTAGCATCACTCCAGTGTAACGATGGATGAGTAGCCAGCCTCTGCGAGGTAAAAGCAACCCCCCCACACCCAGTCCCTTAGCAGAGGGACCCCCTTCCGAGGGCATTTTGCTGAGCTCCCTGGTTGGAATCCCCCGCAGCAGCCCCGCACTGCTGACACGGAGCTGGAGCTGTAACAGCTCATCTACTCAGCACCTGCCAGGGAGCCCTCGTTTCTGCCAAGAGTAACTTGGTACCAACTTCAATAATATCACAATGCGGTATTTAAATAATTTGACAAGGCTATTTGGATAACTACCAGGAATTGCTCAAGTCCGTAATTTTCCTTTTGGGAGACTAAGTTAGGATCTCTATTTTCTCAAAGATAATATTGCCTTGTCCCATCTCTGAGGATATTTTGAAGCAAGGATACCTATATACACATATGTTAAATGGTGGGTTTTGATGTGGAAAACAAGCCCAGAGCAAGTCAAGCTGCTCATCTCCCTGTCTACCCACCTGGTCCTGGAGCTATTTTGTCCTCCTGTCCTCCACCAGACTAGAGAAGAGGCTGTTATTTGGGTTGCGTGGGGGCTGGGGGATGATTATTCTTTAAAATCACACCAGCAGATCCCTAGGCCATGCCTTGCTTCATTCCTTTAATAACTCGTCCTGACATCACCTTGGGAAGGGGCTTCCAGGGCTGGCTGCACCTTACAGGCTGCAGAGTGCAGGTCTAGAGTCCAGAAACTAGAGAAATGTGTTTATTTCTAGCACCATGGCTTGATATTCTCCAAATATTGTGTTACCCTGGGTTTGCCCTGCATGTTTGTTGTGGGGAGTATTAAAATCTCCCAAAATGTGAGAGTCAGTAGGGACAACAATGCTGATCAGGCCTGGTCCACACCCTGCCACTTGCAACCCATCTAAATAGGTGACTTAATGAGTTTTAAGTTATTTTACGTTGCTTCGGAGTTGGGACTGCAGAATATTTTGTCACCTTTTAACATAAAGCTTGGCCTCATCTGCAGAAGCCAGCCCAAATGAGGCTGAGAGGTCATGCTTCTGGTTTCTTTGAAAGACATTTTCCTATCTGAGTGTGCCTGCACGGACGGCGGTCAGAACATCCCAGGTGTCTGAACACACGCCTGATGGAGCTCCTGTAAGCTGGGCACCCATTCCAGCTATGGCACCAGGCTATTAACCTTTGGGTATTTGCATTATTAGTCAGTTTTCTAAATCCTTGGAGTTAAGTATGGAGACAGCAAAGATTTTCCATTTTGCTGGAGCTTGAAGTTGTCTGGTAGGAATTTTACAAAGCACTCAAAATGCTTTACTTTCAGCCAATTTGCTACTCTGGCTATATTCTGTCTAATATCTTCAGAGAAAATTACTTGCTGCCAGCTAAATACAGTATGTTGATGACCTATTAATTTATGACATGCATTTGGAGCTGGGAACAAATTTATAAACAAACTTTAAGTTCTTTTTCCCCTGTGAATTGTACCAGCATTTGTTTTAATTTCCCAGTAGTCATGCTTAATGTGTCAAAAGCTATGTTCGACTTCTTGTTTTCTTCCAAAAAGAGGGGAAAAAAAGCAGAAATAGCTATCTCAGGTTCAGCTCCTGTCAGGTATTATGAGCAACACTTTAAAATGAGGTATGAATCCAAATAAAATATTTTAACTATGCAGTATTTTACTAAAATCTGGAGGAGAAAAGGTTTACTTACTAAACAATCATTTGAGCTGTAAACATTAAAATATTCACCAAGGTCCCTTAAAGTTAAACAGAAAAGAAATATCTATCTGCACACTTTAACAGAGAGCAGAAGTCCTTGCTAGATGGTGCGTCCATTCCAGTTCTGCCCCAGCTCCTCTGCTCCTCCTGCTTCCAGCCATGCTGATGGTGGCTTTTCTCAAGGGCTGTTCCCTTGGTGGACCACCACGGAGGTGGGGGAGTTGTTTTGCGACTAGAGATTAAAGGATGTTTAGATGAAGACTGGTTTCTGGGGGTACTTGGGGCACAAGTAGGTACATAAGGAATATATCCCTCAGGTGGATTTTGATGCTGGGGTTTATGTTGTGAATGAAGCCCTTAGGACTAGCCACAGGGACTTAAGCACTAAAACAACTGATGGCTGACAAAATCCAGCGTTTAATCAATTCTCTAGGATCTGTGACTCATAATTCTTGGGGGAAAAAGTCCATTTCTACCTCCATGGGACCTCTCTGTAGCTGTCCAATGCCCAAGCATGGAGCAGGACACACAAAAACTCCAAGCAAAGGGGCAAGCTGGCCTCAGTGATATCTACATTTCTATCTCACATCTTTAAGAGCCACAACAGCTATTCAGAGCTCTGCTGACCTTTTTCTGATGAGCAGAGACCAAGTCCTGGTGTTTCTGGACCAGCTTTCGCCACCAGAGTATCTTCCAGAGTCGAGGAAATACCCCTCCCACAGCTCAGCCACACTGCATCGCCTCAGCTACACAACACATTCTCCTGAGGATCAAAGATATAGCCAACACGGTTGATGTTTTTTGAGTTTGTCAAGCTATTTGTTGTGAATTGTATTTGTTAGACAATTAGCTCTGGTTGCAAACCCCTCTGGGCTTCCCCGTATTGCCCGGATGGTTGTGATAAACAATTTTCAGCCTATGAATTGTTCTGGGAGGGGATCACTTTGAATAGTCCTGCATTATCTGAATATTGTTGTTTGTTTTGTTTTGTTTTGTTTTCGAAGTCAAATGGTATCACTGAAAAGCTGCCTATGTGTAAGAGTGAAATTTTAGCACATTCGGGGGGTAGAAAATGAGTCTTCCTTCAGTTTTTTAAAAGCACTAGGAGGTCTTGTGAGTATTGTCAGACTGTTTTTAACAGCCAGCCACCTACTTACTTACTGCACCAAAAAAATTGCAGATAATTTCTTTATTTCCTCTCTTGACCATATTCTCCCTCCTCTCTTAGGAAATAATAAAGCTCATCTGTACGAAGTAGAAAACTCTCCAGGCAGTTCATTCTGCTCTGCTGCTGTTCTCTCAGTTATTTTTCACACTGCAGGCAGCCTTTGCTGTCCCTTTCCTATCTATCACCTTTTCCCTTTGTTGCAACTTGTCCTGTGTCCATCCTCAGTTATTAGACCACTGAATCATTCCCACCATATGTTAATACCAAACTATCAGAAAGGCAAAAAGAAAAAAACAACAAACAAACACACAAACAAAACTCAGCAGCACATGTTCTGTCCTTAGAGCCTTTGTTAGTTGTGGGTCAAACCAAAGCCCATCCCAGCCTAACCTTTGTGCTCTTGAAAACCATCCCCATATTCCCCGCGCCGCCTACACCGCCGCCGCTCACCCGTGGTTCTCCGGGGAGCTGTCAGAGCCCTTATTCATCGAGGAGCCCAACTAATAGGAAGTATCCACCTGCTCCAGGGTGACTCCATCTCTCCCCACTGTGTTGCTTGCCGGGATGTGATCCCTGCCTGTTGTCGTGACCTTGTTTTATTGCATGTTCTAATAGAAGCTGAAATGGATATTAGCGGTAATTACTCATTCTGTGAGATTCTGTAGGTCACTCTTTGTACCAGAGTTGAGAACCTTCATTGTCTACATTGCTTAAGTTACTGAACACAGTGCCATCAGTTCTGAATTAGTGCTCGTTAATGAGCCTGTGGTTCGAGAAATTCCCTATTTATTATTCAGAGGCCAAGTGTAATTCAGGCAGCTGCAATGCAACACTCCTTGCCTGACTTTTGATCTGTGATGGAAAGGCCTGGGGTTGGCTTTATGGTGTTTGGTTGTTGTCTGTTTGTTTGTCTGTTTGTAGTGCAGAAGGGAGGCATACAGCAAGCAGAGAGGAACAGACTTTTTCCCTCCTAGCCTGAAGTCTCTCTTAAGTCCCAGACTTTTTACAATAAAGCAGAACCATTTTTTTTGGATGTACTAATATCTACTTGGTTACCAAGTAGATAATTCCAAGATCATATTAAATTTCTCTATAATCCTGGAGATGACTGGCCACTGTATTAACCCTCTGCATTGCTCTCTTCCTCTGTCTTTCACTTTTGCACCTGCTCCTTCTCTGCTCTTTCTCTCTCTCCTGAGCACAAAAATCCCAGGCACTGCCGTACTGTTACAGACTGTTAGTCCCCACTATTGTAAATATAATTATCTCCTTTGTGTTTTCTGTTTTTTGTTGGCCCGTCAGGGGCAATCACAGACCAGGCATCACCTTCAGCACCTCCACAGCCAGTCCTCCCTGGGGACACTTTGGTCCCTTCCCCTTGTACACTCAGGTCCCACCAGCAGTAAGTGAGGCTGCGAACAGCCTTATGGAAAAACATTAATATTGTGTATTTAGAGGGGTGGAAAGGAATCTGTACGAGTGGGATCTTATTTTCTGCAGGGGGATTGGATTCAGTGCTGTTTTGGGGCTGCTAATGGATGCTGGCAGCACCCTGAGGGCAGGGGGGTGAGGGGATGCTGGCACCCCTGCGGCACTGTGCAGCACAGTATCACCAGGAGCCTGCAGTTTTGGACTGAGCATTTCTTGGGTAAGAATTAACAAAGATATCAATGTGGTAACAGCAGGGATGGAGAGAAATCTGGGGCTAAGACTGCAAGTAGCTTAAAGGAGCACACCCTGTGAGCCTAACATCAGGCTGCGTGGGGCTGCTGTGTTTTCTAAGGAGAAAACAAAACCAGTGCTGACTGGTTGATACTGTGCTGCCTCTGAAGACACACTAAATCCTATAGTTTTAGGAAAACAAACAAACAAACAAAAAACCACACAACCTAGTTCTGTTAGTTTTGAAATCACACCCATGAAATTTCCACTGTACAAACCCCATGAATATTTAATAAAATGGCTGAGAACTCCAGAGTTTCCTTTCACCCTTCCCTGGCAATACTTGCATTATTTTTCACTGTTTTTTGATTTGAAAATGGAGCACGCTTGTTTTCTTCGCCAAATCACCATTTTGTTTAGGCAACATTTCACACATAATTATCTGTGGGGAATGAGGAACTTTCAGAGGAAAAGTCAAATTAGCAATTTTAATGCTAGAAAATTCTTGAAGAAGTGCAGCTTGGGTAATTGATAGAGACCTAATCTTTACAAGTTATAGCAGTCTTTGAAGAGTCCCCAGCATATTTAACTTTATTCTGTAATTGTATGCTTGGGCTCTGAAGATATCTTAAGACTTGCTATTTATCTGCCTGGTGAGGCGCAACACTTTCTTATTAAAAACATATCTATCATGGTTAATGACTTGATTTTTTTCCTTTAATACAGTACAATGACAGGTGTAAAGAGAAGATGAGCATCAGATGCTTGAGCAATATGCTCACTGTTTCAAGACGCCTTGAACATCAGCATTCCTTCATGGTGCCAGAGGAAAAAAAAAAAAAAAAAAAAAAAAAAAGCTACACAGATTACACGCTTGTGTTAGATAGAAAATAGTACCATTTGCAGTTTCAGTTAAAAGCATGTTGAAGTGCATATGGAAAATACCATTAGGAGGAACTCCAGAGCGCCTGAGTAAAATGGGTCATTAGGCTTTCGTTTGTTGGAGAGTGTCTCCCATCTGACAGTGCAGAATGGTAGCATTTTTAGCAGCTTATGTTCCCAGTTACATTAAACAGACAAACAGATTGACTATTTTGCATTTCTCATTTGACAACAGCTTGTCTTCATTTGCAGCACACTGGTGGCTGAGCTGAAAGCATGGCGGATGAGTGTATCCAAGGTCCTGGTTTTGAATAACAGCAGATGCCAACGTTTAACTTCAAAATCAATCAATTCTTTTTCCTGCGTACGGATAAAAGGTCTAGTGAAGTGCCTGAAGGGGGTTTTCTGCTGTTTACAGCTGAAAATATACTTAAAAAAAATTCATTACAAAACTTTCTGCCGGAGATGCGGACACTGGTGATTTTATGAGAGTAGGTATATGAGAAAGTGCTTCTAATTGAGGGGTACTGAAAATATTATGCGAGGTCTAGTGGAGCTACAATCTTTTAGAAGCCTTCATCTTTTAGACTCGGATTTGGAAATGTGTTTGCCTGCTGTCAGACAAAACTGAGCAGACTCTGGGTGACCACACGTTTTCCTGCCTATGTTCCTGAACACCTAGAGCACGAACTTGTGATCTGCAGCCGCAGGAGGTCATGAAATAATTGCTGTTCATATTCTGTTCACATTCTTGGAATACTTAGCCTGAAACCACAGTGGCCAATGAATGTTTCTCTTTTGTTGGGGGAAGACTGTGGTAATATGTACACGGGATCAAAACTATTAAAATCACCTGACCCCGAAGGCGGCTGAGGCAGGCTTTCAGTCTCCCTTCTTGGGACATTTGCAGCTCTGCTTCCATGCAAAGCTCTGGGATCTTGGGAGGTGCTGAGAAGCTCAGTGGCTGTTTATCTTCCAGCCATATACAACCAAAGAACAGCAATAGAGCCTGACATTTCCTGAGTGTACATACTTGGGCTAGAAATGCAATGGCAGTCTGCATTTTCATTGGAAACAGAAGAATGGGTTTGGTTTCTTCCCTTTTCATGCACTAGGACTCCCTGACAAAACTGTAGGATCTTCTCGGGTGGGAGCAACTTGCCCTTATCGGCAAGATTTAGCGCTGTCCAGATAGCATGAAAGATTCACGAGGTAGTAAAATGTGAGTAGTATGAAGCTAATCCCTGTGTCTGGAGCATTTGGCAGGGGAGATGTAGGTCCAATTACAACATGAATTCGCAAGCCTTCCTCTTTTAAATCAAATTCTCCTCAAATAAGAGACACATTATTTTCTGCCCAGTAGCAGAACAAATTCCAAACCCAGAACCCCATGCTGGGTGATTTCTGTCTTCGTTAGGCTGTCATGGGAAAGCAACGGAGCCACTTCTCTTGCTGCCTTTTGGCAGGCTTTAAAGGCACTACTGTAGGTCCCCATCTGCAGGTGATGGATGGAGATATGAAGCCTGAGCTGAAGAGATCTGGCCCAACCAACGACAAGCAAAATGACAAGGCAATGCAGCCTGCATAAAGCCTGTTTAGGATCCCTGGTCTCTCAAAGCACTGTATATGAGCCTAGGGACTTGGCTCCAGGGACTGATAGTACAGGGACATGCAAAGTGCCCGTGACATCCCCCAGCGCTCCTGCTGAAGCCATGTCCTTCTCCCATGAGAAGTTCAAAGGTTTTGGCAGCTGCAAACAGCCACTGTTTAGGAAACAAACCAAAAGGTGTTGGGAGGGAGCCTTTGCCACTGAAATATTTATTTCCTTCTCTCACCCATATTCCCTTTTTAGCAGCACTGATATACACAGAGCAAATACTGTTCAGGGCCCTGAAATAACACCTGCAGCTCATTAGAATAGATAGTAGGATTTTATCTGAGTTTTCTAGCCACAGTGGAGAAACAATTTCTTGATGTTCTTTTCATACAAAGACATTGATGTAGAGCATTCTAAAATCCTTTGGATAATGTTTATTTTAATGTCAGGTCAGTTATATTAGACACGTATTGGAAGATGTGGTTTGGCAGTGCAGAGAATGCAACAAGAAAAGCTAATTTTTAATCTGAAATAATTTTGGGAGAACACATCTGGGAAGAGAAGTGTTGCTAGTTAAAACATACAGACAAGCCCTTCTCCAGAGTAGCTGACATTTGCCATTTGGGCACATCTGGCAACCTTAATGAAATTAAGTCAATCTTACATCATACTTTTCTAAAGCAGTTTCCCTTTTTGCAGTTTAGTCCATCACATTTAAGCATGATCCATGGTCAAGGCCCATGGGACTGATCTCACCTAGTGAGACATCCACATGGACTTTCTCTGAGCTATCTATGGCTGCTGTGGTTTTGATCCTCTGGCTTTGGTCAAGGCTTCTTTGGGTCCCCCACCTGCACATGGCCTGAGCAGTGACACCAAGGGATCTGCCAATAACCCATTGGCACTGATTTGCTACGGTTTTCCTGTCAGAAAGCAAGTGCTAAGAATGCTTGGCGGCCTGTAAGAGCTGGTGAGGGCTGACAGCAGCTAACTAGCCCAAACAGCTTGGGAACTCTTGCAATGATGAATTTCCAAATGTCTGATTTCTCTGTGTTGCCAACTTCTGCACAGCCAGAACACAGCCTGGCATCAGAAAGGTCCTTTATCCTTCTCCTGCAGCAGAGTGTTGCTTAATGCACTGCATTACATGCTCCCTGACAACCCTGTCTCCCTTTCCATCCTGCCAGATTCATTTTCACCAGCCTAGCAAGGCCCCAGTGCCCAGCCAGCAAGTGGGCTGTGTAGTGGGGTGAAGAATCCTTCCCACTCGACTTCTGTGCACATGCAGAAGGGTTTAGTCTTGCTCGCTGGAAAGCAAGGCTTTCTGTTCCCTTCTCCTGTTGTAATATGTTTTGTTCCATCTATGTCAAGTACCTTGAGGTTCCTGTAGAATCGGCACTTGTTGTGGCTGTATTTAGCCCTCTGAGTTTCAGCCCGTTCATAATTTGATGCTGCTGTCTGCAGCCTATCATTATTAAGCACAAGCAGTGATTAGAAGGGAAGAACAAGAGATTAGAGAAAGTCAAGAGCTCTCTGAGGCACAGAAAAAAAAAAATAAAAAAATATGGGGAAAACACTTTCAAGGCCACTGGAGTACAAGAAGACTCAGCATGTGGCCAAAAGACATAAGCAAGTAAAAAGTTCGACAAAGGCCATTGCTTGGGCTGCTCCTATGATTGTTTCACAGTAGAAAGAGCATAATATTGATTCCAAAACCTCTGTCTGTCCTTTTACCCAAAGGTACATATTTTGATATTCAAAAGTGTATTGCTTTTTTGACAGAAGCGTTAAGGACCAGCTATGGAAAATACCACAGCTTAAATGACCATGTTTTCTTTCTTCTCACTCTTTTTAAAAAAAATTGTTGCCGTTGCTAGGACATGCATTTGGAGCTCTTTGTTGTCTTAATGGAGACTGAAACATGTGTAGAGTTTGCCGTTTGCTTTTTTTATTCATCAACTGAATAAAAAAGCCAAGCAGACAAAGCATTTGTAGTGCAAGAGTGGAGTGCAAATCCCTCCCTGTAAGCTGAACAAAAAAGCTCATTAAGAGGAGGTGGGATTTCCTGGTCACAGCTTTTAACTAAAGGGCAAAGGTCTCCTGTTAAGTACCATACAGTCTAAACAGGACTGCGTAAAATTATGGGGGGGGGGGGAGGGAAGTCAAATATTTGTTCTTAATTCTCAAGTTAGTTTATCCAGACTGGCAACCAGGGAAGTGTTGGGAATGATTAAATGGCTGCATTGAGGCTACAAATTGCTGCTACTTGCTTTTGTAGCTGGACTTGTTGCAGTTGAGTGATGTCGCCCATCAGTGCATTGTGTGCACAGTAAAACAGTCGAGCAGTGACAGATAGACTGAAACTCGGAGCTACTCCATCACCGCTGAAGGATCCTGCTCGCTGGGAATTGAGAATGAGCACAAGCCATGCACACTGCTCAGAAACAGCTGCTTTCACTCCAGCCCTGCTCCTCAGCTGGCCGGGGCAAGCAGCAACTAGTAAATACGCTTTATCTGTGATCTCACTGGGGAGGAAAGCCAAGCAAAACATAAGCAAAATAAATAATTTGGCAAAACGCTCCACTGATAGGTCTAGATGCTCTGACTGAAAACTTCCCAGCCAGCTGTGAAGTGAGAAGATGACTCTCCAGGAGAGCCCGAGGCAGCAGTGTTGGACACCATCTGGAAACGTGCACAGACTGCCTTGCCAACAGGACAAGGCAGTAAAAGCCCAAGTGTGAGCATCCTTTGCACAAATATGCGTTGCTGGCAAAAGTTTGGATGTCTTCCCTACTGTCTTTAGGTGTATCCTGGAGTGAAGCCTGTCAACCACAGAGGTCCATTTGTATATCAGAGAATCACAAAATGGTTTGGGTTGGAAGGGACCTTAAAGATCATCTAATTCCAAGCCCCCTGCTATGGGCAGTGACACCTCCCACTAGACCAGGTTGGTCATATATATATGTATATGTATATATATAGACAGAGTACTTATAGCTCCTTATCTGTGGTGTAGCCTCAGGTGCTGTGTTGCATTTGTCACCCAGTAGCTTAGCAATAGGCAAAAGCGTTTCTGAATGGTGACCCTGAACAAACCCCAGCCCTGCCCTGTTCCAGGGGGACTGACCAGGGCAGCCAAGCCCTGTTGCCAGCATCAGAGCTGGGGGCTGCAAAGCCTGGTCTAATGCTGCTCATGCTTTGGGCTGGTGTGTCCAGAGTTACCCAGCAGAGTCGGTCCTGGGCAGTACTGGGATAAAATACCCAGGAGTAATAGGGGATTGTGTATGGCTAAAGGTCAAGAATTCCGACATCACAGTTTTCTGGTTTGATTAAGCAAAAATAACAAACAAAAAGTAAAAGAGAGCTCTCCTAATAAACAGCAGCAAATTGGAAGTTTATGGAAGGGAACTGAGATTCATTAAAGCATTATCGGATTTTCCTTTCTCTAGTTGTTTTCAGAAAAGAAATGTCTACTGGGGCAGAAAGTAGGTGATGTCTGTTAACTTCTGTCTTCAGCAGTCTCCCTCTGCCTGGTCCTTAGGTCCCACAGCCGTCACTGCACTGAAGGAAACAGAGAGAGGGAGAGGGGGAAAGACCCCATCACCTTCTCTCTGCTCAGCTATGTTTCTGCACCTTTCCTTCCGTGGTTTCACACCTTTATTCACTGAGGGATTGTTTGCAAGTTCATTTGGGTTGCTGTTTTGGTTGCTTTGTTGATCGGAAAAAAAGACAGACAAATGCAGATACGAAGGTTGAGAAGACTCAGTTCTGGGAACAGGTTGATTCAGGGCTCAAAAATAAATGTAAATTTAGTTTATGGAGTTTTTTCTCACTAGCTATGGATTCAGCAAATTTTATGTATGGGTTAATAATAAAATTGAGATGGCTGAGGCTTAATATACATTGTAAGCTCTAATTGAAGGCATTAATTAACATTAAAACCAAATTCTTCTAATTGTGTGCTAAACAGGAATCAGGGAGAAGCAAGAAAGCAGTGTGGATATCATTTGGCATTCTTTCTGAAGCACAGATTAGCATTTAGAGTCTAATTCTTTGCAAAAACTCATTAATGGGCAATTAATTATGCTTCATAATTTGCACCTACACTTAACTATCCAGAGCAGTTGCAGCTGCATTAAACATTGGTATAAAAACAAAATAAAATGAAACTGCACCAAAGACAACGGTTGTGCCAAACAGAGCTTGGACATAACTCTCTATATTGATGTCAACTCCCTACTTATTAGGGTAATGAAATCTAGTCTGTGGAAGGCCTAGAAGGACCTCAGCACAAAGTTACAAAATCTCCCTTTTAATTGTTTCATTTTGAGGATGAATTTGGATGCTTCTCTTTTTGTTGTTGTTGTTGTTGTTCATGTTCTGCTTTTACTCATAAGCAAAGGTGTTTGATGTCAGGCAGGTATGTGCACTGGCATCCTTATACTCTGAGCCTAACTGCTTTGAATACGAACAGGCTATTATCAGGATGTTAACTATTGAACAAATAAGCAACAGTAAAGTTAGAAATGGTCCTATTATTATTTTAATTTTAAATAATGTGGCTTTTGAGCAGGGTTAGGTGTTTCTTTATTTTTATTTTTTCTTGTTTCCTTTTTATGGCTTCAGGTGGAAAAAAAAAAAAGGCAGAAACCTGAAAGTCAGAGAGAAACTCAGAAGGTGAAATAACCCATGTGAACTGAAACCAAAAACAGCTCACACAAATGTGCTGAGAGACAAAACTCTTTTTGCTTAGCCATATACCAACCCATTATCCTTTTTTTTTTTTTTTTACATTTATTTTTATCTCAGGAGCTTCAGAAAGCCCAAATTCTTGCAGTTTATTGCAGGCATGGAAGTCAGATTATGAAGGAGAGAGAGAAAGGTGGAAAATAATATGTAGGGGGGAGAGAGAGAGAGAGAGAGAGGAAGAGGGAAAAAGAGGTGGCAATGCACCAGGGAAAGTGGAACAAAACATGTATTGTGCTGTTGTAAATTGAAGGAGTTTGAGAGTGGCTACATGACCCAAGAGCACACCGGATGTCTGTTAGGGCTGGAAAACAAACACAAGTCTCCTGAGTCACCCAGCTTTTGAACTTGGGTAGTAAAGAGAAAAGGTGTGGATGTTAGAACAGTAGATCATATAGAAAAAGTGTTGGTACAACTGGCCTATCAATAAAATAATTCAGTTTTGGAGTCAGCTAGTAAGAGAAGACAAACAATGTCTGACCATCATTTAGCATCAGTTAGCATTTATGGGCACCAGAAAAAACATCCAATAATCTTCAGCGACGTCTTATGACCAAACTAGCAGGATCCATCTCAGGAACCTTTACAAAAAATCTTGAGCCTCCTAAAGTGCTAAGTCAGCTAGTTGAAGGGATGGAGGAGCCCAATGTCTTCCCTTGCCATTGAGGAACTGAAGTGTACAAAGCTGGGGGCATTGTCTGAGTCCCTTCAAGTACAAGGAGCAGCGGGGTCTCTTTTGTCTGTGATGTGATGTACAGCAGGAGGTACGCAATTGGAACACCTTGCAAGGTTGTGAGCTGACTTAGCTCAGGGGAAACCTAACCAAGTAGCACCACGGAGTCTTCTTAACCGATATGAATAATTCTGAAAACTAATTCACTGAACAAAGAAATTGAGAAGATAGGCTAGATAACTTTTGGACATGAGAAGAGAGTTCCTGATGACTCCCTCACGTATTAATGAAGGAGCTGAAATGATCAAAGCCTGTGCTGTCTTTTAGAGCCAGAGCTAGTTAATGTCAACCTGCTGAAGAAAAACACCCACAAGATAGGTAATCAGAAACCTTTGAACAAAAAAATTATTTCTACAGCATTCAACTACTGACTTATTTACAAATAATAGTAATAATAATAATAATAATTGGAAAAATTGGAAGAGGGAAAAGTTTTTGAAAATATTCCCATTATTTATCAATTGGTTATTATTTCACTAATGTGAATTAATGTCTGCCACCTGTGCTGACCTCTGACTAGTTGTGCATAGCACATGCATGGAGACATCTGAATTTGCACCCATGTCAATCCTGTGGAAAAGGCAGCAAAAGGCATCTTTATAAATTGCAGGTGAGATCTTTCTGTCATGGAAACCAATATATGTTTTGCAAAGCTTTTCCATGGAGAGAGTCTTTCACTCTGTATCTATTTGTGTGTTTAAACTAGAGTGATGGTGTTTAATTTTTAACTTTAACCTGGTGGCCGTGGGTTGCCAGGGATGGACATCTGTGCCTTGGCCATATTCACCCACCACCCTTATGCAGCTGCTCACATCTGTAGAGTTATTCCAGTTCCCACCTCTGCCACGTCCAAGAGCACACCCTACCCAACTAGCTTACATCCTGGACAGGTGCGGTAGGGAAAGTCTGACCCAGAAATGGTAATAAAGGTGTCTTCATGCTACCTTTGTGGCCTGCCATGTCTGGACTGAATGGGTCCGAGCAGCTGCTGGGGGCTGCCTATGGGTTCCTCCAAAGGCAAAAGGCTGAGGAGCTACAAAGGCATCCACCTGCTCCTCCTCCTGGTAATGTTCACCTACGAAAGTCAGCACACACCTCTTTATGGTGGCCTAGCACAGTGCCCTTGTAGGTTCTTCTCCAGGTCTTGTTGATTAATTTTGGCATCTAGCTGTAACACACAGGGATCACATAGGAGACAGGCTATGCGACCATACTCCTGTTTTCACAAGAAAGCTCCTTCTTTCACTACAGAATCATCTCTCCCATTGCCGAAGTATGGTCGCTTCTGCCTCATTTTGCCTCACAGCATTTTAGGTTTGGAAGTAAAAAAAAAAAAAAAATACAGCTTCTTAGTGAAACTGCAGTCACATGAAGTTTTAGCGCTCAATTAACCACCATCACAGACTTCTCAGTATACAAGGAAAGAAATAAATACCTTGAACTTCGGTGCCTTGAAGGGACAGGGGGAAAGAAATGGTTATTCTTAGTTTCATTCTCATTCTTTCTTAAAAGTCTTCTCCGGTAAGCACAAATTGTGCAGCTGATGAAGTGATTTTTTGTGCAGCAAGTATTAAAGGTACTGGCTAATTTAGCTATCATGATAAATGCCTGCTAGGAGCCTATTTTCTTGAAAGAGCAAAGAAAAAAGGAAACCTTTTCTAAAAATGGGTAAAAATAACTGTATTTTTCTTTGTATGGAAAATATTTTGAGGGAAAATAACTTCAGATAATGTGCGGCAGCATGGGCTAACATGTTATTTGGGGAAAGGACATAAGCCTCAACTTCTAAGATATGGAAAGGCAAGGAGAGTGGCAATACCGTGTCCTTGTGAACTTGTCTGGTTGCTGGCTGCGGTGTTTAGTGGTGCTGCTGTAGAAGATGGTATCATTTTATGGAGGAAACTGTCTTAAGACACACCAAACTGCTTGAGGGGTCCCAGGCTGCCTATGGCCCCAGTGGGCTGTACGGATAGTCAGAGATTAGCCAAAGATCAGAGATGATCTTGCCCTGTGATAGCTCCTCAGTCCAGGTGATAACAGAGTAACAAGCTCCTTGTCCACTCATCCCACCCGAGGCATGGTTATATAGCAGGGGACAGCAGGGTTACAGAGCATCACAATTCCTTTCTGTTAATCAGCTACTGCAAGGCCAAGAGTCTGGTCCTTCATCTGCTCCCATATTTCAAGGCCTCCAGTTGCTTCCAAAGGTTTCCTGTGGAAAATTTTGGCACAGCTCTGCCCAACGGGTTCCCCTCTTGGCTGGGAGAGTCTGAAATGGCAACTGCAGAAAAAAAAAACAGGCAGGTGCAAGCATGCAACAGAGAGAAATCAGTTGGGGAACTACTTGTAGCCATTCATCGTCCCTTTCCTACAGGTATGAAGGCAACGTATGTTGGGTATAAGCAAGTGGGATGCTCCCCAGGGCAAGAGGAGAGCACACCGGGGTTCTTCATGCAAGTTTGCTACCACCTGCCATCTATGTCAGGCTATGGGTTGGGTTTGGTTGGGCTAGGCTTGGGCTGGTTCCTTATCCCCGGGTCCCACTCCCACAGCTGCTCAGAGACCACAGGCTCTCTCTCAGAGCAATGCCCAGCAGCACGAGGCTTCACATCCCCTCCCTCCCCAGCTCCCTCCTTCACCACACCAGGACTATATATAGATCCCGTACAAAAATTATTATAAATCGCCACTCTGCAAATGGATGTGTATAAAAAGTTAACTCTTCAGCTGAGCCGCTGAATCACAAGTTTTTGCCTCGAGCACATTTTTACAGCCCCTGCAAAAACAGAGGCACTGATGGAAAGTCTGACACAGCGTTAACTCCCGCTGCACTGGGAGTGGTTGCCGAGCTTAAAATGGTCACCAAGTATTTTCTTCATCTTCTACACAAAGCCTTATATCTGAAAAACTGCATGACATTTGCATTGCAGGCGACTCAACTCCTTTTTTCCTTGACAAAATACTGTTTTAACTACCAGCGCTCCAGTACTGGGCCCCATGCTTTTAGCAGCACAGCTACCCACAGGCCCTTTTTGTGGTTCTCTTGTATAGCTCAATTTAAACCCAACGTGACTCTGGCTAAGAAAGGTGTTTTGCAATTGCCTACCACAAAGTGATAAGGGTCTGCTGCAGCAGATGACTTGTATGCTTCCCCAAATGAGCCCTTCACATTTAGGAAGGTTGCCCATGTCATTTCTCTAATTTTCTAACCACAGAAAAGTATATTTAGAAAAAAAAAGCGAGGAAACTTCCCGTACCCTAAGCAATATTGCATAATGATCGAGGAGGAGGATTAGTGCAAAGGTTTTTCTTTGAGCACAATTCTGAGAGATTGAGAGCTGGAAAGCTTGAATAATTACTTATTTCAAATATGCAAAGCCAGGGCTTTCCGTGTGTTCCAGATCCCTTTTTGTTTCAGGATCATGTTCGCTACATTAGGTGCAAGCCCTGCCACTGTAACCCGCATCTTAGACATCCTGCATGTTTTCTTCTGGAGTGCCACAGCCCCTCTGGGATGCTCCTGCCTGGGGCTGTTGTGTTCACCAGTGCAGCCTCCTTCCCTCCCAGGTACCTCCAGGGCTTGTTTGACTGCTCCTTCCCTCACTTCCCTCCCAGCCTCCTGCCCTTTCTAGGTTTTAAAGCAATTTAGGTGTTGCTGTTACTACAGTTGCAATACTGGGCTCAGGAGTCTGAAGTGTTTAGGCACAAATGCCAAGAATTACAGAAAATGGTCCTACGTGCCCTACTGCTTCAGCCTTGCCTCTGTGGTTGGTTTCCAGACCCAGTGTGATGGGGAGGAGATGCTGAAGGGGGACCCCAAGGTCCAGGTAGGAGGTGCAACGTGGCATGGTTTGCATGGGGTGTACAGCCTTCCATCTTCTCCTGCAGGCTCAGGACTGTGAGATACAACATGAGGTTCCTGTGTGTCTCTGTTGATGGTGTTCTCCAAACTTAGCCCTGCAAAGTCCACCTCTATCATCAGGAAAGCCAGTCACCCAAGGCTCAGACATTTTTATTGTGGGAAAGACAGTGGCAATAAACAGCCACAGCTAATCAGGCATAGTTGTACTGATCGCATGAGGGCTGGGGAGTTAAAAGAAATAGAGGTTGATTAGGCTTGTTTGGGATCCAAACCATCTTTCTGTCAAGAAAATTAAAATGGTTTGGAAGCTTTCTATTTTGTGTGGCCTGGCTTGGACTATGAAGTAATTGTTAGAGCAAAGTGGACACAGACAGTTCTGTTCATTAAGCATTTAAGAAAGGATGTTACTGTTGTCTTGCACAATAATGACAAAAAAAAGTTACCCTGAAGATGACTAGTTTTGTGGCAGCTGGAGTGGGATATGTGAGAGCAGAGCCAGGGATCAGGAACCAGTGCTGGCCAGATGGGAAACAACTTGGCGTGGTTGCCTGTTGGTCCCAGCCTTCCTGATGAAGTTTGTATTTCAAGGGTGATACTGGTGTCTCATCGTCAAACAAAATTTTGGAAAAATACTGTGCAAATTTTCTATTTGGAAGCCTAACTTTCTCACAATAGCTCAGCAGCAGTTTGTCCTTAGGCACAGCCTACTGGATCACAAGTTCAATTTCTGCATAGTCTATTACTTGCACACTCAATAAAATAGGATGCACGAATGGCTTAGCATTTTTTTTTAGCTTTTTTTTTTTTTTTTTTTTTTTCCCCACTAAATGCAATTTTTCCCCTCAAAGATTACTGAAAATTACTTTTGCAAGTGAGTATGAAGGCTTATCAGTCCAACAGTGTTCAGGTTCCCCTATTAACTGCCTCACATTACTGTGAACAAGAAGTGCTGTAGAAACCAATGAACTAAGAATGTAAAGTACATACTGCTGATGTATGTCCCTATAGTAACCCTTTCCCATCAGAAGTACCTGATAGACTTTTTCTCCACAAACAATTCTATGTTATTAAATAAAAAATAAATCAAAAAGTTATAAAATCTAAATCTAATCTGCTTTAAAGCCATATCCGTCACAGTGTTTGTGACTGATTAACACAGATAGCAAACACTCCTCACCAAGGAAACATGTAGGAAGACTGCTTTCACAGCATGCTCAGGGCGCATTAAAAAAATTATGTTTCAGCACAAAAGAAAAGAATTTAGCCTGTGCATGTCAAGCTGCTTTAAATATTTTATTTTGCCCGTCTTCAGAATCAGTAAATCCCAGAAGACCCTGTCCCTTGGGGCCTAGCCCTTCAAGGATATGGCACTCTTCAATCCCGTTGATTTTAGTGGACCTTGAAGGCACTTAATACTTCTTAGGCTCAGTCCTGTGCTGTAGGAAGCTTACCTACCCTGTGCATGTTCAACTATTCCAGCTGCCAGGAGATCTAATACCCTTTGGTTTAGCTGACAAAGAGAAGTTAGGCAAGTTCAAAATAAAAACAAGGAAAAGGTCTGTAATAAGGAAGGTGATTTTCCATCAGTTATGTTACCAAGGGATGGACTCTCACGCTGTGAAGACTGCATAAGCAGTCTGACTGCACCTTTGCTTTTGAAAAAATGCTACAGTTCTTGACAATATCATGGGTCACATGCAGCAACTGCAAAGCAAGTCTTGTGTGTGTGGTACTGGGATGGATATGGAGGGGTGATGGATACTGGAAGGTCCCTTTGCCCTGAAGACGCCAACACGTATTTCATACACAATATCTGGAAATTAAAAAAAAAAAAAAAAAAAAAAAAGAACATGAGTGTAGCAAACTGAAAGGCTTAAATGCCTCTCTTTTGCTTTTTTACAAGACTGCAATTTGTTTTTCATGCACGCATCAGCCTGTGTTTGCATCACCACCAGTCACAGGATCGTTGCTTCATGCAGGGCACACACAGTCACTTGGCATTTCTTGTCATCCGTCCCACTCCGCAAGTAGCTGCAGACCTTATATAGAAAGGGCTCAGCACTGCTGTGCGCACCAAGTGATGTGCTTCCTCCTTGGCGTTTTCAGGCTGCCTTCTCCACTGCACGCACAGGCTCTGCAGACACCCATGAACGTGTTTCACGTTCCTGCGAGAGGAGGAAACATCAGCCCCATTGTACAGATGAGGAAATGAGGCACGGAGCAGCGAAGGTCAAAAGTTTCCATTGACTTTTGCTGCCCAGCTTGAGACACCTAAGCATGATTTCTCATAGCTTGGTGTCATCTTTGTGGGTGGCAAAGGGCAGCATGTCCCTGTGCCCACCATCCCTCGTGGGCTCCTGCCTCCCTATCCCTATGGCCAGGGGAGCTGGGCTTGGCTGCTGCCACCAACCCTAAGGCAGTCAGGGAATTGCCTCCTGAGAATGACATGGCAGGAAAATAGATGCAAAATACTACAGCACCGTTAAAACAGCTCTGCTCTGTTGACTTGGCACAGGGCATACTGCAGTGCACAATAGGATCCACCTCCGAGGCTGGTTTCACCTGAGTTTCAGGTGCTCTAGCAGCTTCAACATGCAGATATTTTCCTTTGGCGTGGTTTGAGGAAGAGAAAACCAAGTTTCCTAGCAGGTTGGTATATATTTGAGCAAAAACACTCTATTATAACCTAATCCCTTTGGGTGCCGTGCCTTTATTTTTGTTCATCATGGTACTTAGGCTGGAGAAGAGCCTCTTGCTCTTGCACATTAATTATCACTTCAGTGCTATGAATTTGTTATTGTAGCTTCATGTTTAACATGAAGTATTGTAAATACACTTGCAGATTAGCTTGCTGAATGGGGAAAAAAATCCTCTCTTAAAAAGCTCCTCTATGCATGTTTCATAGTGGTGTGGCATACAGTTACAGGGAGTTGCTCTAGTTCAGTTCACTTCCTAACATGCTGACATGTACGAGTTTTTCAACCTTTCACAGAACATATATGTTGTTTCCCCACACCTGTGCTAGTTACTCTTTGAAAAAAAAGTTACTCGAGAATGCTACCAGATAGAAAGGAGTGCTTTACACCTACTTTTCCAAAGGTAAATGATTGCATAGAGGCCAGAAAAGAGTTTGAGGAGAGATCGAGTTCTCTCTGTAAACCAAATAAATTCAACCTTTACATGCCAGTTCCTAACTAGTGACCTATTGGTGGTCTCAGCCAACTGCTTGCCATTTACAGTGATGGTTTGGGTATTTTGCAAGTGTGGGTAAATTACAGATAACAGATATGTCATCACAGAGGATATACTCACTGACAGGCAGAGGTTGAACAAACATTAGACAGTTAGAAATATCCAGAAACACTGCTGTGCCAACACTAGAAATAGGGATCATCCCAGAAGGACCATTCTCACAAGGCAAGAATGTTTTAGGAGGAAGAGCCATTCCCTCCAGCACTGCTGCTTGTCCCTCTTCCCTCCATACTCCTCTGGGCATTTGCACGTGGTCTGGTCAGAAACCAGCAGCTGAACTGGGTGAACCATTACTCTGATCCAGCCTGGCAGTTCCCATGCTCTTAAATTTGCCTGCAACAGAAGCACACTTTTATCAGTTTGGTAACATTACTTGCAGCCCGGACAAAAATACAAATAAGCTGCATGGAGCGAGACATTGTGTATGCAAAGTAAATCAATGTGCAGAAGCAAAAAAAATCAAAGACATGCTGCTGACTGACAATAGCTTGCCCTAAAATAAAAAGTAGGTCTGTCTGTGGGCACAAGGAACAGACTGACTACCTTCACTCCATCCTGCAGAGCTTTTTAGGTGAGTGAGTGCTGGTCTCGCTCAGGCAATTTACATGAACGGAAGTGTGACAAACGGGGACAGTCCCTCCCTTGAAGTAACAGGCCACAGAAGGGAAGTTTAGCAAAAATAGGAGCCATTAATAGTCATTCCATCTCGCTCTCTGAAGTTCACTGAGGTTTAATTAAAGCACTGATATGTTTTCGACTGACCTTATTTTCATACCTGATAATCAGTAAACTCATTATCATTTTTTAAGCTTGGTTTTGCATCCAGCTAATTAGCACTCTTTGGGTCAGCATCTAAGTTAAACACAAATAAAGACGAGAGGAAAATTCCAAGATCTGCATATTTTCGATATTCCCTGTGAAGGAGATGGGTCAAGTAACGTCACCAAATGCCTGGAACAAAGGCTCTGCTGGTGCTGGCGGGTGGTGGTTTGGGGCACTGGAGAAGCACCAGCCCTGTGGTGGGGACAGGACGTGGCTGGGCTTTGGGCTTTGGAAATCAGGGCATCTAAATGGCTCAAAAGCCAGCTTCCTACAGCTCAACCCTTTGAACCCCGCCGCTGTACCGAGCTAGTCTGGAGAAGAGCGGGGCACAGATTTCGTAGCTCTTCATTGCCTCTGCGGTTAACCTGTGGGAGATGAAAGAAAGCAAGTGAGGGCCACCACAGTTTTCATCACTGGTGTTTCCAGAAGGCAAATCTGGCCTTCACGTTCATCGTGGTGCTCAGCTGCTCCGGGGATGGGCCCCAGCCCATAGTGGGGCATAGTGGGCTTTTCCTCGTGATCAGCCTCCTTCCATCAGCTCACCCTTCAGGCTTCCCCTCCTCTTCCCCACCAAAAAAAAAAAAGAGAGGCAGCAAAATGAACAAGGTCACCCAGGCAACTGGTGGCAAAGGCAAAGGTGGAGCCAGACTGAGATGCCCCATCATACAAAGGAAGATGCATGCAGCTGCCAGTGCCAGCCTGTCCTCTTCTCGGTGATTTTCAGTGATGTGGTCAGGCCCTACAGGGTACGTGGTGATGAAATGGAAGGTTATTGGGAGTTGTTGTGCTGCTTTGTCTCTTTGTGTGCATGCTTTGTCCACACGGGGGTCAGCAGCTCTGTGGGACTGCTCCAAGCGACCCCAAAACCCCAGATAACAAAGCAGCCAGGGCTCTGGAGAGGTCCAGGGGTGGTCTCACTTCAATAACCACGATCACAAAGGAGACACGGTGCTGAGCTGGGGTGTGCATAACTGCTGTAGTTCACTGGGCTCTGCCAAGCAATAAAACTGGCAGCAGGCGAAGGGTCCTTCTCCTAGAGGAGGTCAAAGAGCTCTGACCACATCGCCCAGCAATGGGAAATTTCCGTCTGGCCCACACGATACTCCTGTTGTGGTCGTATGTGTCCTCACGTGCAGTGCCTCCTGACATCACAGCCTGTCATTCCCAGCCAAAGCACGCTGCTGTCATTGCTATCATCAGGAATCACCATCAGTTTAAATGCTGGGGAAGAAACAAATAATTATAATCCTTAGCACCTGGCTGGCGCTTTGCACACTGACAGCACTGCACAGTCACCAGCTAATGAAGTGAACGAGGTGTTCAATTACGCAATGAATGTTAATGCTTAGTTAAAACCTACAAAACCGAGCACCAAATGGTAGGGCTGCAATTTCAGCTGGTGGCTTGTAGGCGCTTCCTTCGTAATCAGGGATGGTGCTTAGCAGTACTTAAAACAAACTATTTCTCTTCCTCCCGCTTTTCCTGATGTTTGTGTCTAATGGCCTGTTCTTAAATGAGCCCGTCCCTTTACGGGAGCTTGTCAGTCTGAGGCTGCAAGATGCTGCGTGTGGTATATGTGAAGTATGCTAGGCAGGCTGTTGAGCTTCTTAGGAGCAGAAGGCTCTGTTGGAAGGCTTAGCCAGAGCCACAATCCAAAATAAAATAAAACAAAATAAAAATCTGTAGAATAGCTAAAGCATTCATCTAGCTCTTTATATCTGTTATAATTAATACCTGAAAAAATTGTGAGTTTCTTTATAATATAGAATTTACCAAAACTTTTTACACTGCCTTTATGCATACAGATACCTGGTTATAACTGCCACGTAATCTGCTGCAAAACCAATGGGTAAGACGTGATAAATTACATTTACTCTTCACCTTTAGCTGCCTCACCCATGTGTTGACCATCTCCTCTGCCCTGCACGCAGCGATCCATCGCCACGGGGCTGCCTTCCCCATCCTGCTGCCCCTCCACAAGAGCTGCCTCCTGCCTTTCAACAGCTGGCCATAAATCTGTTTCTTTTTTTTCATCCTAGCGAAACGACGGCAGCTCTCCACCCCCAACCGCAGACATTTCCCACTGCTAAAGAGTCCTGCTCCACCTATTCCCTTCGGTGCAGCTGTTCCCATCAGGGCCATCCCTTTGTGGTGGCATTAGCTGGTGCAAGGGGCTCCAGTACACTAGTGCACATTCTCCAGATACTGCTGCCTAATGAAACTCACACTTCTGTCTCTAGAAGTGACTTATGGCATTACTTTGGGCAGAGTATTTACCTTGCTTTTCTATGGGAATGCAGCTTGTGCCACCATGCAGTCAGACTGGATGATGCTCCTGCTGATCATAAAGTGCTGTGATGCTTTGCCCCATTGCTGTGAGGACTCGCCTCAGATTATAAATATAACACCAGTGAATCATTCATTAACTAGTTGAAATTGCATTAATATAATAATGGAAGTGATTTTTTTTTCTCTTTTGGCTGAGGGAATAAATAAGAATACTTGCAAGGGTCTTTTACAGAACAAAGCAATGGAAGCAGCAGCAGAGACGATGTTTTTAATGAAATGTGTATATTTACTTGTAAAAATGCTCTACGGATGCATATGCCAGGTAATAAACAAAGGGCTGAAAATCTGCCTAATCAGCAAGTCTATGACTAGCTACTAATTAGGTGTATCTCATTTAGGAAAATCACTCCACTGCCAGAGTTTTATTTGCGGGGGGGTATGGGACAGGCCCCAAGGAGAGGCAGCTGTTCTGGAGGAGCAGCTTCAGCAATGGCACAAAGCAAGTTGGGACCAAATCTCTGTCCTCCACCTTCCCAGACATGAAGGCTACACCTGTCAGCTCAGCATCTGTTTCGATAAACTCAATTTCTTACCCTCTCCCTTATCCACCTCAGGCTTGTCTCGTGGCGTGGTGGTTGGAGAGGGGTGCCCACTGCTGATGCTGCAGAGCCCAGGTGCTCCCTCTCATGGGTCGTGGCACTGACACGTGCTTTACCTACAGTCAGAGCAGTTGTAGGAACAGGCCTGCTGTTTGTAGTCATGAAGAAAAACAGTGCAGTGTGGGTTTCAGCTGTGGTGTAAAGTCGTTCTTAAAATAAAAAAAAAAAAAAAAAAAAAGTGGTCTTCATAAAAGAGACTTTCTTGGCTATGATCATTAAAGTAAATGGAAGCAAAGAGATTAATAATGAAGTAACCCAAGCAAATCAGACAACGTAGCCTGTCTCACATCCATTTCAAGCTGAAGTTCATTTTGGCTCATGCATCTGAGTCTGAGTGAGTTTTTCTGATTGATGGTTGATAGCTCATGTCCAGTTTTTTTTTTTTTTTTTTTTTTTTTTCCTTCTTTTTACACTCAAAGTATTTTATAAGGCATGGTTTTGGAAATACCCATTGTCAGAGCCCAAAAATATATAGGTAGTTTCTAAATTGATTTCTGTAGACAGATGCTATTTCCATTTCATTTCACTTGAGAAGTTATCTGTTCAGTTATTTTGCTGGCTGTGACAAACAACAGTAAAATACCATATGAAAAAAAAAGAGGTGGTGACAATTTGACAATTTTATACCTAGATAGACAGACAGACAGATGAAAATAAAGGTGCCCACTTTCTCTTATACACACAATTCAGTGTGAGACATCAAAGTCCCAGTCCATGCTGAGCACCGTGGCAGCAACCTAGAAAACCGTCTTCCCATGTGCTTAGCATCAAGCCCATAAAGAATCCTGGTCAGGCTGTAAAAACACTCACATGCACATGGTCAAGCCTGTGCTGAAATGCTTTGCTGCATAGGGTCAGTGAGAGTGAATAAATTAAATAAATGCTGTGAGGTCTGCATGGCCGGGCGGGGATAGTGACTGCTCAGAGCAAGCCTTTGCAAGGAGCTGCAGTGTCCAGCCCGGCGCTGCATCCCCAGGGACGGGGATCCCACCTGGGTCAGAGGGAATCCCCCCGAGGGCATCTCCCACCTGGTCTGGAGAGGGCTGCAGGGTTGCTCCCCAGCTCAGAAAGGCACTTCTGGAAGTGACTGGAATGAATTCCTGCCGAGAGGCTCCTGTTAATGAGACCAGGGTTGCGTCGCATTATTAATGGTGCGGCAGGGTTTCTACAGCCTTGTGTAGGAGGCTTTTTATTTATTATTTAATTCTAAATAAGCAAAATAAATAAATCATATCACTTACATGCTATGCTGGTAGGTGCAATGGAAAAAGCAAAGATGGATGGATAACGTCACATTTTAGCCTAATAGCTGTACAGTTTCATGTTATATTTACGCTGTTTGATGTTTAGCTGCATCAGTAACAGAATATTAAAAGCATTTTTTTTTTAAAATCAATAATTAAACCTGGATTTCATTATTATTCAGAGCATATAAATTCACAGGCCAGTGTATTAAACACGTTACAAGTATCATACTGTATGTAATTGTACTTGCACTAATTGCACGTTCTGGCACATTATGGGGTAATGATGCTTGAAGTTACCAAACAGTTCAAAGATCAAAGGCCATGCAGTCAAAGATTTTAAAATAAAGCTCCTGATTTGTGATTTTATGATAATGTGCTAAATTTGACCTCTTCCCCTCATATAAATAGCTATATATAATTATATAATTATATAATAATTAGCCTGCAATCCCACAGCTTTTCAGATTTACTCCACGGGTGCCTAGGCCCTGATGAAGACTGCAATACCTGCCGTCTCCTCCTGCCCTCCATCCATAACATGCCATCAGGTGTATGTATGAAAATACCCTGGGCTTCCCAAGCCTGTTTTGCTGCAGATTTCACCAAAGCCAGAGTTTTATCTCTGGTTACTGGGAGTTAATTGGGGGTCTGCAGATAATAGAAACTCAGAAGGATATTATTCACTCCTCTTCAAAGAGGCAGAAGCCAAGAGGGTCTGGTGGGGCACCCTGGGTGCCTAGCAGAAGACTGAAATGGGAAGGCTGCTTTTTCATCGCCTTCCCCATTTAGAAAAGAGAGAGAGAGAGAGCAAGAAGGAGCAAGACAGCCTGACCAGGAGCCAAAAGGAGATGATTATGTGGTTATCCAGAGAGATTCTTTCTATTACTTGAAAAATCAGAGAGCAGATTTAGAGAGACAGGTTGATGTGTTCAGGAAGATCAATGAATATGAGAGGCTCATTGATGGCATATGCTCGGTTTTAGGCATAAGTGGCAGCTTCAGAGGTAGTGACAGGAGAACAGCAGGAGAAAGCCCAGCTGTGCCGATGGATGGAGGAGAGCCTGGGGTCCATGCTGGCAAACAGAGCAGCCTCTCAGTGAGGAGAGATGGCCCCACTGCTAGAAGCAGCAAAGTGGGACAAGATTTCAGCCATAGAAGTCAAGGGGTGAGATATTAAGAAGGCCACAGGGACCAAGCATACCTGAGAGAAGCTCTGGTGGAGCTCGAGGTGTGCTGCTGCATGGGGGATGCTGAGGCCAGGGCTCAGCAGTGCCCTCGGAGACACCTGCCTCTGTGCAGGGCAAACAAAAACCTCCCCCAGCAGAATACTTGTGGCTTCCCAAATGAGTGAGAGGCTTTTCCAGTGTAAATGTTTGCTCATGTGGCTCTTTTACTAAATTCCCTTGCAGACCCTCGTCATGAAGAGTTTTAAGGTGCTCTCTTGTTCTCTGTAACTCTTGTTTATCCCGGTCTGTGATCGCTTTAGCACACTCACCCAGCCCATTGCCAACCTGCAGAAGCACTGGGTCCTGCTCCTTTGCAGAAAAGACTGTCCTGTCCATCTGTTATGCAGCGATAGAGCAAGCTGCTGGAGATGGAAGGGCTAGAAATATTTTTTGTTGGCAAAGAGGAAGAAGCTTGGAGAGAAAGTGAGTGAGGGACAATAAAGATAGCCAGGAACGCTGGAGCATTGACCTCCAGATGCATCGGGGAAAGTATATCAAATATGTTAACAGATATTGGGAGCCAAGAGCTCATTTTAAGGAGGACTGGGAGATATTCTTGTTTCTTTAGTGAGTACTTCAGAGCAAATGAAGCAGTTTCTAGCATTGTGGAGGTTTTTATTTGCTTCAACTTTTTGCAAATGCTTTCAGATTTCCAAAATTCAGAAAGCAAAAACCACTCACTGTTTGCTTACTGCAGTCAACAAAAGCTGAAACCTTAATTTTCCTAATGGTGAGTGGTTTATAAGATTTTCTGTTTGTATTTTATATGTATCTTGATAAGCTATGAAAATGTCCAATGATATACGTGAAGCATAGACTTTAAGGCACTGGCTTGCAAATACATTTCATGATGGCCTTAAGTGAGATTCCAGAAAGTTGACTGTGGTTGCAGATTAAACACCAAATGGGTTGTTTTAGGAGTTTTTTGGGAAATCCCTTTTTTATTGCATTGTACTCGCAAATCCACATACATGAGCTGAAGCTTCAAGGCCAACAGAATGCAGATTCAGTCCTAAGTATATGATATGCTCTATGCTCAGCTTGAGTGCTGAATAACACATTTTTTTCAGTGTTAAATTGTATTAATAGTATTCAAGTCCTTCTTGGACCTGAAAAACTGCAAAAAGAAGTATGTTTTAGATTTGTTCACTGTGAGAAATGTATACTGTCACCATGAACAGTATATGCAATAGAAGAATGTAAATTTCTATGCTAAATCTAATGTCTAAAATAACTAATCAGCCAAGTGGGAACCCGATAAAAATGGATGAGACTGAGAAAAAAAAAATGTAGACAAAGCATGAAGAACTGAATTTCTTCATTTTGTTTCTTTCCTCATCTGAAGGAAGAAATGCTGGAGTGGCTTCAGACGGCATGCATAATGACGGGGGGCAGAGCAGAAAGCACTAAAAGCACTGCCTGTAAGCAGCCAGAGAAGCTGCCAGGGTAGGAAAGGGTCAAGCCCAGAATTATGTCCAAGTGATTCAGCAATTCCCTGATCCTAGGGGATTCAAAATGCTGACACTGGGGGAGGGAGGGACACAAGAGCATTTTAAAGTGTGTGTGTTTATATGACTATGTGTGAGATATGTATGTATGCATTTGTACATGTATATACATACATGTATATTTAAAGAGAGAGAGGTAGGGACACGGTGTGTCTGTGAACTTACAGCTGTACAAAAGATGCCGTTAGCCTCGCGTTCAGGAGTAATGGCATCCACGTGAACAATTGCTCTGCAACTGGGGAAAGTATTTGAGTATCGTATATTGCCAAAGGGTTCAAAAACCAGGGGACTAATATAAAAATTAGGAAATTAAGACTAATCAGGTTATTCAGGTGGAACTATTGTATTTCATTCAAAGTGCAGTAAACATATGGATTAATCAGCCAATAAGACCACTGAGGCAAAAACTGTGGTTGGTGCGCTGGAAAAAAAATATTTATTTTTATTTTTTTGTAATTTCTACCTGTTCATGGAACTGAAACAAATATTTAGATGAGTGACCGGCCAATTTGCCAATAACAGTTGTCTGAAGTGTAGTTCGGCTGATCATCCTGGATGAGGTTTTCAATCTGTTTTAATTTATTTTAAATAAATATTGAGGTTTATATTGTGTGTGTGTTAGTCTGCCAGATTGAAGTGGTCCACGTGCAATTTACAGAGTGAAATAATAAGCACATGTAAAGAAATCTTTAATTCACTTTAAATCCTAAGCCTTGCTCAGTACTCCCCAGTGCATGCCACTCTGTTCAGCGGTGCCCAAGTTTTGGGGTAAGCACATTCAGTACCTTCAATGGACTTAAGGCAATCAAACCAACTCTGTTGGGCTAACAAATGGTAAAAATCCTCCAAACACTCCTATGGGCTCTGCTACGTGTGGTCAGGCACATGGGCACAGCAGCAGTGGCAGAAAAACGCAGGTCCCTCAGTCTTGGCTGGATTTACGTGAAGAAATTTCACTTCTGTTACAGCTTCCCTGAGCATACATGGGCGAGGGCGGTTGTTCGGCTGAGGATGCTGTCTCAGCCTTATATAAATACCTGCAGAATTGCTCAAATAGTTCATTAGCAGCTGATGAGTTTGTGTGCTAGCGCTAATTGTGAGGCTGCCAACTCGCACCTCATCCGGGCTGACGGAGCCGCTGCCCTATTGCCCCATGCATGTGTTTGACCCAAGCTGCACAGGATTCCACCCCATTTAGTAAAGAGACCTATCTGGGGACAAATTGCCTTCCCCATCTTGGAGAAGCCCTCCTGAATGTGAGGTGTTAATTGTGGCAGGAGTTAAGTATTAAGCAGTCATGGCTTCAGGTTACTACTGGGAGCCAAAATCAGGATTACAAAGGAAACTGGGCCATGCCCTCACAATGCTATTACCCCAGTTCCTGAGTCTAAAAACCTTAGAAACTCATCCTCGGTGACCAATAAAAACTAGTCTAAATTGTGCTTACTGAGGCCTGAGGAAAAGAGTCATAATTGTGCAGCCATAGCTTGGACATTTTTCAAAGCAGAAGATAACATCAAGGACAAGAGGGTGAAATCCGGCCTTGATTTATACCCTCTGCAACCTTGATCAGCGCCAAAACTACAGTGCTGGCTGATCGTCAGGCCACAGCCTGAGTTCCTGCCCAGGAGAGACCGACCCCACGGCGAGGCCAGACGCCGGTGCCTCCTGTAAGGAAAGTCGATGTGCTGCAGACACGAGTGCATTGCGGAAACAATTCTCCTTAGGCACAGCACCACATAATTTCCCTGCAGAAATTTGGCCTCAAACCTGGGGTAGCAGTTCACCTCAATGGGTGCAGCCCTGGTGTGTGTTCACCGGGCTGTGTTTTGCTTCCAGGGGGATGCAACCCAGCTCTGTCACCTCTACAGCACCCACCGAAGGGCTCAGCTTTAGGGCCGTGCCCCTCACGTTTGGGGGGATGCTCGCACAGGCCAGGTGTCTGTGATGGTTCGTACCACACCACGAAACCCCATTTCTCACCCCAGAATACAAAGCTGTAGAGATGAACGGGAAGAAAAAGACATTCTGTGGTTGAAATTTATGACATGGTAGCACATACTTAATAACCAATTAAACTCAAGATTTATTGGGAGCTAAATTACATTTGTATTATAAATAGAACTAGAATATACTGTTATAGAACAAAAGCAAAACATCTTAGCATTTAATATTGTAAAAGACAAAGTAATCTAATGGACCCTAAATGTTAATGGGTGTAAAGATTTACACTTTAATTGCATTTTTAAGTCATCTTATTTTACAGTGCTCTTTTTTCTATGTACATAGAAATCAGCGATGTGCTGCAACATTATACTTAGTAGTGGCAAGACTGACTTTAGGAAACCTGTTATTATAGGCAAGATCAGTTTCTTACTTATAAATCCTTGCAAACATTTTAATTGAAAAGATCAGTGGACTTTCACTGACCTTGGCTGTATGCATGTGAGACCTTCATAGGAAATCAAGCTGGTGAAAAGTGTGGGATGGGGAAGCCAAGAAGAGAGAGAGTGGTAACAAGATGATTTCTATTTGTAAAGCCAGCAAACAAACAATATTAAATTTGGGGATTTGCTTTATGGTAGGGAAAAAAAAAGAATAGCAAAAAACAACTAGCAAATGATGAAACATGAAATTACAACTAATCATATTATTAGATAATAATATCATACTTTTTAAAGTATTATCATCCATAATCCAACTTTGGGATGATGTCTGAGGCTGGCATTTTAGGATATGGTTTCGTAGCATATAGAAATGTTACAAACTTCCCAGAAACTGATTACTGTGCTCATAAAATGTCTCTTCCAGTCTGTGTTACTGCTTCAGGATTCATAAGCTGGGTTACAGTTATAGATGAATCTAACTCATATTACATTTGAAAAAATAAATGTGCACTAAAAGTAATTAAAGCATGTTGGTTCATGAATAATACACCATTTTACTACTATTTGCAGAGTATAATGAGACAAGCTACTAAATTGAGAATGAATGCTCTATTATGTGATTGCCAACTGTTTTATAAGATATTGAACAGATTCATTTATTCTATCATCATGTGCATTATCAAGCTATTGCTTTTTAATAAATTAATTTCTCCCGTGTCTCCAGAGCCCGGCTTTGAAAACTGGCTGAAGGCATAAATGAAATTAATTTTGTGGTCGGAGTGCAACTACCAGCGCTCGGTGGCTTGCAAATAACGCCCCGCAGCTGGCGGCGCTGCGGAAGGGAGTTTGGGGGCAGCACGGGCACGAGCAAGCTGGGGCACCCTCTGCTTAATTGCAGCGGCAAAGGATGCCTTCTAAAAGCAAGCCAACAGAAATATTTGCCCCTGCAGTATATGGCTCCCTGGCAGCTCTTGGTTATCACAGCTCCGCTGCTGCGTCGTGTCCCCCTTCCCCTGCCCTTCACCCCCTCCCACCAAAGCGCTGTAAATTGACCCTTTAATTGTTTTAGCAGCCTAAACCTGGTGACACCGTTCACTGCTTGCAAAGCAGCGCTTAATCCCCGTTTGGGCGACAGTGTCATTAGGAAAGCGATGTGGTTGCGGGGACCCATCCCGGCAGTGCAGGATTACCTCGCAGCCCTCGGCTGGGGCTGGAACAACACATGCTGTCCGTGCAGCCCCATGCTGCAGAGCTTTTTCACTCGCTGGTAAACAGCTTCTAATTGCGGCTGTTGACAGGACTCACCGTGCTATAACTAACCTCGCTGCAACGTTATTATTTCTGAAGGGAGCCTTTCTCCATATTTTTCACAATAAGTCTGACAGGTGTCATATTAAAGACGGCGCTTAATTCTAATGCAACTATTCCCACCCGCCCTTCCCTTCTCATTTTTGTGCCTCTGTAATGCATGAATTTCTCCTGCTCATAAAGATTAAAGGAGCAGCTTTGCTGGAAGGAAAATACTCCCGGTGTGTTTGTAGTCCGGGTACACGGGAGATGGGCTCAGCACCGGCTCCCTTGCTCCTCTCTCCTCCAGCCACGCCAGCTCGGCGCTGGGAGGGGAGGAGAGACAGAGCAATAAAGCCTTCCCTGGGAGGAGAGAGGTAATTCAGGAGCCATTGAAGCGAAGTTTCAGGCTTCTTTTGAACTGTGACCCACGGCCGCCGGCTGGGCGCTGCGTGGGCTGCACGGGCTGTGATGCACGGCTGACGGCCGCCCACCAGAGACCCGGCCTGGGCCAGCAGTTCGCTCAGAAGTTTACAGTGGATTTAAGTCAAAATGCTCAAACGCTGGTGTTCAATCACTGCTAACTGTGTGCTCGGCAGACAACTCCCAGCAGACTCCGTACTTGTAAAATCCAATACGCCACATAAAGCAAGGGTTTATGGAGGTGCAGGGGTTCAGGAGATATTTTTCTTCTGTCCCACTACCCGGTTTCTTGTACTGAAACCTTTGCATGGGGTTGGATGGCTTCAGCTGCATCCTGCACAAAAATTGGGTAGAAAAGCAAGGAGGGCTGCATACAGCAAGGCACTGCCCATTTCCATTGCTTTTCCCCTTCCTTCAGGCTGCCTGGAAAAGGCAGAGCACAACTTTGGGCCAGGTCTCACCTGCTGATGTGACTCTTAGAGCCAGGACCAGTGAGGCTCTGGGCATCCTGTGGTCCACACACATGACACAGCCACAAACAAGCTCTCATTCGCTTCCCTTCCCCTGCACGGTCGCATCCATGAGCCCCGTGCACATTCCCCAGTCACCACCAGGATCACCAGGGAGCTGCTCAAAGTACTGTTGCTGGAGGATAACGCCAGCACAAGGAGAAGGGTGGCTGCCTGGCTGGTATGTAATTTAGGTCATGCTCACATATCCTGTGTGCTGCACCAGCCCCACGTAAGTTTTCCATATGAACAAGGCATACAGTGCAATTCTCCTTCCCAAAGCATTGGCTAATGTTTAGATTTTTATAACAGTTATTTCAACGATGAAGATTACCAGCCAAAGCAGTCTCATTAGGTAATTAGGCATTTGGTGATTTGCTCTGTACCCCCTTAAGGTAGATGATTTTCTGGAATTCAAATACATATATATATATAAAATATTATTTCTTCCTCTCTTTTTTTTTCTTTTTTTTTTTTTTTTTGCATAAGCAACTGCCCAGCAAATTGATAAGAGCCCTTTTTAATTAGATAGTGAAGTTGTATGGGTAATGTTCCATATAAAAGGTCTATAAAACACAGCAGAATTAATAAAATGACTGCTTCTCATTTTATTCAGGTCCTCCAAAGGGATCCGTATGTCTTGCTTTGGTCTGTTTGTAGTACTTCTCTCTACCACCCAGCCATGAATTGATTAAAATCACATTCCTCACTTAAAACTGGAGCCCAGTTGGTAAGAGATACTGGAGAGCAATCAAGGTCTGTGTGCAGACACATGAACCACCCCCCCCCCCCCCCCCCCGACCCCATAAAAAACATACCGAAAGGAATCATTGTGCATCTCTTGGATTATATGCAAACACAGCTCATGTTGACAGCTACCTCTGGATGACTCCATCAGTACACACTTTATCTCCAGCTGTCCAAGTAATTTTCCCAGGATTTCGCCCCTCTTTTTCACTCCTCTCCACACAGATGGATTAGAGCAACAAACGGTTTACATGCTGCACATCATTAGCTATCCTCCCTCACTACCCAGCAGATAACAACTGGGCTCTATCATCAGGACATCCATAACACCTTGACACTTTTACAACTATGCTGTTCTCTGCCAGAGCAATCTTCTCTTTTAAAGCATGGAGCTAATTCAACAAACACCCGTTGGAAAGTACTCTGCAAACGCAACAGGGGTGGGGGGAGAGAAGGAAACACACAGCCCAGAGCAGGCATCTAGTAAATAACAGAGTTAGTGCTGTAAAAAAAAAAAAAAAAAAAAAAAAAAACAGCAAAGATGCAGCACATCCTTCCTCTGCAAGATATGTCTCTGTTATGTCTCTGTTTTCCCGTTGCCTCTGTCCCACAGTGAGGGACATCAGCGAGCAGCCGCGCAGCTGGCTGCCGTATTTCAAGCCCTTCCATCACCACATCACGCAGGCAGCCTTAGTGCCTGGCTTCGGCACGGCTCCCTGCCACTGCTGGGGCTGTGCACCTGGCTGAGGCTCGGCTGCTTCCCGCAGGGATAGGGCTGGCCTTCACTAGGCTCTCCTCAACAGGACGGGTCGAAGGATGCAGCTGGTAGTGTGTTTTCTGAGTGTTCTGCTCTCTACGTGCCATCCCAGTCTGCCGCAGCCGGGTACTAAAGGTTTGCAGGATGGGAAAAGCCATGTGAATAGGACTGGTCTTGTGTTTGGGTCTGTTCTGTGTTTGGGGTGAAAGAGAAGCTCAGTATATCCATCGCTGGATGTGTTTCAGGTGGGCCGCTTGGACATAGGGTGGGCTCCAGCTAGTTGTCTTTGTGGTCTTTACCCCTTGGCAAAATTGTGCTGAAATCCAGCCACAGACTCAAAAGTCTGAGGGCATCAACCCAGCTGCTTAGGAAACAAGGTGAAGAAGACCTTTGTGTTCACTCGGGAAGAAAACTGCCACCAAGCTATAAGGCACTGGCATTACGAACTGCTTGTCTGGTCTTCCTAAACTGCCTCCAGGCTCAGGGCATCGTGACTCTAAAGTGTTTGTAAATAAAGGGATGTATACCCTGCATAGGTGGGGGTCCTGCTCCGGGGACTGTGCACACTCAGCCATGGGCTTACATCTAGAATAAAATACAAACCCAAATCAGCCACTCTGGATGGAAAGAAATATGTCAGATTTTAGCAGCATTTTCCAAGCCTCTCAGAATGCCCCCCTGCTGCCTTTAACCATACATTTTAATGTATAGTACACGCTTGTTTAAAAAAGAAATACATAAGGAGAGAGAGTAATTACCGTAGCTTAAATTCAGCCTGATAAGAAGGGCTTGCACAGTTTGAGCAGCTGTTCCACTGCCATTCAGATTATGAAAATATAATCCTAGAGAACCTTGTCAAGATAAATACAGAGCATGAAATGTATAGGCATTTTTTCCCCAGCCACATATAATGATCAATTCCAAAGCCACAAGTGATACCAAAGGACAAAATAAGATCTGTCTAGACTTTCTCACTTACAAGATATTGATCATTCCAATGGTAAACTGGTTAGTATAAGTGTGTTTGGCTTGAAAGGTCATGAGCTTAACACCTGACAAGGAGTTATTCAACCTTGATATAAGTCAGATTATTGCAGTGTTGCTGGACAGACTTTCTCTAATAAAAATACCTACCTGATCTGAGAATATCTGAAATTCATCTTCCAGATGTCAAAAGAAAATGAAAAAAAAAAAGGAAAGAAAAGAAAAGAAAAGGAAAGAAAAGAAAAGAAAAGAAAAGAAAAAAGAAAAAAGAAAAGAAAAGCGAACACTTGGCATGGTTGTTTGCAGGTCCCTTTCTATCCAGTTTTGCATATAAAAGTCCCATCAGTCATTCACTTTCTGAGCAGACCCCATGGTCCATCAGTGACACAGCCCTTATCCACTCCCCTCCTTTTTTTTTATGGGGATAACTAGCAAGTGCTTATCAGGACTATTAGGAGCTTGATGCAAGTTTGCTGGATCTTTTCCAAGAACTATAACACATGATCTGTTTTGCTTTATTCAGTTCTTTTTGTTTTGCTGATATGATACTAGTTAAGGTTAATGGGGTTTGCTTTAATATTAGAGGCAGGATCACTTAACTACCTTTAATGAACACTGGAGTCAATGCATTGTGGAGTAATTCACGCAGCCATTGCCTCAGGTAAATCAACTGGAAAAATGTAAGCCAGTCAAATAAATAAATCTGACTGGCTGTAAATGTGCCAAATTTTACACCAAAATATATTTGAAAGCCAATGACTTAGGCACATCTAGGATATTAAAATGGAGGTTTTGGAGTCTGTTTCTTTTCAATCGCTTTTCCTTTTTAATGGCCTGCACATCCCTCTTGTGCTGAAACCAAGCTGAGGGAGTGTGAAAAATTATTTTCACAAGTGTTTCTAATAGAAGCAAATGCTCTGCAGCTTTGTGCCATTTTTTATTTGGACTGAAAATGAAATAAGAAAAAAAAAAGTTTTTTTCATGCTGGCTATCTCAATGTGGGAGATGAGAGACAGGACAGAGAGGAAGAGAGAAAAAAAAAAGAGAGAAAAAAGAAGGGAACAAGAGAAAAAAGAGGGAGTACATGAGAGATTTAGTTACTTTTTAATGTGAATTGGGGAAAATGGTGACAGTTCAGTTCTAGATGGAGTAATACACTAGTGTCAGTAAATATTTATTAACCGGAACAAGGAAGCAATGGAACCGGATCAACTCAATGTCACAGGGCAGCTTACTTTCATACTAATGCAAAACTATGCCAACATTAAAAATGCTTTTACCTCATAACACTGAAAGAGGGAACCACATATGGGGGAAAAACACCTCCCAGCTCCTCTTGGAAGGAAGATGGGCAATCTCTGTAAGTACTGGCTTCTCACAAAAGCAGGCAGTATTTCAGCAATAAGGAATGACGGGATGTTCATTATCGGTTATGAAGCATAAGGCCGGGGCCTTAAAAGGTGGGGGAAGGCAGGGTGCAGGGCTTCCAGTGTTGCCTAATGACCGCTTGTTCTTCATCTGGCAATGGCAGGCGCTGGTGCAAAGCCCTGCTGTCCTGGGCTGGCTGTACTAGTCTACGAATGTAATTCTCATTTCTTTCTGTGAAAAGGACAAATACTGTGTTTGAGAAGGCTGTTGCACAGGTGACAGAAGTTAGTCATTTTTTAATTACAGACAAACTCTAGATAATCCAAGGGGTTTGATTTAATTTCACAGATAGAAATGTGCCCTGTGCCATAACCTGCACAGATCCCCACCCTCATGTGCACCACCCTCATGTGCACAGGGGGCCAAACAGTGCCTACCTAAAGAGAGCTCCCACTAAACTCGGATTAGCTGTAAACGCAAAAAAAAAAAAAAAAAAAAAAAAAGTCACAACACCGTATGACTGTGAGGTATAGGTGCTACACTGCAATACCCTAATTCCTTGCGTAAGCATGGTGGGGTTTGCGCGATGGGAGGATGTGGTGGCTCCTGCTGCCAGGTGACTGCATGCCTCGACTGGGACACCTATTCAACAGCTGGCTCCAGACCAGACAAATCATGGAAGGCAGACTTAGCAATAAATCATTTAATAAGGGGGTCAAATAAGCTTCTATTAACAATGTTTCCTTCTATTTATTTGTTTATATTCTGTCTGCAGAAAATGTGATGCTGGACTGGTGATGGCTTAGGACAACGTTCTGGCACGAAGACAGCTACAAAGCACAAAGTACAAAAAATGAACTCAGAAAGAAACAAGAAAAAAAAAACACAGCATTTTCTTGGTATCAACAAGAAGCTCTTTATTTTTCCTCAAGTTTTCTTTTCTAAAAAAAAATAAATGAACTAAGACATTTGCAGAAATGAGACAAAAACTTTCTCTTCAGGTGACAATATTCAAGCAAGCATGTTGTTTTATTAAATTTAAATTGAAAGAAAAATAGAGAGATTTGGATTGGGATACAGTATAAGGAGAACTGAGAAACTGAATTTTCCAAGAAAAAAAAAAAAAAAAAAAAAAACTCCTTAAAACTTTGAACTGAGAAATGGATGGAAATACCACTTAAACCCCTGATTACACCCTGTGTGTTCTTTAGGAGACATCATCTTTGCTAACTATATGGTATTTAGGGAATGGTTTACAACATATCTTTTATTGTAATCTTTTAAGACAAAACAAATATTTAATTAGCTGTGATTTTGCCATTTCTGTTCAGATGTCTTCTTGCACTTTCTTTTTCTAGATAGCTCAGATGTATTTGCAGCCAGCAGTCAAGGGCAGGAAAGATTTCTTTCCTTAATAATCTTTTTATTTGCCACACCCAATAAAATTCTTGTACGGAAAAGGAATCAACAAGACTACCATCTCCCGATCAATACCTAAAGCCTAACAGACAGTAATTATCAAAATAAAGAGGAAATCCCATATTGGGCTACATACCTACCCATTAATCAAAACAACAGAAAGTATCTGCAGCATTGCTTTTCTGAAATAACACAAAAGATGCCTCCTTAGGTTACACTTTGAATCGGCTACAATCAAAAGAAGGAAAAGCACGACTAACTAAGCCCCAGGAAGCCGCATTGTCCCTTTAACCCGTCGTATTCCCCATTTCCCATTAGTACTTAACATTTTTCACTATGTTGTGACTGCTATTATTTCATTTAACACTGGTTAATCTGTATCTGAGGTACATGGAAACCCTCTAGATGATAAGATTGGACAGGCTCCAGCGCTGGCAGTTTCCGAGCATGCACGCACGCAGTGTGTTTTGATCCCTGCCGTCACGGGGACCGCCTGCCAATTCGCTCTTGGATCAGCTTCTCGCTCAGCTCCCACAGGGCTGCGGCCGTCGCATCACTCCGAGCCTCCGGCGACGGCAGGCAGCGGCAGCAGTTGTTGAAGTACATCCCGCCCAGCCCCTCCAGCTCGGCGGCCGTGGCGCAGTAGACGGTCGTGGCAGCTCCTTGTTGCTGGAATTAAAAAAAAAAAAAAAAAAAAAAAAGGAAGAAAGATAAAAACTATGTGAATATATGCATAAACACACGGATAGGTTTTTATCATTGTCGTTTTGGCTGCAGTCCACCAGAGCCACGCGTCTCAGGAGAGCACTGGTGAAAGCACTGCAGCTACAACTCTGCTGAAGATGCTGCCTCCCTGCCTGCTGGCCACTGATTTGCTAAACGTCTTAATGAGGAACTTTTTTCTTTTCATTTCCTCTTGGAGCAAAAGAAAAGGAAAAGACGGTCCAGGAACTGGTCCTGTTCATTTGCCCCTTTTCAAGAAAACCTTTAGTCAGTGGCCAGGAGGGTCTCGCCTGGCACAGCAGGGCAGGGGTTGCCCTACTGGCACTTGAAAACAGAAAAGGTGAGCCAGGTTTAAAAGCAACACTTAAAAACATCCTGCTTTTCCCTTCTAACTCGGAAAACACCATACGCCTTGAGCACCATCATTTCCTAACCTTGATAAGCAGTGCAGACTGACATGTATATGCATTTTGTTTGGTTGTTTTTTAAAAACCTTTTGTACAAAATTAACCAGGGCACTCCAATTAAGACCTATAATGTAAAGTGCAATCGGGATTTGTGCCAAACCTGCCCATATATCTTTGATTAACAGTTTCACTGTTGCAGTTGTCACAACTGCCTCGCAAGAATGTTTACCTGCTGCAGGCAGAGAGGGATGATTTTGCAGAGACACGAGGCTTTCCAGTGTTTTTTTTTTTTTTTTTTTTTTTTTTCTGTAACAACCATTTCTCATGTTTTATAATGCTTTAAGAAATGGAGCAGGTAGATTAGAGACTTTTGTGGAGCAGAGATTCTTTTTTTCTTTCTTCTCCCCCCCCCCCTATTTTTTTTAAATACCAGCTGAACTTATGTTCAAACAGGAAGAATGGATTTCTCTGAATTTCTATGACAGAAACCTGGAGCTGGAGGGCACAAGGTTCAGGCAGCGATGGGTACACCCCAGGGGATGGGGTATTCCAGGGCTAGACTGAAAGCGCAGTGCCAGAAGAGCTGCAAAGAGGGCAAGAAGCTGGTTTGCTTAGTGAACTATAATTAAAAATAAAAGGTGAAAGCACGTAGCAAGACACTGCACAAAACCCTAATTTAAAACCGATAGAGTTTATCTGGCATCTTATGATTATTTATGTGCATCTTAGTCCTTTCTGTGGTAACTAATTATGAGCTGATAGGAATCAGAATAAAGAGGCTGCCAACTATGATAGAAAAAGTAAACGAAGAGAAATTGGATGTTGCCACATTAGGATAATTTAATGGGGAAAGCGAATAAGCTTCAACCTCTCGTGATTTTCCTCCAGTTCTGTTTTTGTTTTTGTTTTCTCCAGCCTTTCAGTGTCACAACCAGGAAAACTCAGGGTGCTGTTAGGGGGTCAACCTGTAAAAGACCTCTGTTTTGCATTCTCATCCTTCAAGGGTGGCAACTATTCTAAAAAGCCCCAATTCTCCTTAATTGACGCTTCTTAATTTTGTAACTGCAAAGAAAGGCATATTTATTTGCAAGATACGCATTTTGTTTGGAAGATGGGATTAAATTGATAATGATGACTCCACAGCTTAGAAATTATCTCTCATAACAAGGTAAACAAAACCTGTCTGTATTAAGAATGTTGAAAAGAATGGCATATATTTACCGCCAGACCAAAATATTTTTAAAGCTAGTAATCCTCTTATTAAACCAATATCCTTTTTTAAAAAGAGAAAGTATCTTAAAAGCAGGAGCAGAAATGTAAGAGAGTTTTACTAAAAATAATATTAACAGAGAACAATAAAATTCTTATGCTCATTTGAACTATCCTATAAAGCTCCACAGCACAGGTATGATCACTCTATTCAGCTGTTTAGAATGATTCAAAGCCCCTGAAGAGTGTTATTATTAGTTTTTGCAAGCGATTCAACTGGACTTTTATTAGAAAGGTAAAATTAAACTAACGTGCTCAATGCAGAGTGAGAGCCCTTAAGCTATTGCTGAAAAGCATCCATCCAGCCAAGCTAAACTCAGGCTAGCTTTAATAAAATTTTGCTAATTCATAAAATGAAAGTTTATCAGAGCAGTTTAAAATCCAAACCAAACAATAATTTATCTTTTCAAATGAGTCGAATTTGATGACTCTTAAAATTCTCAGCAGGCAGACATCCTACAGCATAACAGCAGTGCTTTATACCTCAGACACTGACACAGCCTGAACTCCAAAAGAAGAGAACAGTTTTCCCTGTGTGAGTGTAGGATATTTACTTTAAGCGATAAAAGATTATGTGGCTGGAAGCCCAAAGCACTTTATCATGTGATGCCTCCAGTGTTTCGCTGCGGACTGGATGTAAGCAATGTGCCATTTGCTTTTTGGCTGTGTGTATCTTTCTGTCTTTCTAAATGTTTCAATTGTGTTGGGTGTTTCGGTAGAAAAAAAGAGTTCAATGGTTCTATCATTGACAGAGAAGTACCTTTTTATTACTTAAGAGAAATGCAGTCATATTTATCCCTTTGTTGACAGAGGGTAAAGCTTTAATATCAGAGAATGAAAAAATATGAACTCATCAAGCCTAGGAGCTTGATGACGACAAAACTATGAAACAGAAGGTAAATCCCTGATTCCCAAAGCCATTTAAGCATCCAAATTCCTTTGGTGAATGTGAGCTAGTTGCGTCCAGAGATTCGAGGATATCTACTTAAGTGACTTGCCCGAGGACAGAGAGGAATGAGTATCAGAGGACTCAATAATGCTTCAGGTTGGATGGGATGTCAGGAGGTCTCCAGCCCAGCCTCCTGTTGAAAGAGGGATGCCCAGCAAGCCCATAGAGGCTGTGCTCAATGGGAAGGTCCTCAAGGGACCAACTCCTACTTTGCATCTCTACCTCAGATGCCACAAACCTCCAGGAAGAGCCAGAGCTGCAGATAACTGCAGAATGCCTGCACTGCCACCCATGCACAGCCAGGCTGTGAGAACGCTGAGTTTCTCAGTAAATATTGTTTATCCCTTATGAACACAATCTTTTGAATGACATCTTTATATTCTGGGCCTTATGACTGTTTAATAGCAAGTTTTAATTTTTTGCTCATCAGCTTTCCTGTTCACATATCATCAGCATACAACAGCAGAGGATGTTAGGGAATCTAATTAGTAAACAATTCCATACTGCTGATACAAGATGAAACATTCTTAAACCGATAAAAAGAGCACTTTAATCACTGTTGAATGACTTTCAATGCCAAGCGGTTTGTGCCATGTCAGAACATAATTTGAAGAAGATTAGAGTACTATATAAAAGAATTAATGTTAACAACTTCGTTAAAAAATGTCTTAAACAATGAGCTTGTCAGTTGTCACAGGCTCTCCCTGATCTATTGTGATTAACGTCCCCGCTCCCAACAATTTAAACTGATAAACAATGCTAAAAGCTCTGGGCAACCTAAACATTTTTTTTCCATATGTCCATCAGTTGTATATGGTGCTAATCGCCAGGGCTGGGGGTCAGCCTTCCTTAACCTGCAACAAAGGCAGCGAGTTGGGATGATGAATACGCAGGATAAAGAATTTGTGAGAAGCCCAACTGAATCTTTAATCATGCCTCAATGCCATTTCCGATCCAGGCAAACATTTGAAAGCTGCTAGGCAAGCACCACGCTATCAATCTTTCCACTGTACGTAAAATTACCCGGGAATCTTGTTTTGGATTAAGTTGAAGAGTGTCTTAGTAATAAGGGTTCATCATTCTCCTTCGCAAATCATTTGTCAGTTTTGTAATACAATCTTAAACTGCAGCAGGGTGGGATTTGTAAAGCAGTTGCTGTTTATTTATAGTTGAGGCTCAAAGATCTAAATTGTCCATCCTTCCAAAATCCTTTGTTGAGATAAAAATACTAAGTAGCTAGCTACTAGTTCATAGGCATTTATCTCATAACTGTGAGCTATCAATTTGTAACTGACAACACTGAATACAAATTAATATTGAATATCTTAACAGTAAAAGAAAAGGGGTTCCTGATACACAGCGTACGGTAAAACCCTCATTAATATATGTAATGCATCCATTAGTATTCTAAGATACCATTTATGTTCCTGATAAGAAAACATATTACACAGTTAATGTTTAGTTTTCAAATTTGTCTACTTTCAAATGCATGTTTACTTTCTAAAATTAGATTCCTGTTCTGAAGCAGGTTTACGTATGAAGTCTATAAATAATAGAAACAAAGCCATAAGTTATCTGTATACGTATCAACTACAAATGAATAAGATCCACTCTAAACTCTGTTAAGGGCATACAGATAGCATGTGACATTGCCTACCAGAGAGATGGAATCAGCTTCCCTGAAAAAGAGTTATTTTATTTTATTATGAAAAACTTAAGTATTAAGGCCAGTTATCTTGGTAGCCTGAGGTTAAGTTTAGCACAGTGCATTTTAAAAGATGGCCAGTGGAAGGAGGTGAATTCACAATGACAAGAGAGGCGAGCATTTGTGAGAAGGTCCAGATTCAAAGCAAGCAGCCCAAGTGAAACAAAAAGGCAACTGCTTCCTTAAAACTCTTCAGGCTCTTCCTGTTATTCATCCCAGGACCATTAGACAAAGCAAACACATCCCTAGCACAAAAATACTAGCTCAACACAACTGCATTGTGAACAGGTCACTTACAGTGGAATCACTTACTGCACAGCAGAGTGAAGATGGGGGAGCACACCCGTATTACAGACCATGGCACAAACGGGGTTTCCCACACATTCGCTGTGCCTCTGGAAAGCACTCCAAAGAGTCCAGATCCACTCCGCGACAGCGGGAGTTTCAGTTCACCAGCTGGCATCAGCCATGCTCGTTTACCGATTTGGTGAGAAATAGACAATCCTGGAAAACCAAACGAAATGAGATGGAGCAAATTGCCCATGCCAAACTCTAAAATTACAGCTGCACTTCTCTACTCCGTGAGCCTCAACTTCACCTGGTGTCAACCAGCTCAGGTCCACCACCTCCTCCGACGCAAATCTGTGGTTGCTCATGGCTCGTGCCCCTCTGCTGCTTGCCACCGGTGCCTGGTGCAGCATAGTGCCTCCGGCCACCCATGGCTTGGCAGCCGAGCCTTGGTTGGCCTCCTGGAAGGAAACTGCACTCTGAATACAGATGTTTCCATTTGGGATGTGCAGCAAGCCACAGCTGGGACTTTGGTGTAGATATTCTCCAAATATACTTGTTCCTTTCTCAGTAATGTTAAAATGTTTCTACAGATGAGCTGAGTCTGTACTTTTCCCCATCAAGCTACCTTCAGAAAAACACTGCTAAGACTAAAATCCTTATGTCCTCATTCAACTGACGTAGCAGAGGGACCGGCTTCTCAACGCCAGGTGTTTCCTAGCCGGTATCTCAGAGCTGCGAGGAGCAGCTACCCTCCGTACAAGGCAGTGAATGAGTTCTAGCCTTGCACAGGAGATTACAGAAAAATCCTTCCTGCTGCAGTCCTCTTACTCAGAGCAATCCTGGATGCAATATTATCTTCTGAGTAATGCTCACAATATATATGCACTATCCTCCTGTAAGAAAATAGGATTCCCTAATTGCTTTTTCAGCCCAGAAGTACAAAACTGAGACCTGCCTTTGCTCCTTTGGGTGAGTACAACAAAACAAAATCATAGCTGCAACTAAAAAAAAAATAAATAAATTTGGAGCTGCCAAATATGATTCAATAAATAAATCAGGCTCAGTTGACTTTAAGTCCTTTCTCCACCCAAGTGCCAGCAGGAAAACGTGACCTGAACTGACTCTGTAATTGCAGTCTTTTGAAAGGTCTCACCGAACCACATCTAAACCAGAGATTCTCAACCACCTCCCCTTCCCCCATCACCACATTTAAACCAGCAAAACATCTCTTAGAAGATAATACAACGGATAAACCCAAATCTATAAGGTCTGTTTTTTTTTTTTTCCTCTGATGTATTTCTTTTTCAATTAATTCTCATCTACAAAGACTCAAAACTCTAACAACTTCTCTACTTGCAAAGCATAGTTGGTTTCAAGCTGTAACTTTTCTTAGCATCATTAAGACCTTTACGCATTTACAGTATTCTTTACATACATTATAGAAGATAAATGTGCTATATTCTTTGAGTAAGGAAACTGCAGTAGTTCACGAAAGAGGATTTGTTTTCAACTGCTGAGGCATTAAGACCTAGTGATTATTTAAACTATTCAGTATATGCAGCTATATTTAACTCACATTCTGGGTTTTAACTTTGCAAAAGAAAATGTGTCTATTGTAATAAATGTATTTTGATACTGCACCATGTTGTTTGTGTTATGCAACACCCCATATGTTCCCAATTATGGCAATGATAGTGCTTGAAAACTTCTATCCTCCAACATCCAGTGTCAAACAGATCGTCTGCAATCACTCCACAGGAAAAAAAAAAATACAACACAGGACATCAAGGCAGGAAGGAGCACTGGGCTGGTTTTCTCATTTCGACCTTTACTTCTTGAGTCAATTTGGAAAAGTCACTTCAACTCCATGTACCTCACTTTTCCCATGGGTAAAATGGGGAGAGTATTAAGATTTACCCACCTCACAGGGGTGTTGTGAGGACTAGTTCATATTTATGACGTGCTTCCACATCTGCTGCTGAAAAGCACTGTGTAAGTATAGTGTTGTATTATAAACCGTTGTTAAAATGCTTAGAAGATTTAGAACAAGGTTGGAAAAATAGCTGATAAAAATGTAAGTACCTTTTGAAATCATGCTTATTTTTCTCTAGTGTATAAACTCCCTTCTTTAACGTGTGAAGATGTCTGCTACACCAGGCCCCATTCTGGTCTCTTTCCTCTCTCACCTGTTTGTTTTGGTCCAGCTCACTGAGAACTTGGTTGAACTCTTATTAGCCAAAGTACCACTGGGGTCTCCATAAATGGATGCGTTAGAGTCAACTATCCCCTCAAAAGGAGATCCATGGGTTCATCTCTCCCACACTTTGCATATCCTAGAAAGAGTAATCATGGCATACCAGGGGTGGGATTCCCCTATCACAGGGATCTTACAACATCTGCCTTGGGAAATCCTGCATGCTCTACAGCTGTCCTCCAGAAGGGCACACATTTCCCACAGGTCTGGAATTATATCTGCTAGCCTCTCACAGATATCTCAGATAAAACCATCCAATGTTTAAGACAGCCTCAGACACCTGTGTCTATGCAACCCTACTGCTCTTTCTGCAGCACCTGGAAGGGAGTTGGGTCCCACCAACACCCAATTCCTTTCTTTTTCTGTGTTGAAGACCACAATCAGTTTCTGAAAATTCTTTCAAGCCTGACACAGAGCCATCTTAAGCTTCAAAAACTTTAATGAAGCATACGGCTTTACCTTGCTCGACCAGCATTTCAATGGCAAGAGCAGCAGCACGCCCCACGGGCTGCTCACCCTGGCCTTTTACCGACATCGCATTTCCTCTCAAATCACTTCTGAATTTTCTTCTGCTGCACACTGAACTCCTGTTCACACCTGATTTACACTTTTAAAACATCATCACTCCACTGAAGTGGCAGTTTTGAACACTGCATGCAAATTGCTACCATCCAGCATTGCTGCTCTCGCTGTACCATGATGTACTGGATAGTATGGAGCAGTGGTGTGGTACTGCATGCTTCTCTTCAAGTCTGAGTTTGGGAAACATCCCTGAGGGAAATTATCAGTGTTTATTTCGGAGTGCAACAGGATAAGGCTGTGATCAGGCTTGCCATATGATGCTGCTGTCCCTTGCTTGTGCCCTGCCCCGTGTGCCAACCCTGGTTGGCTGAACGAGGAGCAAACAGCAGGCAAGAGGGAGTCAGTCCCCTTGGGCATCACAGCAGCACCATCAGGAGCCGTAAATCCCTGCTCACTGACTGAGATTTTGTGATGTACATTTATATAAACACGAGTCCCAACATGCCAAAAATGGAAATCCTATGCAGGATACTGGAAATCATCCTGAAATGCATATTCTGCCAGCTGAGCCCATGTTCTTCTGAGCAAGTGTAACTTGAAGAGTAGGGCAAACAGGTTGTTGACAATAACCATACCCTGCCAAAAAGCCAGATTAGATATGCTGCTGTAACTCAGTCATTAGAATAGGGTCTGCTGGTGTTTGGACATATGTAAATGAGAAATTTGTTGAAATCACTTCTGTTATTAACTTCTGCTGACTTGAAATGCTTTATGTTTCTGCTGTACCTAACTTTAATTATATAGATACTTTATATAAATGTATGTACACAAATAGTACTGTATATGCTGTATATATTTATATAGCTTTTTAATACTACTACTAGTCAAAATTTAGACTCTTCATATGCAGTATTGCAATGAATGCCACCACAATACTGACATTGTGCTTCCACCTTCATTGCACAGATAATTTTTTAGACTGACTTTGATTTTAGATATGAGTGAAACAACCCCACAAAATGCAATGCTTTTTAAGCAAGTGACCTTTTGGGACAAATGTTTGACAAGCTGTTTGGTTAGGTTTTAAAGATAAAGACTGTTTTTCATCTGTTGATACATACACACACAAAAATTTCAGTAATACAATGCATTCAAAAACCACAGGGTGTGATGATGGGGGCATATCATGGTAAAAAATTAACTACCAACTCTGTCTTCCAGAAACTAATTAAGGGAATGTATTTTGCAATAATACAGATCTAGTAAACAGGCCTCTAACGTCTAGGCTTAGAGCTGTAAGCCAGGCACTCCTGTATTATGTATGTGTGATTTTCATAGATAGCCTGCTGTAAAGTGTGCCCTGTTAGTGCATCTTTCAGGCTCAAAGACACTGGCCTTGTTAATATTTCATTTAGTACATACTGTAGAGTCTCATTTATATTACTTCTATAATTAATGGTGATAGCTTAGGCACTGCCTTTACACGGAGAGATCCCTGTATGTTGGTCGATGGATAATGAGAAACAATAGATATTTCATTCACCAGCAGCTTGTTGCTAGTTAGTAGGAAATTATCGTGTGTACTGTTGCTTTAATTGCCAGGGTAAATAATGCTGCCGCTGTGTTAGTGAACATTTTAAAGCACTTGATGCAAATAGACTAGAAACAAAACAAAACAAAAAAATTACCTTTATTATGCTATACCTTAGCATAGTGAGTGAAAAAGATCTTAAAACATTTGCGTTCTATCATGCAAATATATCTTAATATGCATGTGCTAACTATTCAACTACTGTATTTTAGGAAATACAATTATGCTGCCTTTCTCTTCTCCTATGTAGACTGTAAATAACTGTAGATCTTTCTCTTGTTTTCCTATGTAAATATATGTAAATACAAACAAGCTATGCATGTTGATATTCTAGGCAATTTCAGGTACTTTTATAATTTGAAGGCATGTACTTGAACTGGTTTGTTAAAAAAAATCAATTCTCTCAAACCCTTTAAAGCTCATTAGAAATTAAAGATTTCTTACTAGACTGGTTCCTTCTATCTCAGCTGTTTTTTTGTTTATTTTTTTTTCCTGCTTTCTCAGCACTGTCTCCCAAGACCCACTATCAAGCCTGCATACACCAGGGCAGTGTAAGTGCAGTGTCCTGTCTCAGGATGCAGTTCCCTCCCCTGCCAAGGCTGTGCCCCATTTAGATTCCACACCAGCCCCACTGGTAAACCTCAACAGAGGCTCATGGGCCATCTAGAGAGGGGGCAAGTCTATCCCCTTTGCTCCTATCCCTCCTTCTGTTTCATGTTTTCTATTTTCTCAGTCCTTAATCTGTCAAGCAAGGATCTAATAGTGCTCGTGCCAGGACGGAGTTTTGGGGCAGATGCCATCTCTTTGGCTGTTTCTTTGCATTTCAGCTATGCTGGCAAGGTAGCCCGCAGTCCGGCTGCTCACTCAGACATGCCTTTCTGTTTGAACACACTCTTTATATTTCTTTTCTAGCATGCTTATGACTTTGACAGACTGTGAAAATAATTTGATAAATAGCTTGATAAATTTCCCCATCTCTTCCCTTCAGTGCTGTAACACTGTTTGTGGGAGCCTTTCAATTGAAGGAGTGCGAACAAAAATGAAATTACCTAAGCTTATAAATCAAGTCATCCCCTGCATACAAATTTGGCAGCAAGGTTTCAATTTAGATCTCTCTCTCTTTTTTTTTTTTTTTTTTTTTTTTTTTTTTTTTTTTTGTTCTTGCAATAAATGAAGATTCCTGGATTCCAGGGAGGAAACTGGTAAGAAGAAAAAAGATGTATTTATCCCCCAGTATGGTAAGGAAAAAAATCCCCTCTGCATTATCTACAGAAACTAAATGCAATGACAACTTTTTAATCGAAAGAAAACAGCTTTCATGTTTGAAGATGCTTTTCCAAGAGTAGACGTGTAAGAATAAACACATTAATTGACAGGATCTTCATGACTTTTTAAGTTTCTCAAACTTAACTCAGTGTCTCAGGAAGATCTATTTCCAGTCCTTGAAGATTTCTTTTAAGATGAATATCTAAAAAGCTGAGCTGACATGGGCATTATGTTCAAGTGTAAGCTGTACTATTCTTTAATAGAGGGCGTAGAAATGGTTCATAGGATTATTATCTTTCTACAGACAAAACCCATTACCTTCACACTAGGAGGGAAAAGCTGGTTTTTAACTTATATAAAATGGAATCAATTATCAATATCTTTGCATGGTTTCTTGGCTCTGCTGGAGAACAGTGGCAGAGCACCACTGTTACACTCACAGCAGTGCTAAACACAGAGCGATTTGGCAGAAGGACTCCTTCCTACGCTGGGCTCCTTGTCACACCTTTCATTTAATACAATCACATCTGCAGACGAAAAAATAAGTAGTGATGATTTGTATGCAGGGCTTCCACTCTGAATGTCACAAGAGGAGACAGGAATTGCATTTTCAGACTGATCTCATGGCTATTGTGACTTTAAAGTTTTTCCCAGTAGAAGTGAACAGGTGAATAAAAAGCAGTCACCAGCACAAAGTCAAATGCAGTGGCAAACAGCAGCACAGGTCAGAGCATCCATACAGCAAGTAGCCTTGGCTGTGGAAGAAAATCACTCCTTTGGCAACTGCCTCCCACACAACCTTTACCATCCAGCCTCTGAGTAATCCTTTTGTTGGCTTTACCAGTGGCTTTTCGTGGATGATTATGTTTCCAGTGAGTAAAGGAAATCTGGAAAGTTAGTGGTGGCTTTTTATGGTGAAAAGTCCACATATGCCCATCACTTCTTAAACTGTTACAAATAAAAGCCTAAATTCTTTCACCAGACAATGCCTAATCTGTTCCAACTCTATGTTCCTCAGCAGAGGGATCAGTGAGTCCATTAGCCATCCTTAAAATACCATATCCCCAGCTATTTCACGAGCACACTCAAACTCAGGTGTACATTTAGGTGCAGTATTCGCAATATATATAAAACATAATACTGTAGAAGCTGGTAGTGGTGTTTGGGAAGGAAATGTTCAATATTAGACTCTCACCTGCTTATCCCATTCATGAGATCTGCTTCTACAAAGCGCATAATGATAAATGGCACATTTGCAAATTATCTTCTGAGTGCTGATGAGAAATCAGCAACCTGCGAGTTACCGTGACTTTGAATGAGTACACTCCACTGCGAGTCTCGTTTGCCGAGACGCCTGCCAAATGAGTGCATTAGTATATTAGGAATCTAATAAATTGACTAACAAGCATTTGATGAAAAATAGCTGTACCATCCGTTACAGTTATCATCACAGCCAACAAGGCTACTGGGCTTGGGACTGTGAAGGCACAGCTGCTGATAAAAGAGATGCTGCCGCACCGTGCCGTGCTCTCAGCAGCATCTCCCCACTCGCCGCACATCACTCACAAACCCCCAGCAAGACACGGGACCTCATTTACTTCAGCTTCCCTCTACTTCTTCATGTGGCACTTGTGAGGATTTAAGCCTTACTCAGGCTGGTCTTTTCCCTTTCTACTGCAGAAAGTAGGATACTGGGGTGGTGGAGAAAACCCTTTTGACAATCCAGTAACAAATAAGTTCCCCTGCCTGGGAAGGAGCCAGGGGATTCTTTCATTGTTCAAGCATCTGAGACTGCTTTCATGTTCACAATCTGAAAATTTTAAGCTTGTTAACTATGATCACAAACATGAGGGTAAAGGACCAGAAAGGCTTTGGCTATATTCACGTTCTGCAGACAGTCACTGTGTTATTTAATGCCATGCAATCAAATTATTATCAGGAGTGGCTCTGAGTCCTGCCTCTAGCTCAGGATCTTAGTGGAAAAATTGAATGTCAAGAAATGAATCTCCCTTCACACAGCCCTTAACCTGTGCTGTCCACTGCTTCCAGCACACACACACAAATTGGATATTTAAGACATCCCATTTCTAGCATGATCCCCCCTCATCCAAACATCCTCCCTGCCCAGGGAGGACCAAGCACCTGACACACCCATGGGACCTGAAAAACTGAAGCAGGATAATGAGAAGCTCAGGCTTTACTGTGTCAACAGCCGAGGTTTGGCCACTCTCCTCCAGAGAAGCTCGGCACAAGGCACCATGTGTACTGCGGGTGCTTGCTGCTCCTCCTGCAGGCTTCAGGTGCATGACAGATTGCAGATACACGCTAGCCTGGCAAAGCCCCTATGAGTAAATTATGTATTTTCAGGTTAATTAATTCTAGTAAGTGCAATATACCCTTATGGTCGAGTTTCAGAAATCTCCTGCACGCTGCTTAATTTGTTTAAAGTAGAGAGGAACCCAGTTAATTATATATGCCCATTTATCCTCTGACAACGAATCCCAGCGAATACTTCAAAACTACACACGTTTAATAAAAGCTGCTTCTGCAACTTCTAAAAACACATTTCTGCTTTTACCTGAGACATTTGCAAGATCCCCCAACTCTGTCAACAGTGGCTCTCCAGTTTTGTTTAGCTTATCATCATCAGACTCTGCTTTTGTGAGTGGACAAGTCATTTGAGTGTGCACCACAGTTATAATGGCCTGACTGACAGCTCAGCCAGATAAACATGGGAGAATAACAGACGTAGGAACAATCTGGGTATTCATTTTGTCCGTTCAACCGGGTTGAAAGGATTTGCCAGCCAAGGGCACAACACTTCAGGCTAATTTGCTCAGCCAAAGCACTGCCAGCGTGTAAGGCTGCAAGCAGATGACTGATGCTGGGGAGATCGGCATTCCCGGTGGAGGTACTTATTATTCACCTATTCACGGGAAATGAAAGCACTAGTTATTCAAAGCATCCATTTGAAAGAAAAACATATAGAAATGAACTTTGTTACAAAACTTGAACCCTTCTTATTGTTTCTCCACTTCTGCATAAATTCCAGCTTCTTGTCCTCATCCATTGCAACTTGTACATGGCAGCATTTCTCCTTCACTGCTTCTTCTTTCCCCCATATGTTTGTTCCTCCCTTCATTCTCATATACTTTCCTTAGCTTTCTCTCCTGATTTATGTGTCTTTGATCCTATATCTGACACCGAACACCTCCTCTTTGCTGTTTATTTTCCATTTTAATGCTATATCCACTCAGCTTTGCAACCCTTGGAGGCTCACCTCTGTCCCCACAGTCTCTTGTGTTTGAGCAGGTGTTCAGGATATCCTGTCTGTCCCCCTCATGCTAAATGCACTCTGCAATCTTTTGGCTGCTATTAGACCTGTGCTCTGCCAGGAGCCATGTGCTAGCAATGTGCCGCAGCCAGCAACACACCCTTATGGAGCCAAGCAATGTAGGACTGGTGAAATTATGATGCCATACTTGTTAAAGAAAGCTGTCTCCCTACTCTCTCGCACATTTTAAGTATCCTGAGTTTAGAGTGACAGAGCCACCAGTCCATCTGCTAATCACGTTAAAAGAAATGATGGGTAGAACAGGCAAGCTGGTACTAAGGAAAGGTAAATACCGTTCTGACATATTCCCTCAAGCAAGCAAACAAAATCATAATAACAGTTTACAGCAGAGTCAAGCAAGTTCACTTCCATTAATTAAGTTCCACTTTCCAGCATGCTCAGTTTATAAGTCTTCTTGTCCAGGATTGACTTCAGCAACTCTGCCACCAAAGAGCAAAGGCTGAAAGCTGTTCATGGTGGCAGCAGCACGACTCTGTCGGCCTCAGGAAGCCAGGAGCCGAGACACAGCCCGTGGTGGTGCCGATAAATCCCCGGCCGTTCCAGGTAGCGGAGGCGGCAGGGGCCTGAGCAGCATGGCGGGCTGGGAAAAACAGAGGGGGCACAAAACCAGCCTCAGACACATCATGGGAGGAATGCAAAGTGCACCTGACACTTCTTTTGATCTATTCCTAAGAAGCATTAAAAGGCACATTAATGTGCTGCTTCAGTGTGTGTTCAGCGTGATAGTTGGAGACATAACCGAGCCTTGCACAAAAGTCTAATTGGGGAGAAGAATAAACTTATTGTTTCCTCGCCAGGACATGCATCCTAGAGCATAGGCAGAGTTGACATTTGCATGAAGTATGATGCTGTTTTGCATTTTAAATCCATGCACGTTAAATGGAGATTGAATGACTACTTTGACTATTATTGGTAAATCAGTACACGTGCAACAGTAATCCTACAGATGTGGTAACTGGCATTGCCCGCCAGCAGGTTATGTTGAACAGTGAAATTCAAATAAACATGTATGTGTATACATACATCCTTATATATATATACAAATTGCTCACTCAAAATGTTAAGAGAACAGTAATAAAGCATCTGAGCATACATTTCCTGCAGCTTTCTCATGAAATTGCTTCTTATCATTCACTAAGATCCTCACATACAAATCATACTCATGTTTAGTAACAATTTTTGTGCACTGAGCTGATGACACTTCCTGACCTCATCTGACTATAAAGCACCTTTGCATTCTGTGCCTTTAGTTTCCATGTCATTTTTTCTTTGCTCTTTTAAGAGAACCACACAATGAACAAACTGCAACAACAAACCAAGTAACAAAGAAAAAAGGAGTGTAAAAAGAGAACATTCTTACCCAGCTTAGTCAATACCAGAAAAAAGAAAATGAGCCCAGAAAGCCAGATGTAAATTTGGTAGTAGAGATAAGGTAAGGAAAGACATTACAGAATTTTGATGCTTACTCATTGCTCCCAGTTGTATCAACTCAGCTGTACCTTTACACATCTGGCCAGACCTATGTCCAACCAAATTCTTTCTACTCTGTGCAATGATCTTGCTTACATCTGTTATAGTAATAATGCATGTGTCCCTGATTAACTCTGTGTAACGCTGTCTATGTTTTATCTCTGGAAGGATTAGAGGGTTGATACTGCCTTCTTCATTTGTCCATAGCACCTCCTTCCAGCCTCAGCTAGCTCCTTGGCGCTCTGCACTGCAGTACTAATGCCAATGGCATTACACTAAGACCCTACACCTCTTTAACTGTTTTGGCAAAAGACAGTCTAATCTGTGAAAAACATTAGCTTCCTTTTCTTGAAGCTCTCACTTAATTTAGCCACAAAACTGTAGCGTAAGGGAAGAGGAGGCTGTGAAATGGGTGCCCAGAGAGTCCTACTGCTCAGCTTAGTGTCCTGGCACTAACTGGAGACTGAACCTGCACTGCTGACACTCGCCAAGCCCACCACAAGAAAACACTGTGTCCTGATCAAGTTAGGAGTTAGGCAGGGAAAAAAAATATAAAAAATAATAAAAAAAAGGTTAGAGAAGGTAACTGCTCTGGGTACATAATATATGAAGATGTCTTTGGATAATGCAGGTGGAAAAACGTGCAATTCTGTCCTTTTTTTTTTTTTTTTTTTTTTTTTTTTTTCCTACTATATTTAGAAAACACCATCAGGTTATTCTGGCAGGTACCAAGTCAGCTTTAAGGGAAGTCCCTTTCCAAGGCCATACATGCCACCCCATGCTTTAAATCAACTTTGTGACTCTTTCTGTTGAAGTTTTTGGGTGCCCACATTTTTTTCTCGACATCAGCATGATTTTCTTCTTATAACTAAGTTAATGTCATTCCCACCACAAAGAAAAAAGGCAATTTTTCTTTGGGCTACTCCTCCAGCTAATGTTCAAGATAGTTTCTGATTAACCCACATTAAAAAGTAGGAAAAAAAAAGAATCCCACTAGAACTTCAACATATTTTGTTCTACATGAAAAACTTTAAATATAAAACAGACAAAACAATCCACTCCAGGATTTCAGCTAGAGTACACAAAAGTTTAAAAGGCCTTCCTTTTAAATTATCGTCTTATATAGACCTTAAAGAAGCAACCAAAGGGGTCCAACATCTAAGATGGTCTGTCCAGAGGCAAGGGCAGGGGAGGGGTGCTGAGCACAGCATCTCCAGCACTGCCTGGACATGGCTGCAGGGAGGGAAGGGGATGTGCACACATTGAGATCCTGTGCAATGGAGCTGTATGTGTCTCTAGTGTGAATGTGCACATGTACTATTTCACTCCAAGAGAGAAACACATTATTTCAACAGGTAACACATCTCTCCTGCTCTCTCCAGTAGGAAGAATGGAAATGTATCTGCCTTCCCAGCAAATGCAGAGATTCTTCTCAGACGGTACCAGCCCGTTGACCCTACCTCAGTATTTTTGTGTTTGCTTCACTCAAATAAAAATAATGGTCTGTAACAAGATCTCTAACCCCTCTTTTGCTGTAATGCCATATACTTCTAGGAGAACAGTCTTTTGACTATACATTTCTATTAACGTTCAATTACTCTTAATTGGCATAATCTTTTTCAGTTGGTGAAGTGAAATATATATAACTTCTACCCAAACGATGTTTTGGAGCTGCACTATTTAGCGCTCCTTACGTACTTTTGATCACTTTTTTCAGCCTACTTAGATTGCAGAAGGAAAAATTACTCAGTGGCATAGAACATATGTACCTAAAGAATTTTTAACTCTTTCTAAATCCAAAAGCACATTTGCTGTAAATAATGAACTTAAGTGACCCCTGCTGACTTCTCAAGGAATGACATTCCACAGGGAGTCCCATCTATGAGACAATTCAGGTACAAAATAAGCCCACTTATCTCAAGTCTTTGGAATTTTTATTGCAAAAGATAATTCTTCAGAATGTTCCTGGCCATCTGAAATGTTCTTTTAGTCTACAGCTTAGAGTGATACATCTCATCACTTAAAAGGATAAAAGGTCAAATTCTAACCCTTGCAGGAGATGCACAGTTAATTTGTTTTTCAGGAGTATTATCAGTTGAACATAGCTGGAATATGGAGATATTATATTTGCCACATATCTGGCTGGTGCCTTCTGGCCTTCTGCATGGTGTACAGGACTAATAAAAGGTGGCAGCACTTGATGTCAGGTAGGTTGTCTCTCCCTCATTTAATCATTCTGAATGGACTGATGTTCAAGCTCAACTTGCATTCACTATCAGTCTACCACCAGGCTGCTGAGAGCTACTTCTCAGCTATCACCTCAATCCACTGGCAAAACATCTGTCAAGTACACGTTAGCATCCCCACAACCTCCAAGTAGGAGAAGTGGCCTTCTCAATTTAGATTAAAGACAGTTGACAGGAAATCTTAAATCCTCACATCTTTTCATTCAAAGTTTGAAATCCTTATCTGAAGTCAGTGAGAGCCTCGTCACTGATTTAGATAGACTCAACATTACAACTATAGTGTTCAAGATGGAATAAACACAACTGGATTACTCTCACAAGTCATTGAAACCCTAAAATCCTATTAGGTTATAGAGGTATCTTAATACTTGAGAGACACTTGAATCTGCAGAGGTTCAGGCATTTCATACAATACCCAGGAAGTATCTAAATGAGGCGGCAGCGTTGCTATTGTGCTCATTAAAACACATGAGTTGGGCTTTCAGCACAAATCGTGTTGTTAGGTCCAGTTGACTATAGCACAAACTAGCTCAGGGTATCGACACCCCTAACAAAAGAAATGCAAGTTCAGATGACCTCATTTGCAGTAGGGTTATAACTGGTTGATGCAGCTTATGCTTGTGGTGATGCAAACAGAAATGTTCATCTAAAATGATAGGATACTTATTGAAAAAAAAAAAAAAAGTAAAACATTCCTATTCAAGTTCATTTTCTGTGTTAGTATTCGCATAAACCAAAATATTATATGTTGAAAATAATTGGAGAACGTGTCACCAGATGTATAACACAATCCAGTCATAGGCATATGCTACAAATGGTTTAAATGCATCCAGGTATTCTTGTAAACTGCAATAGCAGATAAGCTTTCCTTTTCATTTTTCTTAGACTAGGCATTAGTACAAGTTACGATCAAGAATTTAGCACATCCATTCAAATTATACCTAAAGCACTAAATCCACCACAGCAGTAATTTTATAGTCTTTCATACTTCCCAACTTAATGAAAAGAGACATTAATATCCCAACCATAGATTAATTAGTTGGAATCATTAAGAATTATTTCACAGGTATCTTTTGCTAATACACACATTATCACTGAATGCTACTAACCCTGTTAGGAAGGTTAATGTTATTTTGGAAGAATATTTACAGTATCAATGATAGAAAACCCAATACCTAAAAAAGTATTTTCCACCTGCAGCTATCTGTCATCCATCCTACACGAGCTTTGAAAGCTTTCCACTATCTGTCAAAACATAGGTTTTGATGCAATAAAGACTATAATTATTGAGCATTTACAAGAAATAATATTTTCCCTCTGGTACGTGTTATAACGGTTGTTAACATGCAAGTATGAATACTAATGCTCCAAAGCCCACCTATACTCTTCACAAATGATGAGGATTCTTTTTGAATACTGATATAAAGGGAAGTATAATAAAAGAGCAAGATAAAACTGAATACAGGCCTTGAAAAGTAAACGTCAATCAGAATAAGGTTTTTAGAGATGTAAGAAGTTGATTTGAAGTAGAGTTTGGAAATAAAGCTGGCAATTAGATCCCTGGATATAAACAGCATATCTTTTGTGCTGAAAAAAATGATCCTTTTGCAACCAAAATACAAGGCTACAAGATGTGTGAAGGAAACAATACTGAGAATGCATCAAAACAATCCTGCAGATGCCACGCTAGCAGATGGCCTAAGCCGACTGAATTACTGTATAAACATTTAACTGAAAGTTTGATTTTATAAGTGTGGAAATTATACAAAACAAAAAGAAAATGATTCTAAGAAGCACTTAAATTAGTAATTTGTAATTTTCTCTGCTAAGTTGGCCTAGCTCTGTAACTTTACAAGAGTCCTTTGAAGAGGGAATTCTGGAAATCTCTGAAAGAAATTGCATACCATAAAAGGGAACTTATACAAACACACAAAATTAAGCGAGACACTTAAAGGTAAATATATACCTTCCCACTGCTGTTGCAGCTAGAATCCATTCCAACTGCAAGTTAATAAAAATCTAAACCCCTCCCCACTCTCCATTTCCTCCGTCTCGTGTAGATAACAAAGACTGAGGCTCTCTGTTTATATCTCAGTAGCTTCTACAGCAACTGCTTGTCGTGTCACTTGGGCTCAATTGTAATATGCGGGCAGGAAGGGCACAAGAGAAAAAGATGATTTGTGCATAGATATCTTCAACAAATACCAATCAGGAGGCGGAAAGAGAAAAATATACAGGAAAAGGGAGAAGAATTAATGCAGAAATAATGTGACTTCATGCTACAGTGTGCAGCCTGGATAAAATGGGGTATTACTATTGTACTGATGGGTTTGGGCTGCCTGATTAATGCTTAGGCATGTGTCTCAGATGAATGTTTTCTATCATTTTGCAAAGCAATAACAGTGCAAAATAGAAAAACTATGGGCACAGGGTCTTATCCTGCTTTACTGAATGTCAAAGCAATCTATCCTCAACCTTTCCCAGAAGAGTGACAATTTTTCTTCTGGCTTTACTAGTGTGTGGCTGCACCCTAAAAGGTTCTAGCACTGAGCACTGTGACAACATCAAACCCGACTCTTTAAACACTGCGCTACAGCAGCACCACGGGCGTGAGTCTGCACAACATCCTCTTCAGACTACTCCATAGCAAACACACGCACTACTCCTGCTTATGCTGCACATACTTAGACTTCATCACCCCACCTCTGAAGGCTAACTGTTTTTGCATGCCCTGCTTCTGTAAAGCCATTATTTGCTGTTCCAGAACTGAGATGGGAATTACATCAGGTACAGATAATACTAATAAAAGACAAAGTCACTTTCTTCCTCAAAACCTCTGTTTTTCCCAGCAGCCCACATTTCAAATTTGGTATAATGATCAAGTTAATAACTCCTCCCTTTAAGCAGTCTCATTGTGCCAGGAACAAAATAAATTATCATCTCACATCTTAATATAATTTCTCATAACCCCTTCATCCTGATCTTCACCCTTTCTCTTCCCATTCATTCCCCTGTCCTAGCTCTGTTCCTTCCAGTTCATCCTTCCAAATCAACCACCTGCCTGTTTCGGATTCCCTGGTATCTCAAGAGTATTCTCTCTACCTCCACCTGGTGCAGACCTCAGAGAGGCAAGGGTGAGAAAGGGTCTTCTTGACTGCATCCCCTGTGTAGCTCTGGGTTCTGAGGACACTGGTGATTTAACTAGTTAACAGGTCTACTTTATCCATCCTGACTCCACTTTCCTTTCTGCTTCTGTTTTCTCTACAGTCCTTCTAACTTCCTCCTCTGTTTTTATGAATCCACCAAATCTAGCTCCAGAGCTGGATTCTGGATTCACATTTCTCTAGTGTCTGATGAAAAGCTGAAGCTGGGGCTTGTTTTAAATGTCCTGGTACTAGAAAAGCTATTTAAAACATTTTAAAGACAATAAACTTCAACACTTTAATAAGCTAGAAATCCATATTAAAATGCAAAGAAAATTATATCTGCTCAGAGTAGGCATTAAACAAAGAAGTAACACAGTAGGCCGAACACTTCAAGTATAACCTATGATGGCAAACATCATGATATAATGATGTTCCACAACATTGTCCATATGCGTAAAACCTTAATTAATATCTGATGAGAAATATATTCGATAACAGGATAGATTTACAGTAATCAAGCAATGATAGATCTATAAACACACTATTAACCTTCCTCTCGTGATCTGGGCATTTTTGTTCCTTTTAACCTGTTGGTGTATTAGAAGTATTTAGGTGTATTTATGCTTGTTTCATTAAAAAAAAAAAAAAAAAAAAAAAAAAAAAGGAATGTTTGAGTTAGATTCTCACAGCCAGATCCGTTAACAGGATAGTTATTTGAGTTCACTAAAAGCACACTTAATTTTTACTTGTTTCCAGAGATAATCAGAAAATAAATTAAGTTGCATTGCACAACAGACAGTTCTCTTTAAAGATGGTGTGTTTCTCCCACCACTGTTGGAAATAAAATACATTATTAAAACCTATAGTTTAGCTACTCCAGGGAAATCATCCAATTTCACCATGATCAGAAACCGTGGGTCAGGGACCCATCCCTGCTCAGCTCATCCTTTCTGCAGGAGAGCTGCATGAAGAAGCAAAAAAACCTGAGCAGGACAATCGCTTTCTCGTGGCACGCTAGGATTATTCAGACAAGGTCAGGGCCAGCTGGATTGGGCGAGCATCACCCGCGCACGGATGCATGACTTTCCCCAAGCCGAACTGTGCCGGCACTTAGCATGTCTGTGAACTTTTGTGACGTGCAGGTTTGGAGGTAGCACACATGGGAACAGACACAAGCGAAACCACAGGCTTATGTGCAGTGACACCAGCGTCATTTACATGTCACGTATACTTAGAGATCTCTCTTGGCAATTGAGAGTTATGAAATCCTGTTGTACAAAGTGTATTACTTGAGACAACTAAAATTACAAGCAGCATTGCTAAACTATGCTTTGAAAAGCTTCTGTAGTTCATATGATTGATACACTTTTACAGAAAAGACACGCATTAATCTTATGATATGAACATCCAGCACCGGAAATAAAGTCCTTACATTTCCAAACAGCTCAGGCCATAGTTTTACAAGACAAATAGATGCTGCTTACATAGTGCAGGCAATCCTAACTTGTGTTGGTTCACTGCCCACGCTTAGCTGAGTCATCCCAGTGGCTCTGCATGAGTAAACCCTTACCAACACGAGGCCTGCAATGAATTCCTCCTCAGCTTGGAGCTTAAATTCAACTTATTCTGAAACCAACAACTACGGCAGCGTGGGAGATAACAGGATGCCCACCCCTCTGCCTTTCATACAGCAAGAGATAAAGGAGGAAACCAAGGTATGATGAAATGATGTATGATTCTCATTAAGAAAAGTGACAACAGCAGCTGACTTTTTAAAAGTCTATCGGAAAGATGACAGAGCTTTGACCCAGATAAAAAATAGCTAGTTCTGAAAATGAAGACTCTTCTCAGCAGTAAGTTATCGAAGGAGCATTCTCCTAAGTACACCCTAGTTTCTTTGGGGTAAGGGATTGATGTCATCCACTTGTTCAGTGTCAAGCTCCTTGGGCATCCTGATGTCTAATGTATGTTTATGTTTCATGCTGCCATGTAACTAGGGCTAATTTACCATGCTAAGTAGGGTAAATTTCCCCAGATATATGGGCTGGTTGAAATTGCTTTGGGCAGTTAAGTTTGATCGCATAAGTGCATCCAAAAATCCTTTATTGGCTGCTTCCACGTCAGGTAGAGATGTTAGCACCTCAGCCCCACGTCTTGCTGCTCATCATTATCCGTCTGCCAGAGGTTACCACCCTACACTATCTGCAGTATCAGCTGCTCACCTAATCACTCCAGACTTGTTTCAGTTAAAGAGTGCCTTAGCAAAGACCTATTATTTAAGCTGCTGAAGACACCAGGCTTTTGCAAGAACTATGTTAGGGATTGATCACATAGACAAGGGTGGCAGCAGTTCTGTCACAGTGACTGTGACGTGCAGCTTGACGTGAGCCAGGGGCAAGAAGCTTTTCAGCAGACGCAGCCCCAGCCAGACAATGAGGCATGAACATAGCCTTAGAGTCTGCTCAGAGATGTCTGCAATATTAATGACAATATCCAAAAATCACCCTGGTGGGAATGAGCACATGTGAAAGCTATAGTAAGTTAAAACACTAGCAGCAAAATTCTTGTTCCAAAAAGGCAGAATAAAGGAGCTCCAGTATGGAGCATTACTGCAACAATGAGTTTAAAGTAGACTGGGCAAACTCCTACATTTAAGAACTTTTGTTATAAGTTAATGTCTTCTCCTCAGTACTCTAAAAGTATCTACTGCTTATGCCAACTACTCTACAAAAATGACACACAGCATCATGCAGAAGTGAAGGAACTTCAGGAGGCAACAACAGGTCATTTTCTGCTGTTATTGGCTTGGGCTGGAAGAGCATGGATAAAAGCTGAGACTGCTCAAAAGCCCAGAACTCACTTAAAGAGTCAATTGAAGCCACGGCAGAAACAGTCACCTTCTGCGAATGCTGGGCAAACTGAACCGGCATGGTCTGAAGTTGATTTCTCTTCCTTTCAAATAAAATAGCTTGTGAATTGATTAGAGGTAATAGAATTATTGGATGTTAGCAAGGAAGGGGATTTAAGGAAGATGTAATGACACCATCAAAGCTTTGTTGGTTTGCTTTTATTAGCCTGAATCAGCTTATAGCAGTCCTGACAGTGAGAGTTTAGAGGAAGTCTGTTACGGGCTTGCCTATGGGATGAATGCATAACAAAATCCTTCCGTAAGGGAAAAAAAAAAAAAAAAAAAAACAGCAACAAAAAAAAAAACAGAGACACGCACCAAAAAAGAACGACAAGTACAGTACTTTAACAGGGAAAATTTCCTCAGAAAGGAAGCAAGCAATGAGGCTAGGAGAGGAATAAATGGTGTAGAAATGACAATCGCTCTTCAGTCAGGGCCCATGACTGCACTCACTGCTGATAAGATCCAGCATGTGTCAGTTGTCAAGTGTCTCTTGTCACACTTCAATGTGAACTTTACAGCGAAAGGGGGACAAGAGGCAGTGAAGGGGAAAATGGCACGGCTCAGAAGGACTTGTGCACTCAGTGTGAAGCCATTTCAATTTTATATTCTAAAGGACTTTGTAGGTGATCCCATGAATGCAATTATTCGCACCTAATAAAAGCAACATATGCTAAGACAATTAAAAGATTTTATTATGCATCTATTCATTGTATTTAGTTTTAGACAGCAGATAAACCTAATCTGAAACAAGATGTTTGCAAGGCAGAAAGCAGAAATAATCATGGTCTGTATCTATAAGAATGTTAGTGATTAATTATATTCTTTACATAAAAAGGTGAATTGATAGAACCTTCCTCTACTAATGACAATTTCACCTAGTAAATGAACAACCTAATTACAAAGCTCTCATTAAAACAGCATAACTTTTGACTTATTGCGTCCAGTTTGGGTGAGTGCAGATTTAAGTGATTTTATTATCCATCAGGAATGCCTATGTGCAGACATATTCCTTGGCTGACATAACACTGCAGCCTCCTCACACTCTCACCCGCTCTCACCGTGATGTGAAGGTTACCCCACCACAAAAGAGCTTGTCCACCCGAGGCAGAGAGATACTATTGCCCGGATGGTCAACAAGCCAGCTTTCTCTTGACTTGCATATACTCCAATGTGAGTCAAGAGAAAACAAACTTGCCAGCTCCAGAAAACAGGCTGGTCTGCTCTGCAGTTTGCAAACATTTTGTGCTGTCTGACCAAACCAGGTTTAGAGATGCTTCAGGAAATAAAAACTTAGCATCAGCGTTCATTTTGAACACACAAAAAAAAAAAAGTGCAAAAGAAATGCTTCTGCGTAAAGGATAAGCTCATGGGTGACGTTTCCTAGCAGACCTGGAGTGGCAGCTCTGGTACAGTCAGTCAGTGTGAAAGTGAGTAAGTCGTGGGTAATTATGGCAAAGATTTGCATATGACCGCACTCATTGCATATGACTCCCCTCATTGAGGCAAATGAAGGGTAAAAAGGGACTCTGCTACTGTGAGCCTACCAGAATTAAGCAGAAATCTAACACTTCATGCATAACTAATATTATTGTTGTGTCACCTAAAAATCTCATATACATAGCAAACAGCAGTTGTGGATGGGTTCAACCCCATACAGCCGAGAGTATCAAAGGAAGATACTGCATGTGAAAAAAATCATTGAGGACCTGTCACTTTTTTTCTGCTGCCAAGTAAACAGTGTCAGAAGACAGTCCCTGTATGATGCTCTACTTGAAATCACAGTCATGGACTGAAGATAAACTGCAAATAAAGTTCACTTGTTGCAGAATGAATTTTCAGTCCTCTCTACAATCTTAAATGGAGTCAAAGTGAGCAGTTACAAATCACTTAACAGCAACCAAAACTTCAGTGTTAACTACCAGCTTTTTATGGTTGGTAGTTAACTCTCCAAATTCATGTGAAAAATACTGTAAAAATCTAGTATCAGGCAAAATAAAAAGGAAAAAAAAAAAGTGTATAAGGAACAAGAATGTAAAAAAGATACTAAAATGGGCATTTCTTTGGTCCCCTATAGGATCCTGAGCCAGGGACAACTTTGACATACACGGTGACCAGAGCATAGAGATGCTTCTGTTTGTCCAGCCCTGGGGTAGGGTAGAACAAAACATCTGATTTGGGACAGCAGAAGAGAGGCAGATCTAAGGAGTGTGCTCCACTGTGCGGGGAATAAGTCAGCTCCTGGCAGCTCTCCCACAACTTCTGGATAACAGCATGCAAGTATTACAGCTCTACTTGCTCATAGCATGCCTCACAGTTGCTACTGCAATGGCACGAGCGAGTTTGCTGGCATGAAATTAAGCTGGACCTGACTGAAGCTCTGTGACAATGTCTGTCGTTTTCTTTTCCTTTGACCGAGGATAGAAAAAGAAGTATCAGTCACCTATGGCAGGTACTCTGAGCCAGTGTTGATACTGATACCGGCTATCATAATTGAGCTTGCTATTGAGGAGGAAAATGAATTGAGAATAAAAATTCCTAAGTCCTTAAAATAATTCCTCTTCACTAATGGAATCATGGTACAATTTACATCACACGTATGAATCCATCACAGAAATTTTCTCTGAGCTGATTGCAATTCACATATGGAGACACCAGTAAACTCAGTGCTATGGGCTTTGTACCCTACAAGTCAGTTCTCTTGACTTGTCTTCAGCAAGACTGAGAAAGTATGAAACACCACCAGGTCAACACCCGACTCAGGGAGCATCAGATGTTTTCAGAGTTTCACCTCAAAAAAAGTACCATAATATGTGAGTGCAAGTTTATAAATACTGTTTGACTAATGATCTATAACAGCAAAGCAAATGGAAAGTGTACCTAAACCTGACAATCATAAGCTATTTTCCCACCAGCACTTGCATACCTATGTATGAAGTGAAAATATCACCAAAGATCTGGTTAGCTTGAAACACAACTCATTAATAATACAGATATTTATCAGCGTCCTGTCATAGACACAGTTAAAAAATAATTGTGAATCCTACGTCACACGGATCCTTTCCGTGGCTGCTGGTACTGAGATGTTTATCATATTTAATCTTTGGACTACAACTTAACACAGGAACTGGCTCTATTACCTTCCCATCCCGCAGAAGAACTCCAGGGATCCCAGGAAATGAAGACCCCTTCCTGTAATGACAAGGACCTATACAGAATACTAAAAGACAGATTTACTTCAAAGGTCATAGCAACTTATATTTGGAAGCATCTCAAGTGTACACACTGAACTTTATTTATTTATTTTTTTTTAATGCTGACAGACTTTTTAATTCTCTTTTATTAAAGTCACAGTCTTCTACCCTCCTCCCTTGCGGGAAGAGTCACTTTATTAAAACCTGCATCATTACTCTCTTATCCCACCCCCCTCAGTTCTCCATCAACTCACAGGCCTCTATGCTTCCTTTAAAAATAAAAAAAGTGCACAGGGGTGCAAAAGCTTGATGCAGAGCATAATAGGGATCAAACCGTAAAGGAAACAAATAACTGTTCATACCAACCTTACACTTGTGAGCGTGCAATAAAAAAACACAGAGTCTAGTATTAATGTTCCACCTAGGTCGTCTGAATATACAGATTTGGAAAGGAAACGTGTCTCTCTCATTATTTATATGACTGAAATCTCTTTTTCATTTGGCACCTCTTTTTGATTATAAACTGGATATCTGATATGCAAGGGTATTTACTAAGAGGTCATACTGCTAGTACTTAGATTTAGTCACATAGCTGTTGTATGCAGCGTTTTATCCTGTAAGCATCACACATAATTGAAATGTACACCACAGAGCCCATGAACAAATGAGCAGCTTGCTGCATTACAGTATGCACAGATTATAAAAGTATACAGCCATTTCATTTCTGAATGCTGCCTTTATTGTTGGAAAACATATGAACATTGCACGATATCACTGTATTTTTCATATGACTATATTTTCTGAGTGTGAAGCCACTATTTACTATGTACCAAAACTACAGTCCAAATTTTGAGGTACCAAGTTAATACATGATGGCTGTGTACACGAGGGAAAAAAGGGCAAGAATAATGGGCTTTTGGGCTGTTTATATATATATATATATATATTTATTTTTATTGTCATCAAGGAAAAGCTTGGTGTTCTGCAGAGGAAAAAAAAAAACACCTGATCTTGATGTTGGAGAGGTGCCCAGCCCATCTGAGGTCCAAATCTATATGTACATAAAAAAGCAGGAAGCAGTCTTAAAAGGAAATGCTAATTAGCTTCCTGGGACTTCAAATTTTAAAAGCTTCTGTGATTGAATTTATTTTAGCAATTCTTTCTTTAAGGAATGTGAAAATTGGCCCTACAGTTGAGACTTCAAACAAAACAGGATGAAGAAGCAAAATCCCTAGTAATATTGCTTATTGCACTCAATATGATTATAGTCATACATTGAGGACTGATCAATAAAAGAGAATTATACATCAGTATAATGACTATAAAAGTAAAATGACTTCTGGTCAACTTTATCAAAATACTTAGAAAAGCTGGAAGAGTATTAGCAATATTAAATAAAGAACAACCAGCAGTTTGACTAAGGGGACAAAAATGGGCTCTCAGTGGCAAGAGTGCTATGATTTTTACATTGGATGGAGCATAAATTAAAATCTTCTGCATTATTAACAACAGTGAACATGTCCTTTGGGGCGCAGATTGTAATGAAAGTTCACATTTGAATTAAAGCATGGATGCTGCTGAATAGAGACAAAAAGAGTAAGGCACAAAAACATACAGAACATTTATGAAAAACAAGGGAAGGCAAACACACTGCTAATTTGCAAAAGCAGAAAGGAAAAGTAAATCAAGAGTTTGCAACCCATTTTTTTTTTTTTTTTTTTCACCCATAGGATTACCATGCATCTAAGACCTATTACAGAATGGGTTGGGTTAGAAGGGAATTTAGAGACCATCTCGTTCCAATCCCTGCCAAGGGCAGGGACACTTCCCACTACATCAGGTTGCCCAAAGCCCACCCCATCCAACCTGGCCTTGAACACCTCCAAGGATGGGGCTTCCACAACTTCTCTGGGCAGCCTGTTCCTGTGCCTCATCACCCTCTGAGTAAAGAATTTCCTACTAATATCTAATCTAAATTTCCCCCCTTTTAGTTTAAAACCTTTCCACCTTGACCTATCACTATCCAGCTATGTTCGTTTCTTTCTTCTTGGGTCCCAGACTCCAATTGAGAGGATAGAAGAGAGCACTACCTGCACTCCCCAATCCCTTCAAAGTCTTTCCAAGGGACATAAAATCCCATTCAATATTTCAGAGTCTCCTCGTTGCAGCCTCATATGTCCCTACATGAAAGAGTAGGAATGGATGGTCCATTTTTTTTACCAGGCTTGGTAGGTCATTCACAGTATCATGAAGAGGCCATCTCTGAACAAGTTTGATTTTAATGTTATAAAAAAATTTCAGTATGCAATAGACCCATCTGAATGCATCAGTAAGCCCTCTGATTGTTTTGGCATATAAGCTTCCTGATGATGGACTTTGTGGAGGATTAGAAGATTTAGGCTGTGCAAATATTAGAATTTTCCAAATTAAGCATATGGGATTTAACATTTTTACTAAAATCCTGTGTAGGGAGAAAGTTTAAGAATAAAATTCAGAGAAAAATAAAAAGGAGACAGGTTCACATTTAGAAGGCATTCAGAGAAACATAGTCTGAAGTTACCTTTGAATTTAAAACACTGGGATTTAAATTTAAATTTAAAACACTGACATTTAAAGGATTTTCCAAAAATTAAGAAATATGTAAAATCAGGTTTCTTGATACACCTTCTTGTATGAACTGAAGTCAGATTCTTAAAATTTTTACTAGCATAGTTTATTCTGGATTTCTAACATGTGAATATATATATATATATATTTTTTATGATATGTTTAAACTTGTTTTCACAATAGAGGAGGTCAAGATAGGAATATGGGTTAACCTCCCAGTTGTTCTGCCTTTTCACTTGCATTTAAAGCTTCTATTTGTTGCTGTGAAGCAGTCTTTTGAAAGATGATCACTGTACCTGAAATGTAGATAGTTATAAAAATGGCATTAATTTGCTTAGACCGAGAGATTTTCACAGGAGAGCAACTAGCAGAAAACATTATGAAAATGTCCAAGAGGACTGGTAATTGAGTTGATTAGTATGACCTTGGTTATGAAGGTAATAGAAGAATGAACGGTGCTTAGACTGAGTTATAACCCTGCTACCTTGCTCGGAGATGTAGCGAGGTATGTAATTTGTTCAGGGTGAATCCAGCAGCCTTGCCTCTCCCTGACAAGGCGATGCACCCTGAGCAGCAGAGCTTGGCTGGCCACCGCTCCTGTCCCAGCAGCAGAACCAGTGCTGGGGCAGCTGAGAGACCATGAGCTGCACACACAGCTCAGCACGGTCATTTTCTGCTGGCAAATACTTTCTGCACAAGGTTTCTTGAAAACAAAACAAAACAAAACAAAACAAAACAAAAACTAATGGAAATTTTACAGTTTCAGAGCAGAGGATCCACATTCCTATGAATTAAACTCCACGTCAAACATACATCCATTTATCTAAGTGCAAACTCATCCAACCACACCATTCTGATGCTGCTTTTGAACCTGTCACATTTCAGACCTGCAATAATTCTCACAGACTGGGAGGTTTTATTTGTTCAGAAACTGACTCAGCCAAAGACCTGAATGTTCAAGTGCTCTGAGTGCCTTTCTTACTTTAGAGTATCTGTAATTATTTGAAGATATTTTAAATGGCTTACTTATACAGGAAACAAACAAACAGATCACCACCACCAACAAAAATGACCCCAAAACAATTAGACAAAGAAAGTAAGGAAACAGAATTCTAATAGCTGTACTTTGTATTCATGCCCCTGCTGGTAACCTGGATTTGATATAAATTATCTATTAGGCATCCACAGAATATGTGCTTTGAGAAAAGAGTAGTCACAGAATGGAAGATATAGAAGCTCTGTGAGTAATCTTTAAATACTAAACATCAGGAAACATATTTTAAAAAAGAAAAAAGAAAAAAGAAAAAAGAAAAAGAAAAAAAAAAAAAAAAAAAAAAAACAAAAAAAAAAACAAGGAGAGAACCAAAAGTGATATCTTCTTTAAAGTCAGCATAATTTAAATATTACCCCTTTGCTTCTCTCCTTGACTAGCTGCCTTGCTATTTTATTGCAAGTTTCAGAAACAAATAACTGGTCAAGGTTCCCTAGAAGGAAAATGCCTACATAAAAGATTCAATTAAATTGAAATTACTCAATTCAGTCTGTGTGTGACCAAAGCAAACTCTGCTTTTCTAGGAAACCAGGCACAGGTATTCAGCTAAAAATTGCCACACATTAGACCTGTAATTTCAGACCCTATTTCCCTACAAAGTACAAATCAGTGCTCTTCTGGTTTCATGGCTACCAGGATGTCATCACACTCTTTTTCTGAGAAAGTCTGAGAGGATGAAAGGAGGAGCTTAGGAAATAATTTTGTATTTTCTTTTAGAAATACAAAATATTTAGTTTCTTCTCAATTATTTAAATGTCAAGGAGAAATAGGATTAGAAGTGGAGTCAGAAAATAATCCAAGACATCTAAGGAAAACTGTAAAAACTGTAATCTCAATAACATTCCAAAAATAACCATGGAGGGGTGGGGGAGGGGGAAGGGCAAAAGCAGTTTCTGGGTGTCTGAATGCTTTAGAAATTTGCAAAAAGATAAGGCTTTCTGAAATCAGGTGTTATATATTCGACTTTCATTTCACAGAGCTAAAATCAAACTGAATATTTAATTCTAAGTATAAACTAATGACCTGATCTGGAATCATGTAGCATGAAGATAGATTACTGTTGGCATGGTGAGTCCCACTGAAATCCCTAGGATATTGTGTGAGCAGAGCAGCCTGCCTGCGTGCCACACAATGCTAAATCAGGGCTCGAAACAGTAATGCTGAAACTGACTTTGAGATATTAATTCACAGTTACCATCTTTAACATCACGCTTTTCTTATCATTCCTCTCCTTGTTTTGAAGGTCGGTGCATCTAGGTGATATTTTCCATACCATAAACAATATGCAGGACCTTCAAGTAATAATGTGCTTTCATTATAAAATGTTGCTGTTGAAGCCCTTACATCTCAAAAGGAAATGAAAGCCACTCAAGCCAAACCTTGTAAGGTTTGTAAAAGTTTGCAAGCTACAAGTGGGACAGATTTACTTGTGTTTTACTGAGCTGACACTAATTATCACCCTGTGAACTTTGGATGAAATCCTCGTCCTGTTGAACTGATGGGAGCTTTGCCACCGGCTCCAGTAAAGCCCAGGATGCACCCTCTGGCATAGGCTCTGTGCCACAGCCTAATGCAATCTGCACAGCGAGCCCCATAAGTTTATCCTGAAAGCCAAAAAACAGTAGGTCAGCTTGTAATCACCTGATCTTTTTTTTTTTTTTTTTTTTTTTTTTTTTTTCAGAGGGCCAGCTTGTGAGTTGCTCTGCTTGGTACTGAAGACCCAAGCAGTTCCCTGTCCCTTTGGGAGCTGTGCACAGCTCCAGCCAGCGGATTTAGTCAGTGCTGACGGTAATTTATTAGTATGCACTACCCAAATTCAAAGACTTTCCAAGGAAGTTTGACTGCAGTGGTAGCATTCTGATTTATGAAGCTTGGTTATCATTTTTAAACCACAGCCCTACACCCAGCCTGGCTTGACTGACAATGACATATATCCAGCGTGGCTGTCAAGCGTCGTGAGCTGAGTTCAGGTCCCCATGCCGGGTGCTTGCAGCAACGCCGCCCTGCGCTCAGACACCTGCCCGTAACCGGCCCCAGCCACAGGAGTAAGTGCAGAAGAAGTGTGTCCACAAGCAGTGCACTCCAAGTAAAAAGAAATAATAATTAAAAAAAATCTGGCTGTACAAAACCAGCTCTGTGTAATCAAAGCTTGCACTGCAGCCACTATTGCAGCATTAGAGATTTCAATCCAGCCTTGAAAAAAAAAAAAAGGCAACAATGACAACAGAAAAGCACACCAGAAACCTTATACTAGACATATGACTATATATGTGTACTTGCATGCCAGCACTGCTTCCAAATATGGATGTTGAATGCTCCCTCTCTCTCTACACCACACCATCACATTTTCAAGAAACCACTTCAGAACATATTTGAACATGCCTACTTAATAGGAGCAAAATGTCATACAACCAAAACATCCTCCCCATGTGGAGAAAGTACATTCCCCACTGCAAACATACAGTAAATGTAATTAGAGGAGGTATGGGAGATCTAAGCGGCGGAAACATGCCTGTCTGGGGTCCAAAAGAATTACATTAAAGATGTTCAAGTGTCATTTTAAGAGTCTGTACCCTGACATCAAGCAGCCAAAGATTCTTTCATGGTCTTTCTTCAAACAAGAAGGCAGAAACACAAGTAGGGATTTTCTTTTATGCTCAGCAAGATAAAAACTGAGTATAAACACTGAAGTATTTATTCTCATAGCAACCCCATGAAATGCACTGTTATTCCCATTTTACAGACGAGGAACTGAGTCACAGAAAGACAAGTTGGCTCACGGTTTTAAAGGTGGCTTAAAAAAAATAAGCCAAGGGCTCTGGGTCTGCATGCAGTGTTTGAGCCACAAAAAACAGCATTCATCCTTCATAATAAGGTCAGCTTTGCATTCAAAGACTGTGAAGGTGCTGAAGGAATTCTTTAAATCCTTCTTGTGTAAATGCTGCTAAAAGCTACACGACATTAAGATTAGAACTGGTAAACCTGAACTCCAGTAACACATCCACTCAGGCAGGCTCCAAAGAAAACGTGGAAAATAGGTGTTCATAGCTGAAAAACAAAATGCCTTTGCAAATGATTTTGTTTGTATGAGTGATGTGCTTTTGCTGAAAGACTGGTGTGTGCAAAAAGGGTATATTTTTGGTACGTCAGCTTCAATTACCAGCAATCTAAGAGTGAAAAGCGACAGCCTTCTCCCAACAACCTCTTCGAAAGGAGCTGCCCATCAGACCAGAGCCCTGTTCCCCAGTGTGACCTTTCCTGCTTTATGACGGGGCATAAGGGCACTGAGCCATTTTATTTAAATTCGTTTCAAGAAAACCGCTTGTTGGATGTTGATTTCCAGCAGCCACTGCCCTCCAAAGAGAATATTCATAGCCAGTATCTCACTCCGAATGCTAACAGGATAAATTTGAGCCCCTCTATACTTTGTACCTTGTCCTTGTTTGATGCATATTCACAGCCATTTACATCACTTTGCAGAAAAATGCTCGTGAGGGAGAAAGCACATCCTACTGACTGCTGTTGGGATTACTAGTAAAATGAACGTTAGAGAAGGAATCAGAAAATGGTCCTAGCAGGTAAGCCGGATGCTGGAAGAGGCAAAGTGTGGAAAAACCCCAGAGCTTTGAGTCCATTGCACTGCCAGACAAAGCAGCACAAGTTTCAGCACGATACCTAACACTTTATAACAGCTATTAAGAGGGCTTCGTAGCCTGCTCATTTCCTTGCTGTTTTGTTTTCTCTATTTAAACAAAAATCACAGTCTCTCATTTCACTCGCGTGGCTAAAAGGCCCTGTAATCCACCGTATCCTTGGCTCTGTCACTGTGCTTGCTGACCCTACAGCGAGCAGGCTCTGACCACCAAATGCGAGCAGAATAAATTATCGCTGACACTCCAATATTTAATTATGCAGCTGTCAGAGCGGCCCTTTCGAAATTCATTTTAATAAAGTGGGAACTTTTTCCTTTCAAGGTTAGAGTCAGGGGAGTCACCTTCTGTGTCAGGCTGAGGTCTCCACCATGAGCTTTGCATTCTTCCCCGAGAAGCCTGTCACTTGGCCTGATAGAAGGACCAGATAACGGCCCCAATGTCTATTGGCCTCCCCCACCCTGCCTGAATGAACATCCTTCATTTAAACCCACAATAATGAGGACCTCAAAGTCAGACAGGCAGCCACAAGGGCAGCTCGTCAGGAAAAAAAAAAAATGGCTTCTTATTATAAAATTCACTCAATGTTATAGCTGCAATCTAAAAGCAATCATGTTCATCTCACCGTTTTAACTGGTTAACCAGAAATATTTAACATGTTAAAAAATGTGAACAGAAACCAAATGTATGAAGCCACGTTAGCCTGTATTTATCTGCACTAAACTCAGACAAATAGAAGAATATTGCTATGTATTTTGTGACAGGCGAAGCAGCTAACTAAATCTATTTGCCAAATACTTCGATAATAAAGCTACACAATGAAACTCTTTATAAACACATAGTGTATAATACATGATGTACTCATACCACGGTGTATACAGTATATCGATCATATATACTCTCTGAGATATTTAAATGAAAAGCTGCTGTGTGTACACATAGGTATCCACATACACATGTAAACTTAACGTATTAATACATGCATGAAACAACCCTGTGCTGGTCTTGCAGAGACTATTTTAACATGTGGTTGTCCCCCAGTTGAACCTTCGGATTTGCTTTCTAAACTTCTGATTTTTTTTAGCGTGCAGCCAGCAGAAAAATAGATACAATTTTACCATAAACAGCCAAAAAATATGTAAGCATAGTTGACCTAAGGAAGGAGAGAAAGAAAAACAAGCAAAAAACAACAACAACAACGACAAAAAAAAACCACCATACATATATTCCAAATCTTCTTGTTTCTATGTGACAATACTTCTAATTTCCAAGGTACAGTAACAACGTTAATAATAACTTTGACTTACATGCTATATTTCATCCTGGGTTCCTACGTGCTGTATAAGCACTGGAGATTTAGCTGTGCAACATTTTCCCAAGTACAATTATACATCTTTTAGAAATGGGAAAGTGAAAAACACATAAATTGTGTGTGGGCTGGGAACTAAAGCTCTTAGGGAGGCCCATATCTCCTGCTTAAATCAAAATAAGTTTTGCTAATGAGAAATAAGTTAATGAGATACCATCCCATAGGTGCTAAGTGACCTGTCCCAAGACACAACAAGAGCCAGTGCCTGACCCAGGAAAAGAAATTCAAGCTTTTGCAAAAATGTTTTTGACTTAATTTGATCCACAGTGAAGTCACAGCCAAGAGAGAACAATATGACTCACTAGTACAAAATGTTTTATTTTCTGGGTTCATTAGTACTAATGAAGAACAGGTGTGAGGTACCAGGGGAAATGCTGTGCGCAGCAGCTCTCCAGCACATTCTCCTGCCCAAGTCATGCCTCAACATTTGGTCTCTTTTGCACTTCCCCTGCAAGGGGGTGCACTTTGTATCTTACAAATAACACAAATAAATCACTAACCACAAAGCTAGCAGCAGAAAATGTGTAGTGCATAGAAAAAGGGTAAAAGTTCACTGAAGTTTCACAGTTTTCCCAAATTTGCAGGGCTGTGCTAAGAGACTTCACGTATAAAGATGAAATGGAAATAGCTCAGTCACTGGCTGCTTTCAATGTGAGGTCAGAACTTACCACTAAAAATGAGATGCTTTCTACCATCCTTCTGTCTCATTCATTTGTTTGCCTCATATCCACATAAAATAGCCAATAGCATACAGCAGGACTAATCCCACTCAACATTAGGTACCTAAACAACGCCCTTTGAGGAAATGTTGGTCTCCTTGTCCTCCTTTTGCCAGTGAAGTTACCTGCTATCTTCTGAGGCTGAGCTGGAACTTAACTGAGTTGAATGACCCTTTGGTGGTACCTCCCTCACTGAATCTGTGTACAAAACTGAGGTGATATCTCCTGCCATATGTGCCTTAACTAGTGGGAATCTGGGTCTTGGACAGTTATTTATTAACTGTACATGAAGTACATAGCCAACAGGACTCTGCTTCCAAGAGATCTACGTGTGTTTCTGTACTATAAATATTAATAACTGCCACTCTTTTTGTACAGCTTCTGCTAAGATTATCTCCCACTGTTTCCTGCTTTCGGTCCTCTCACTTTATTTTTGGCCGTGTAATTTAACTTTGATGGAGACAAATATTTTGACATACTGTCTGTATTTCAGCCTCAGCATGTACAGAGCTGAATGCATCCTCCCATTGGCTTGCAATTCACCATAGACGCTTACTGTACAGAGACCATGCAACTGGAATTGAAAGTAAAACCCTCATGCATAAAGAAAATGTACTCATATTCTATTATGAACCTGAGGAAATTAACACCTTAAAAAGTCATTGTCTTCAATGAGTTTTAACCATACAGCTTCAGCTTCACAGAAGCACAATACTCCCAAAGGTTTCTGTCGAAAACTCTGCTGTGAGTAGTGCAGTCTACCTTCTGGGGCATTATACAGTGTTGTTAGGACAATTCTTTTGCTGCTAATCCAAATGAATTTGCTGTCACTAATTTTTGCAGTGGAAAAATAATTACAGAACAAAACATCAAAAAAATACATATATCTATCCACATCAAAAAATACATATATCCTATCCACAATGTTTCATGTGCACACACAAACACATCAAACCCATGTTTTGAGCAACTCATGTACATGAACAATTGTTGAATGTACAGAACAGCAAAGGCCGTGATTCTAGGGCAATAAAACGGAGAGTGGAAATAAATTCAGACTCATTGAGAAGGCTTACACTAACCTGGCATTGGGAGAATTTTCAGTCCACAAATCCCTTCACAACTGAGTAAATTTAAAGAAATAAAACTAGATTGAGCATTGCTTTAATACCTCTTGGTGTAGTTTCCCACACTGTTCACTGGCTTGTTAAATATGAAAAAGATTTGCCTTGCAAAGCTGCAGTGAGAAATACAGTCACAGATGGGTTAATTGTTCACTCCTTGGATCTTACCGTTTTTATTTTGGTTTAAATATAACCTGTTATTATAACAAGAACACTCCCTGGCCTTGTGTACAAGACTCAAATATAATCAGCGATATCACACTGTCCCTTAATAGAAGGTGCAATATAAAAAAGATCATTTAAGATGCCAGTAGCTTCCCTCCTGACCCTGCCTGGCTGAGAGGCAAATTGCATTAGAAAATGACATGCCATTCATCTCACGAGTAGTTGCAGGAACATTTAGCTAATTAAATGATTAATAAATTTAACACTGCTTTATAATTTCATTTAGCCGTGTTGGAAATCACACGGTGCACTGCGTGTGCACCGAATGAGATTAGGTGGGAGTTGTGGGTTTCACCGGCTGCCCTGGTAATTGAGATTAGTCTATTACTACAGTGACCTTTTTAACTTTTATATTCTCTTGTTAAAGTGAAATAAAATTTTATTCACTTTTAAGGTGTATTTACTTAGTAAAATTTACGTGAAATTAAAGAAATACCAAGAAAAAAAGTATTTGTGGTATCTGTTCATTTTCTTTTTGGTCTTTTAAGCTTATTTTGCACCCCCTTAAGAATTCTTGTTTTAATTTGGTGGTCTATAACCACCACAATTGCACACGTTGAAAAAAACCCTCCTTTTATCACTCCAAACTCACAGGTTAAAAAAATAAAAAATAATTAAAAATAATTAAAAACAAACAAACAAACAAACAAATACTGCAAAACTAAATGTCAGAATGGAAATACACCCAGTATCACAATGATATATTTGGAGTATGGGGTTTGGTACATACAAGAAAGCCATAACCTAGACATACCTAAATATTCACATGCGTTTATGGTAGCTTTATCAAGAAGAAGCTACTTTGGGAGTTGCTGTTAAATGGTGAATCTGTTTGTTTTAGCAGTCAGCTGTGCAAGGAGGCAAGCTAGCAGGAGGCTACAGTCATAGCCAGTGGTGGACAAGTCCTACATTTACATTAGTGCTAGCATCCATATTTTTTGTACACCCATCCTTACACATGACTTTAGTGAAAATGACCCAGCTTATTCTTAAGCATTACTGTTCGCTATATAACTATGTATTGTATAATCAGTGCTTAAACTCAGCTTCTTAGGGATAGGAGGGGACACTGAGAAAAGAGGCAGCTCCCTCATTCAACCCAGCTTATGGTAGAAATAGAGACTGCTGTGACACATCCCAATTTTGTGCCTTACCTTGAAGGAAAAAAAAAATATTTAAAGTTTTTGCTGTGATTAATATTGAAATATTGAAAATCATTCCTAACAGTTCTGTATAAAAATGAATGACATTGCATCTTCAGACAGTCAGCATAGGTTAGAAGGTTAATACCCAGGGTAGTTCAAATAGCCAAATAAACTCAAAATCCCTACATGAAATAACCTTTGTCTACGCAGGCACAGATTGCAGTTATCCCAATGTTAAAAGCATAAACATCTATCCACATAAAATTTCAGCAATACAAGGACTCATTTTATCAGTTCTTGGAAAACTTGTCAAGATTACTGACACAAACCAACTCAGAACAAATTTTCAATCAATGTGTCTAATGCTAGGAGGGATATTTAAAGTGTTTCCTTTTGAACAGATGAGTGTTTATAATGCAGAAAGAAAGGAATTCAAATGCATATCATTACTGAAAACTGATCTCTACCTGAATCACATGGTGAACCATTTCAAAAATGTTTGAAAATGACATGTCAGAACAGTGTTGGCTTTTTCCTGAGATCCCAATCACTCAAGAAAGGGATAAACTACTTGATAGACTGTTCATACGATATGGATATAAAATCCATGGTGGCTGAAGTGAAACGATGTAGTAGAAATGGGATCTGACATGAGTAAGTAATGGTTCTGCTCACTTACTCTGGTAAAATAAAATTCCAATATAGATAGGCCCAAAAACATGGTATAAAGAAACTATTATTAGCAAATGCATTAAATACAGCAACTACAGCAACAATTTCATCTTGGAGGCAAAAAAAAAAAAAAAAAAAAAAGGCCAAACAAATTATAGGTGATAATTTTAACAGATATTTTACTGTGATAATTCGAAGTGAAAAATGTTGCCAGATTTCCAAGGAGCACCATCACCACAGATTTGAAGAATCATCAATGGGATGCAGAGTTGCACTGGTGTCTCATTGTAGGGGAATAAATTCCAGTTCTTTTGATTCAGTGATTAAGGGCCACCTGGTTTCAGCAGGACTCAATTTCTACCCAACATTGTCAGGCTATTTTCTTGCCTTTAGGGCAACAAAAGCTAAGCTCACAGCCATGGGGGACTAGTAATGTCTCCCCTACTTTTAGATGTGACTAATGCAGATGTCAAGACTTCCTTTAACGTCAACAGAGAAAAAGGCACTCTTTGGGAACTATTCATCTGACCTAATTTAGTCATTTACCCTAAAGCGAGATAAGCTGTGGTATAAATAAAAGTACCTTCTTCTCTCCTTGGACAACAAAGGGAATAAAAACCCACTAATTTTATGGAAAAAAAATCCTCTAAGCTTCAAGTTCTTGACAAGAAATGAAAAATAGTAAATCCACTCTGAGGCCTCCAGAACTAAGCTCTTTCTCTTGAAATATGTGTAGGATCAAGAGCTGCTAAAATGTTTCTGTGACAAATGCAGGATACTTGGTGTATTCACAGATTTAGCAGCTTTGACTTATGAAGTTCTTTGAAATCTGATTCTTATATTCAGGACTTTCCCAGGAATGGTCAGTTATGGCCATTCTTGTTTTCATATATATATTTTTTTCTTATGGGAGTGGTCACTGGCATTTGGATGGATATATTATTTCCTTCAGGGAAGATAATATATGAGGCTGATGATCTGATGACATGTACTCTATAGACAGTATCTTACAAATGTCAGAGGGAATACTGTTTTCTATAAAAACAATGACATATGTATAACGGAAGCTCTGCCTCTAAAAATGCAGCTTGTACATTGGGCTTTCTACAACTGAAAGTGTAATGTGAATTTTATTTCTTGGAAACAGATTATTTATGCTGGCAACCACAGACATGACAGGATCTAAATAGCCATTATCCACTCACAACTGTGAGAAGCAGGAAAACCTATCCAATTTTTCCAGGAACTTATGTCCCCTAGTGTCTCCCTAAGTCATGAATCATATTCCTTCAGACGAGATCAACTGTATATTTTATTAAAAGAGAGGTAACCTTTAAAATAAGACTGTTGCAAACAAATAGATAAGACTTAGCAAAAGACTGGCAGAACTCCCATTAATAAGAAAATGTGTCTATAGAAAAATGTCATAAATGTTGAATAGATTGATATTTTCTTTTCAACAATTCTTTGCAGTTACAGAAATGAAGTTAATCTCTGAGGGATCTGATAGTACTAAATCTTCAGGAGCTAAAATGGTCATTATTAAAATAAGTATTTTTATCTTTTCAGTACTTTTGTCCACATCAACTTATATAATGTCCTCTTTTGCATGAAGGTAAGTTGGTTTTAACTCAGTTTTAACTTATTTAAGTCTTAAGGGCCACCTGTATGAGTTCTAATAATGTGTGCTGATGCATAAGTATGGTCATTGTTTCTTATAATTTGCACTGGGAGACAGTGTAAGGTCAAGCTTGTGTTTCAGTAAGTAGTCTTTGATTTTAATTACCTCAGTATGAAAGATGAAATCTTGGTTCCAGTAAAGGCAATATCAGTTTTGACACTGGCATGAGAAAAGATGAGATTTCATCCTAGGTTACTGAATATGCAGTTGTATATATGCCTACCTGTACATATATACCAGGCTTCATAGTCTAGGATTTCACATAGTTTATTGTCAAGTCAAAACCAAAACCTTTCAAAATGTCTCATTCAATTGGCATACAAAAGGTCTGCACATAAGCTTGATATCGATCCCTTCTTAAAACTGTTATGTGTACAAATTAGTTTAGTCATGCCCATAAGACTCATCTTTGGGGGCAAGGATTATGTGGGTCAAAACCATATTTAGCCACTTGGCCAACTGAGGTTTCCAGAAAAGGATCAAAAACACCAGTGAGAAATGATTGTCTTCTACTGAGAACCGTTAGAGCCATATTAATTATCCATTGCTTGTAACATTTCAATTGCTCCAAAATCATTATGGCTACAGGTCAGACTTTGCAGGCAGGGTGACACATCTACTGTCTTGACTCCAGATAAGCCACCCAATCCCACCAGACAGACTCTCTCTGTGCAGCAGCTGTGTTACAATGACAGAACCAGTGACTTTCCACATACAAAGCAAAACAGAACAACAACAACAAAAAATATTCTAGAACTTCAGCCAATGACTCATGGAACTCGCTCAAAACAACTTGTCCTAAGCAACCATGTATTTCCTCTTGAAAAAAAAATCAACGCAGAAAAACCAACCAACAAAAGACATATTCACTTGCTTTTAGAGTCATGCATTATATGCCCCCTAAGTCCAGGTTCTCCTGACAATCCCCACAGAAAAAAGCTTTTCTGTTCTCTGCTAACAACCCCTTAAAACAAAACTCTTTCCTCTTTTCTTCAGGAAGGTGAGATTCACACCATCTATTTAAAACTACTGTGAGCTCTGACTGGTGTCTTCTTTCTCTGTCCTTATGCAAAGCTACCTTCCTCTCTTCATTGTAGGGGTAGAGATTTTAGACTCCCAACTTTGGTCATCTGAATTGCATCCAAATCAGATATCTGGGATTGTCTAAATTAATGTTAGTTCCACCCATAAGGTCGTTTTAATCATAGTCCCTGAGCCATGGAAAAACAGCTGTGCAAATTGTGCTGGAGCTTGGAAATGGCTCCTTCCCAGTTACTGGCTAGGCCACCACCCCCTACCCACAGGTTCCACCACAGCTCTCTTCCTGTTTCCTAATGGCAACTTCTTTTAATTCCACGTTCTCACAAACAAACAAACAAACAAACAAACAAAAACAAAGAGAAACAACAACAACAAAAAATCCATCACGTAAACAGAAGCAGAGATGATGCTTTTACAAAGTAATCTGTCTATTGCTTGATCTCCATAAACATATAACCAGTAGTGGCAAAGCAGCTGCTATTTTTCACACATGAAGAGGCATGGTGATATCTCAGTTACCAAGAGGTGGCAAATGAAAGTATTATCAGCAGCTGGATTATAACCTTGAGCTTCATTTCTAACAGTGATTTGACAGCTCAGAGATGTCAAATTCATGAAGAGTGTGATCTGACATCCTGGCCATTGAAAATGAGACATATTTAGAAAAAGTTAATGCAACATACATAGGTACACTAAGGGGAAAGAATCCCTAAATCAGGTCCTGAATCACTTGCTGGTGTCCAAAACAGGTTGGGAGCTTTGCACAGCAGCCTGCTGTTGCCTCTGGGCATTCCTGAAGATCTAGGAAGAATCTTTGTGGTGGCTGAATTAATTCTCCTGGCTCAATCAGAAAAGAGCAGTCTTGACCTCCCAGCCCCACTGTAAATAAAGACGTGTTGCAGGATATTTTTATACATTGTTATTTTTGTATATTGTTTGTAAAGTGAATTCCAGACTAACTCTGACCATGTAGGTCTCATTATTACTTCCTCCCTCCCCCAAATAGAAAAGTGTACACTTGAATGCATCTTGAATGGCTGCTTCAGTAAAACTATGTTGTATACATGGAACAACTAATGCCATTAAAAGCAAAGAAACAAACCCTGTTACTTCTGTTTAGGGAAGCCTGGCAAATCTTGTAAGCTCACAGTAATGTGAATTTAGATGCTTTAATTTCTTAGGTTGTTTAATTTTAATTGGACTATCGATTCCCAAACTAATTTTTATACCATCAGTGTCAAATCCCTGCCTTGTAACCACTGAGACAAACCCAGCTAGCTTGGTGCAGTGAGCTCTGAAATGTCTGACTCTACTCCAGCCTGACATATCTTTCAGGGTTATGACTCGCACTAATGGGCTATAATCAAGGCCACAATCTCTGTGAAGCCCCAACACAGTGGTTTGTGGCCAATGGACCTGCATAATCTTGCAGATCTACACCAGATGCCTCTACTGGCTCAAGCTCAAACCACCCTTCGACTTGGCGTGTAAGCTGGCTGCACCACACAGAGGATGCAGATACTCCCTCAAGATCTGCCATCGCTGGTTCCATGCTCCTGGTTATGATGGATGATTTTCACTGCTAATGAGGAAGAGAAAGGGAAACTGAGTGTGTGTTGGTCCTCTTCCAGCAGCCTGTCCTGACTGACAGTTTAGCCGGCGCCTATCCACTGGAAAAGATGTCTGAACTGGAGATGGATTAGTGGTCACGTAGGCTCATCCAAAACATAGCTTTCCACAAAGCTTGATTCTATGCCTCTGGGTCTACTTTAAATGCCAAAATGATTTTTTTTTGCCATTGAAAAGCAACTGTGTACATAACCTGCAGGATAGTGTATTTACCCAACAAGTTGCAGAAGTCCATCTGTAGGGTTACCCCTGCAGAAAGTGTCACCAGTGTTAAGCAAATTATTATAAGCAGGAGAAAAGTAATCAGGGGTGGAAGTTCTGGTGGGTGTAAAGTCCAATTATTAACATAAGATGTGCTCCTTATCATGGATTTAACATTGTTTAGTGTGATCCCCTGTAATTACTCAGAATTTGAGCCATTTGACCCTACTGCATTAAGCCATAGTATTTCCTAAATCCCGTTAATAAAAAGCAAATGGCTAGTCTCTTACTCTCTGGAACAGACGCAGGACTGTGCGAGGGAATTCAATGCACAAGCCATTATGAAGCCAGTTGTGGTTTAGCTACCCAGTACGATGGGAGCTGCTCTCTTGGGCTCAGCGCAGGTGTAAGTCTGCGTGTGTATCGCTGCCACTTTGGTACAAACAGGCTGTGCATTGTACTCTGCTCATCCATCACCCGCTCTGTCAACACAGGTCAACTAATCCTGCTCTTTGCGACCTCTGACCAGCACGCTGAAGGGAGGCAACGAAAATTCAAATGCACTGCTGAGAGAGACAGAATTGTTAAAGCTGCCTTTTCTTCTTGCCGAGACAGGGTAAAACAAACTCCTAAATGCTATTAAAGAGCAAGCCTCCGTAAATAGGGAGAACCTGCTCTCCGAGTCTTCTCCTTTATGATTAATACGTTGTCAAGTCCTTCAAATGCTTTCCGGTAATGCAGACATTTTATTTTATTTTATTTCTCCCAGAGATTCCTGCCTCAAATCAGTCACTCTATCTCAATATTTCATGGTTAAAAAATAATAACAACAACAAAGGCAAGCAGAGGCACGGCCCAACCCAGACAAAAGGGAATTGCAGTTGCACCAGATCAAAGCTGCCAGCTCTACAGAGGGAGCTGATTTCCCACTTTGCCAAGCAGAAACAATAAAAATGTTGCTGCCTGAGTTAAAAGTGTGAGTGGTAAGGTAAGAAATACATGAAAGTTAAAGTGAAAGAAGAAGATAGGCCAAACTCGCAGACTGGTGTGTCTGGAGCAGGATTTTCACATAGGTGTTTACTTCTAGGGCTTGGGGGCAACAAAACAGAAGAAAGTAGGCTGAAAAGGCTTTCATATGTGCAAGAACAGTGATCTTATTCAAAATAATGCCGTTTCTCCTCATTCAGAGAAGTTTCAGTACTGGAATGGGTAAACTAAAAGTATCTACACGCCCCAACATTTCTTATTTTTCTTCAGGGCAATATTTTGAAAGGATGAACAGAAGAAATCACAAGACTCATAAACAAACCAAGCGAAGACATCTCCTGTATTAGGTGTCAAGGTAGTCACATGCGTAATGTTTTTACTGAAAAACTGAAACAGGTATTTAGAGCAAATTCAAAACACCTTCCCACTTCCTCTAGTTACTAACAATATAGTGGAAAAATGTACACATCCATTTGCATGTTTTGCTTGCGGGACCTATTGCCATTTATGTAAACAGAAGGTAAGATGTGGAAATTCCTTTGCATCGAAGAGAAACTGAGCACAGTAAACACAGGATAAACATTGCATATCATGTACTACAGTGAGTAGCAAGTTTACAAGAACTCTTCCAAAGATGCACAGTAGTGATTACTGGTGATGAAAGGGAGAGACGCCATTTTACTGAATAACTGCAAGGCAGATGAAATTGAACCCAAAATGCAATAGCAGAGTACGTAAGTGGAATGACCTGTTTTTGGTACAACCAAAAATTGTGTTTTTGGAAGCTCTACAATTTTGGTAACTCTCTCTCTTAGCAATTTTGCTTTTCAGCTTGTTAAGAGGAATTTGGTTTTCACATATGACTAGCAGCTTGTTAACCTATGGAACAAAAAAGCAAAAAATTTAGGTGAAGCAAAAAGGCACATACAAATGCAGTAGAAACTGAACCAGAAACATAGATGCTAAAACCCAAACCATTTCAATGACTCCAAAAAATGGATGTATTCCCACTTGCTCATTTTCTCACTTTTAAGTGGAGGGCAGTATAAAGGAGAAAACTGATCAGCCCCTCACACTGGTACACTTTTTTGGACCACTGATGTCAACTGGAAAGTAGGTTTTAAACACAGGCACAAGTTCCTAGCAAGACTGTAACTATTACTCACCCTCAGAGAACATAGCACAACCCCAGAAAATGTATGTTCTAACCAAATTTTTGTTGCTAATGTGCTATTTTCTGATCTATCACCTGATATTTCTCCAAGACATAGCTCTTGATATGAAAAACTGGTGGAAATACAGTCCTTAGGCACAGTTCTATCTCACATATGTGCACACAGCTTGCCACTGATTTCGACAGGAGTCACATTTAAACAAATTTAAACTAAATGTTCAGCTTCTGGTAGTTCCCAAGATAAACACGAGCAGGCCCCTGTGGTGTGATAGCCGTTAATGCAAATGCACAGCTTTGTTGATATGTAAAACCTTCTAAGAGCCAGAAGCTGGTTATTCTTAGTCATCAAGATGAGATTTGAATCTTTGGGATGTTTGCCTAACCCTGTAGGCTTAATCCTTTCTGAGTTACAAATTATAATACTCCAGAAGTTGGTTAGAATTGATTGTGGATCATTGCAACATGTAAATTTACTGGTCAGATTGTAGGCTGACCCTACATCTGAAAAATCATCAATAATGTAGTTACCAAAAATAGTAGCAGAATCCTGAATAAAAATATTTAGATGGCCACAAAGGCTTGGATTTGAAGGGTGAAAAGGCAGGAACTGATTAGCTTCATGCTAGAAAATTGAGTTCAAAGTCATCAGAAGTGCTCAGGACTGGATGGTTTTTATTGCCAGGGCAGGAACAAGCGAGGAGCTGCTGAATGCAGCTGATATTCCATTGATAGCTAAGTAGGAGACATCCTTATAAAGCTGCACAAAGGAAGTTTAAATAGGTTTTCACAATTCAGGCTGAAAGGCAATCTCACATTGAAAACATCTAGTTTTGTGCAAAGGCCCTTTTTCAGCTGATGGGTTGAGATCCTCTTGCACTTGCATTTTCTTTTGTTATTGTTTTTTTCTAGGACACTTCCTGTTTAGGAAATGAAATGATATTCAAAACTGGGGGTTTACTGTAAGTGATTTCAATAATGTACTTCTCCTCCTGCCACAACCACAACTTCAGTCCCTGTCTCTCCAAAAATAATAATAATGAATGGTGAGTTCATGACATGTTACCTCGTGATGCCATTTGGCAGCAAGAAGGAAGAAACAGGAAAGTTGGCTCAAGACTGTTATGGAGATAAATCTTGTTTGAGTATTTGTTTTACTACTTAAAACAATTGAAAAACACTCGCTTTAAGTATATTCCCCTTCTTTCCTCTATATCATTCTCACCCAAACAACATGGGGATTGTGAGCTCTGTAAGCGTCCTTTTGAGACAATGCATAGCTCTGCCACGGTTACCAGAAAGGCATGCAGACACAGCCTTTGACTACTAGAAAGAAACCTAACATTTGCCAACATTTGTTACATATATTACGTATATACATAATTATTTGTTCACCATTTTTGTTGTTGGTGGTGGTTTTTTACCCTGTAATTCACATTATACTCCTTTTTACTACACTACAAAACCAGAACCCAAGATGTGTTTTCAGTCACTTGTAGATTCCTAACTGGAGGGTCATACTTTTGAAAAAGATGATCTTATTTTCCAGATGTGAGGATTTTATGTTAGCCCAATCTGAGTTAATTGCAAACAGAACAAATAGATACAATGAATTAAGTAAACTTCAAAAACATAGTTATAAGGAAATGTGGAAGAAAGGTTGCAAATTCACAGAGTTGTTGACATGATCATAGACTGTTGTGAAAAGAAAACAAAAAGACAACATAAATAAATTCTATTCTATAAATGCCTGATCTACCTCCACATTAAGGTTTTTCTTAGGTATTAAAGCCAGGTCCCTGTGCATACTGCAGTAACGGGAATGACACTTTCTTACTTTGTATAAATGATTGTGTAGAATTCAGAAAAGAAAAAAAGAAGTGATAAGCCATTGATTCCAAGGATCAATGTACAGCTGGAAGTACCTGTCATCTGAAGCTAAACAGCAAAATATTAATGATCCCTAGTGGTTGTTAAGAGTTTCAAAGTAAATTTTCTTAAGTATAAGGGTGTAGACACTGTTGTCCAGGGGAAAGTCCACCTCAGGAAACTTCCCTAGCTCTGTCTGTTTCCATTGCATGCGGTATTGCTTACCTGTAGATTTCTAAAGTTCCAATTCTCAGGGTAAATGGGGATGTTTCTCATTGGCAGTTGGAGTGAATTTATTCAGTATATTCACAGGAAGTTTGATCTCCCATGCTGTTGACTCTCTCGTATAGAATCTGAACTGAAGACAGTATTATTATTATTATTATTATTATTATTTTATTTTTTTCTGGTGCTCAGCACCACAAAACCATTTATGTGAACGTCTTGATGTAGAAAGGTTAACTGTTAGATCTGATGATTTAGAAGTCTTTTCCAACCTAAATGATTCTATGATTCTATGATTTATTCACTACAAAATACATCTTTGTGGAAACCAAACTTTTTTTTTTTTTAAATAAAATAATTTTTATTAAATTTGGCTTAAATATCCTTTTTCTGTCAAGAAACATTGATTTTGTTACTGAGAAAGGATGTTATTGTGGAAAACATTTCATATAGGTAGCAGTGAAAATGAAAATATTTCTAAATTTTTCTATTTATATCTTTTTTGTTTTGTTTTTGGTCCTTCCCCCATTCTGGCCTTTTGACCCCAAATTGTGATTTGAAAGAGAAACTATTTTTACAAATGACCTCACAGGACCCAAACTTACTTTTAAAGCTTCTCTCAATGTCCGTAAAATACTTTGAGATTTTTCTGGAGAATGATAACAATGTAAATTCACATAATTTATGTTAAAGTAAGACAGAAGAAGAAAAGATACGATGTATTTTTAATCAAACTGCCTGGATTCTTTTTTTGCATAACTTGCTCATCTTATAACATGAAAATACAGGGGAACTGAATGATCAAGTAACTCCCCATTAAAAAAATGCAAATAACCCATTTTTAATTTAAAAGATAAGCTAATTAAAAATAATGGCTGTGGACAGTTCCTGACAAAGCACTTCAAAAACAAGAACCACATATTTCATGAGACTTTAGTGTTATTTAATTAAGATGATTTTTCATTTCCCCTCTCTTGGACTGTGATAATAAAAAGCTCACTTGGAAACCAAGCTTTTTTTTTTTTTTTTTTTTTTTTTTTTTTTTTTCCATGGAGAAGTATAAAGAAGCAAAACTGATGTTGCCCTTAAGTGTGAAGAGAATAAAAATTCTAGACAGCTCCACTTAGCTTTAAAAGCTGCCCCAAAATTTTTAATGAAGTGAAATAGAGAGGAAAACTCAATGCCAGTGGTCAGCTTTACCACTGATGGTGAGCCAAATCTCCCTGCCTTACTGTTGGGTACTTCAGCCTCCACTTCAGTGGCACTCACAGCTCTGCTTTTTGGCCAAAAAACATTCCTTTTGCTCATCTTAGGTATATGACCCTCTTCCCTTCTCTCTAATGGTATCTTCTGACTGCGATTCTTCAGAAACTAAAGAGCTGTCACCCACTGTGATGTCAACAGTGGAGACATCTGATCAAAACACAGAAATACTGATATTTCTAACTTCAGTTAATAACTATGTGAGGCTACTCTATCCTGTCAGTAGAGTGTACCTTCTTTTGCTTCCTTACGTCAGTAATGGTACAGAAACTGGTATCGCAGGGTTACCTAGAGTAGGGCCATGAGCAGAATAGCAGAAGATAGATAGACGTCATTTGGCAGTCCCAAAATGAAGGAAATTTAGGAGCCCCTATAAAATAATGACCAATGTTTGAGTGTGGATTTACCATTGGAAGAATGACAGGATACCAGTGCACTCTGTCTTGTTCCATCAGCATTGTCAGTGTTCCACCAAGGCTTGTAATGGTGTGATGGGACTCAGCCCTCTCTTCCTCCACCAAGTCAAACTGCAGCTTCCAGCTCTGCCATTTGCAAAGCTGGTTCTCAGACTGGATATATTAATATGCTATGGCCCTCTTGAGCTACTCTGGAGACATTAAGCAGTGTAAATGACTGGCTGAGGTAGATTTACACCTATTTTCTGCCAGCATACTGGTGCAAAGGAGATAAAGTACACTAATCTGGACCCTTGTGTCCATCATGCTGTTTTCCAAAGATAGCGAGGTAGAAGAGCAGACACAGATTTCAGCAAACAGACACAAACACAAGAACATGACATCCACCTGACCCACGCAGGATTAGAAGGTACACACTTCTTGGAAATGTTGTCTTAGCGGTCATAGTCTTAACAAGAGGAGGTAATGGGGACAAAAGAGCATGCGTGTGGGACTGCAGAACACTGATGCAGTTTGTGATAGGGAAGAGCTACCAGGTATTAGGGGAGAAACACGTGCAGAGAACCTAAAGGGCAGAGCAGCCCCCGACGGGTGAGAACCACATCCTTCCAGCCTAAATTATTTTGCGATTCGATGATAATTTGCCTTTCCTGTGCATCTGTGCCGTCCAACCACTCTGTTTTACAGCTGTTTTTAGACTAGATTTTGTTAACTGTAATACCACATTGAGAAGTCATCACCTATTTCTAATTCTGACCTACCTAAGACTTACAGCCATGGTGTAAGGACCCACAGTCTGAAGAAAATAACACATTATTTGCCATCTGCCCTCCTTGGCCTGAAAAACACAAATTTATAAGTCTCTATCCCTTTTTGGTTTTATAACCATATATTACCAAGGGGTGAGAAAAATCCCCTCGTGCACTGGAAAGGTGGGTTTCATGAGTAATCAGGAAACCTTTGTAGGCTTGTAAAATGTGAGAGGCATACCTTTTCAGCTCATAGGTCATATATTATGAATAGAGCCCACAGTCATTATACAATCAAATTTTATAGACTTTAACTCACTCCTTGAAAGCAACCTAAAGCTTTTAAAATGTGAAGCCTCCAAGAAAAACAATTCTAGAGTATCTGAAGATGCTTGCAGGGCTGTTAAGGAATTCATTCAAGTTGTGTTTCTTGCTGCAAAATTTATCAGGTTGAAAGAAATACGTGCCTTCAGTTTTCAGTCAGAATATTTAGTGGTACTAACACTTTTCCAACACTAATAGAGAGTCTTCAGAAAAAGCCACCCTAAACCATTTTCCCTTCTTGGAATGTAAGAAAAGCTGACTTATTTTAAGTTTATTTTTACCAATTTAATCTTCCAAAGTTCAAAGTTTGTTTTTTGCTCTATTTTCTAAGGCAGAAACCCAGCCTCTACAGGATTATGGTCAAATATGCACAACATCAGGGTACACCTGGAAGTCATTAAGACCTGCATTTCAAATCCTCCTGCAAGGAGCAGGGGGGAGAATCCATCCTCCCCTTGCTCAATGTTGACACCCTGTTTCTATTAGGGTAACCTTGAGCCAGAGGTGTTCAAAATAAGGAGTTAAACTGCAAACAAACACATTATGAAGAACTCTGCAGTACTGCTCCAGGGCAGGGTCAGAGGCCAGTTATGTCAGTCTGAGATAGAGAAAGACAGAAACCTCATAAAAGACCAGAAAACTCCCAAGGAATAACGTGAAATCATTCAGGGATGTTTAAACATGTGAATATTTAACTTTAAGATGTTCAGGAATATTTTTTCTTCTTTTGATCATGTTCATTTAAAAATATTTACTTGAGGTTAAAACATAAGCTAAATTATTTATTCTTCCACATTCATTCTCTTGAAATTTAGGCTCATTTCCATGGAGTGTTTGGATTTCTTTCTAAAAAACAGAAATGCTAATATGATTTAGAACTCCTTTTTCTATATATATATATATTTCCTGGTAAATTGTGACTTGATATAGATATGAAATGCCAGATTGTTGGAAGCAAAACAGAAATTGCACTGTGAACTGCTATACCAGCTGGTAACCACATTTTCTAGAAAATCTGTGGGCAGGCTGTCTTGACAAAACAGAATGGGAGCTAAAATTGTTGCTATTTTTGTGTGATAAGTAGATAACTGAAAAGGCAAAACACAACAATTCCACTTCAAAAATGTTAGCTTTCTAGCTATTAATATTTCTTTCTCTCTTTACATTGGCTTTGCCACAAAAATACTTTTCTCACTCTCTTTAGCTCACATATATGTATGCCTACAAAATGGACTTTCCGTATTCTATTCATCTCCTTTCAAGCACGGCACAGTACCCGAACGCAAGATTGTAAAGAAGTAAAGGGATGGCTGCTGAGCTCAACTTTCATACTTGCAAGACAGAATCTTTTTTTGGAAATTATATTGATTTTAATGAGAAACACCATAGCGCTGCTGCCACGTTGGACTGATGTGTGTTTATTATATGAACAACTTGATTACTTTTTTAGTATAAAAATCTGAGTTCTCCATTCACAAAGCAAGCAGCATTTTGTTTCCTTTTAAAACAGTTGAGATGTAAGATGGTCCCCAAAAGGCTGGCACCGTACTTGCCATTGCATGCAAAAAAAACCAAACCTCAGCTAACCAACCTGCAACTCACACACATGAAACTAAACCCAGACATTTAACATGGGTGGGAAGAGCGCACTTTTTACCTAGGACAGGGAACTGCTTCGAGAAGTGGTCCGACCTCTGCTCCGTGCAGCATCAGCACTGCCAGGTGAGCACCCCCGAAATGGCAAATACAGGAGAGAAAACAAGTCTGGGCCGTAAGCAGCTGTCTAGCCATCACTCCCAGGTCACGTCCAGGTAAACAGCGACAGACTTTTGGCACTTGGAGGCAGGTGGTGGTGCTGTGATAAATCGTGTTTGTCCAGGTGCAACGCCAGACGTGAGTTTTGCTGGTTTTTCTTCTGAAAACAGTAAGGCAGCACTGCAGGCACTGCTCCTGTGGGGCTTGCATGCCATCCTCACCCTCCACCGAGGGCTCTGGAGGCTTTAAGCTTGCCGGGGAAAAGCCTTGTTCACTTTAAACAACATGGAGAAAAGACTAAATGAATCCTGCACGCTACCCCTGGTACCACGGTAGATTTGCTGGGACTACTTCTCCCCCAGCAAAGCCAGATGGCTGAGCAGGGTGAGAGAGCAATGTTTGCCTCCTAAGCATGATTTCATTATTATTACAACTTAAAGAACTGATTGTGAAGAGCACAAGTGTCAGGGCTAAGACCATATGCAGCCACTGCTGGAAGCACCGTGAAAAAGTGATGAAGGATGAAGCAGAGCAGAACTCATTGTGAGGATGAGACAAACCAAGGTTGCAGCTGATACACTTGTACCCTGGAAGTGTAAATAAATGTGAGATGCAAAGGGATTTTGTTCCTGAGGTCTCACACAGAAAATGAAACGAATTTTTCACAAATGAAAAGAGGAAGAGATCGTCTCCTTTGCTGTTCTATACCCACATATAGAAAGCACCCCATGAAACAGCACATATTTTTATGAATTTTCTTTCTTTGCGGCACATAATCCTGTCACTGCATAGCACCTTGTCCAGGTACCAAATATGAGTGTAAAATATATCAGGGCAAAGTGTTTCCTCGCCATGCACACATAGGGAATAATGGGAACGCAGAGCAAGCAGAGAGCACTGGGGTCTCTCCTGACGTCCCAAGTGTGGCCAAGAGCAGAGGGGGGACTGACCCCACGTGAGGGCATGGGAGTGGGGGCCCACTGACAACTCAGCTGAGGCCTGATGGATTTCCTGCTTGTTCTCAGGGCTGCTTAGTTTTGTATTTCCCTCATCTCAAATTACGATTCAGATTTTGAGAAAAATGGCAAACAATGAGGTAAGTGTGCTGGTGTGCGTGCGGCAGAACCCAGACGTTTCTGAGGGCAGCCTCAGCACGGAGACGTTTTGCACTGGGTTAGCAAAGAAAAGATTATTTGAAAGAAAAAACTTCGAAGGGCATCAGGAACAAAATCCCCTCATGTTCAGCACTTACCTCTGGGACACACGAATATAGAAAATAACTGAAGAAGCATTATCCAGTGGTTTTAAGTGACTGAACAGCATTTAAGCAACAACCAGACTTCTGCCTTGACTGTTTTCCCAAGCCTAGAGCCCTAAACATCAGCCTAAACCACTGTCAAAAGCCAGGCAAATATAAAATTATAGTGTGTCATTTAGAGTTTAGCTCCATGTATTTAATTACACATAGAGTTAGTGTGCTAGTGTGTTTTAGTTGAAATTATAATGACAGGCAAAACTCTCTCTAGCATTTAATACAATCGAGCAAATGTTTTCCTTCTGAAAGTGCCCTGGGAGGTAGGGAGAGTAGGTTAACTGAGGTACTTAAAATTTGAAAAGCCCATGTAGAGTATCACCAAATATATTTCGAGTTGCCTTAGAGATATGCCGTGTTCTACCAGCTAAATCTTAAACTCTTAGAAATCAGAAACACCTGCAGTGTGTGTCTCAATGCTATATTTATTTGTCTGTGAATATTTATAAGCATTTAAGCTACTAATGTTGTTGGCATTGTTAAATCTTGATTGTGAAGTTTGTAAATATTCAAAAGAAGCAGATGTTTACTAATCCCATTTACCTTTGAGGGAAAAAAATGTAAAACTGGAACGAAAGCAGATTGTTAAACTGTTTTCCCAACAGAAACAACCAAAATAAATTACTGCAATCTGAAGACTATAAAGAGTGACTTCAAAGGTCAAAGGATTAAAGACAGTCTAAACCATGAAATGCATTTTATTAGATTAATAAAACATATGATTTTGCTAACTTAATTACATGAACAAATTAGCTGGAAAGGAACTTCAGAGCTTGCCATCCCAAATTAACGCCAGCTATAGAGAAGGTGCAGCAGCGACTGCCCTGCTCTCAGCTAGCTTACACGCTTTTATCTTCGCACAGAGCCAGTTCAGAAGTAACAAGCAGAGGGAACGGTGAGGAGCATCCTCGGGAGCCACGGGGCTGCTGCAGCAGCGGTGCGGGAGCAGAGCCCACGTGGCTGCACTGGTGCCAGGGCAATTGAGGGGCTTCAAAGAGCTTCCCCTGCCCGGGGACCGCGCTGCAGAGTGGGCTCGGCCCCTGCCAAAGAGGCCCATACTTGGCTTCCCTGAAACTAAAACACTAATTCAGCTCTCTGTTCATCTGTTTTAAATCATGCTTTTAAGTGTATTTATGTGATAAAGAATTGAAGTTGTTTCTTTTGGCTGTCTAAATAATTGGGACACTCTCCTTTTCAAATAGATTGACGGTTAAGTACAACAAGCACATTGAAAAGTGAATTTTGGCTCACAGCACCTTGGATTGGCTTAACTCTTTCAGAGCTTAACAGTGGCTCTTCTCAAAGGCAGGTTTCTCGAGGCAATCTGAGCTTTCCAGGGCCCTATCCTGTTCCCATACAAGTCAGGAAAAACCTCGTTTAATGTGGCCTCAAAAAGATTGTTGTAGCATGACCGCTTTACACAAGCACAGAAATCATTTCCAGATAAAAAACTGCATTACTCCATTTATAAAGAAACTCCACCCCTAAATCAGCAACTGAAAAAGCTATCATTTATTGTCTCAGCAGATGTGGAGAAGCCTAAGGAAAAAAACACACCTTTAGAGCGGGCTGGCAACTCCACTGCAGTCAGACAGAGCTGTTAGGAGACAGCAGCAGAGAGAAATCGGGTAGTGCTACATTTTGTAAGACCATTCTCATTATCTTTACAAAAGTTCAGATTCACTTGGCTCATTCACCTGCCCAGATACAGCTGGAAGGAGCAAGTGCCTCCACAGATTCTTCTGCTGTGACATTAAACATGACAAGGTTATCATTTAATACAAAGTCACTGAAGAATTGATTTATGGCTTTGAGGGGCTGGGTTCTCTTCCCCAATATTCTGCAATTTGCCTGGACAACACTGTTCAGAAAAAAAAGCCTTTAAAATTTCTTAAGTAGAGAAACTCGATGCTGCTAACCCCAACAAAAGAAGTGCAAATTTATCATCCTGCTCAATAGCAGTCCCCTACAGATCCAGTTTTCCACTCACCATTCGAGATTTACATAGGGGAACAAAACAAAACAAAACAAAAAAAGTGAAGCTTTTACAATTTTTATTTATTTTTTGTTCCTTAAACTATCACTGTCTTGTGATAATGAAATACCATTTCACTTCCATAGCATCATCACCATGTGCTCTCCCCATTAGCAGCCCCATAGAATTCATTAGGTTTCTGTCTAGTAAGATATGATACAATGATTCAACAGCCACTAAAAACTAGGGATTTGTGATGTTTCTATATGGGGGAATGCTTTGAAAGGTCTTCCTGCAGGCTATTTTAATTTACATGTAGAGCCCTATACAAAACCAGGTTGTTTTTTTTTCTTCTTCTTTCTTTCATTTTTTTTTTTTTTCCTTAATAAAATCCTAATTTGTCATCAGCTTTGGTCAGGAGAGATGTACACGATTCCAACATTTTTAATTTTCAAGGTCAAATAGCTCAAATCATAAACAAAAAGCTCTGCTGGTTTGTGCAGCAGCAGCTGAACATGGAAACAAATAGCTAGGTGTAGAAACAATTTCATCCTGATTTATTGGGGACTTGAGTTTTTTGGTTTTGTCTTACTGAAAGCAAAGTAAAACAAAACAAAAAGAAAACCTTCCTTTTAAAAAAAAAAAAAAGGTTTGATGATACAAGCCATTTCTTACTTCTGCAGTGTCATCTGGATCTACTTCATCTACTTCCCAGTGAGGAGCAGCCTTGGACAGTCAGGTCCAGAGCCAGGAATACCTCCCAGTTAGGCACCCCCAGATGCTATCCTAGCTAAAACAGAGCACCCCACATCAAGACAGGATATAAGGCCCCCTTGCTTCTCAGCACAACATGGGCATGCAGATCTCCCTCATTAATGTCAAACCCCATCTCTAGCTGTCCCTACCAAGCCTTGCTTCTGCCTTCAACCACCCCTGAGTCAGCTGTATGCACAAGCCCAGACTCAGCCAGGTAGCCACAAAAAGTGTATGTTTTGCTGCCCTACACCACAACGCGCAGCAGTACCTACTTTTGCTAATGGTTGCCCTTAGGGGACTGAGAAGACCATATTAATAGTAATTCACGTTGGGATGCTCTGAATCAGCAAGACTCATAACAAAATGAAAATAGCAGCAGCTTTGCATCATTACAACTCTACCCCTTGTGGATTTTGTGCTAGTGGCAATCTCCCTGAGCTGGCGCAGACTAAAATATTCCCGTCTTAATACCATTTTCCTCTCTCCAACTCCTACACTCAAAGAAAGCTGAGTTTACTAAGTAGCACTACTTTCCTATTTTAATGAATGCATACAAAGCATATTTATATGAATACTAAATCTTAGAGGTTTAACATCAAGCTTTCTTATTGTAGATCCCATACTCTACTATCTATACACTTGTTTCCTCAAAGGAAGCTTAAACTACCAAGTGCAAGTCGGAGCACCAGCAAAAGCAACAATCCCTGCTATTTAATGTATTAGCTCTACTAAGGATCTTTGTCCTCTCCAAAAGGCTAAATATTGGGATATCACGATAAAACACAAACCAGCATTAGTGCTTCACATGAGAACTGCAACATCCTTGCTCACACCCCTTTGGTATAAATCACGCAAGGGTTTCTTTGTCAAGCCAGCGAGATGCTAACCTTGTTTATCTGTGAATGCAAAACACGACTCCCCATCTAGCAGAGCCCCTCTGACCTTTGTGGGGAACCCGAGTTCTCACCATGCAGCATAACAATGCCACCTTTGTGCAGCCAGCGTCAAGCCATGGGAGTCAGGATTTACTGCACTGGCAATTTAATCATAACCTTCATACTTTGTGGCTTATTCAGTTCACATTTTAAAACAAAATATATGAAACGACACAACTTTTTTCCCTGCTTCGCATATCTGTTAGCTGATACTCATTATCACTCACTTTCCAAAGATTTCTTTTTAGTACAAACATGGAAATGAAAACCCTGGAAACAAAATGAACAGAATGCTTGCTCTGTTAACAAAAAGTGAAGGATATAACTTGAGTTTTCTCTGAATTGACTTTTTGTATCCCATGCAAGAAAAGCTAGTCGTACTTAATATCCTAAGTATTTCTATGCCCACATTCAATCAATCTACAGAGAGCAAAAGTTACAAACCTTTTAACATTTGAAAACAGGTATTAGAATAGTAATTTTCTAACCTTTATTCATTGCAGGTGTAGGCCTTCTATGTATTTAAGATGCATTTTAAAAGGAGATTTACAAATAGCTAGAGCAGTGACTCCGAACTGCAGAAAGCCATAATATGGCAAAGATAACATACAAGTGCAGAGTATTACGGCCCTGTTCCTGAAATGAGCTGAAAACCTATGATCCAATTAAATCAATAGAAAACACAGCTGCTTGAGTACTCTAGGGCCCAAGCTGTAAATCTGAGCACTGAACACGACCTCTGTTTTTCCCCCTAAGGGGGTTACCTGCTTATCCACGGGCTGTAGGGGTGGCTTGCACCGGGGCAGCTCGCACACGCATGCGCGCTGTCAAGCCATGCTCAGCCTGGCAGCTTGGCTCAGAGGGGTCGTGTGAACACCTCCTTTCACTTTCAGTCCCATGTGGTTTCACACCTCGACCCCACAAGTTCACTTTGAACTTCAGGTTCAAATGAATGAAAAAAAAAAAATCCCAACACAAAAGACGGTCAAAACCACTGTTTATTGTGGGAGAACCCAGCCTTACTATGTATCAGATGGTTTTAAATGAAAGATATAAATTAATCTTATCTTTTCATTGAATGTTTTCTCACAATGTCTCACGAAAACAGAATACTGCTACTCGTTCCTTAGTTTCAGTACACAAGTCTCTTGATACCACTGTGTTTTTCCATCTGCTGGCTACTGAGTATATATATATATATATATTCAGCTATTAAGTTCAATATCATGATTGTTCACATGTACTCAGTATGTACACCTACAGTGAGACTATTTTTTAATTTCATATACCTATAATATGCCTGTGCTGGACTTACAGACAAGCATAAATCAAAGTTATGCTAGGTCAGTCCCTAAGTTGCATGCAGTTGTATAATTACATCTATGTTTGTGAGACAGGGAAAGGAATGACATTTATAAGCAATTAGCTGGTGTGATAAACTTGGTGTCCCTCCCTTGACTGATGTTCAAATTCAAGTCTATCCTTTGTTCCCTGTGTCAGAAGAAACTTTAGATTCATTTTGTTTTTCCAGCAAAACACATAGGGAATGACTGATAACAGCTATTTATTTTGTCTCAGGTTACACGTATTTGGCTAGGGCTTAACCCTTCTGAATTCCAAGTAATTTTAGTCTTTTAGCATAGGGAAGTTTTCAACAGTCTTAGTGTTGGTTATATTCCAATACTCTTAAATGCTGCCCTGATAATGGCAAAGCACTGGGCTGGTTGGTTCACGTAGTTCAGAATAATAGCACGCTTTAGCAAGTCATAAGTGAACACAAAGCTTTAACTGAAACTTGTATTTCTGCATCTAATAGATGGATTCAGTTTGGGGATTGTATGAAAAAAAAAAAAAAAATCAGTCACTTGAACAGAGAAGCTGCCACAGGATCTTCAGGAATCAGTCATCTTCAGGAAAACAAAAATACCTGTCCTCTATCAAAATAAACTCATAAACCAAAAGCAAGGCAAATGGATATGTCTGTATCCATAGATTGCTGGGCTAATCTATGAAACTAAAACTTTCAAAAAAATCAAGACCTCCTCCCATATATAGCTGCCATTGGAGAATTTGTTTCAGCCTTTGCATTCAATATACACTTGCCACATATTGATTTCTTTCCTTCAAAGGTAATCTTTTGACTTTCTCACTGTAAAGAAGAAACATTGTCAGACTGATTATGAGGAAGCTCACTAACAGCTCCTGCATTTGATGCTCTGGCTATAATGTTGTACAAAATCTAATGTCATAAGTCCTGGATCATGTACAAATACAGAAAACAGCATCAAAGATGCAGCTTTTCCCCAGGTATTCATCTTTCAGCTTGCAGAAGACTCATTCATTTCAAAACACACTGGAACAACTGACTGGCTGCACTGAAGCCCATAACTGCCTTTTTATATATAAGCCTTTATACTACATTATTGAATGTCTTGAAACATTTTAAAGTTTTATTATAGTGTTTGAAATCAACAAGGCAATTAGTGAGGCTTGAGACTGTATACTGGTCAATCAAAATTGCCGTCAATAGTACTTTGTGAAAATCGATGGATGTCTTGGGTTTATGGGCCAAGGGAGTGTGTGCCCATACACATACCTTTTCATTTTTATAACTACAGCTTAGGTTTTAAGGAAAAGTCCATATTCCCCAAATTAACTTTTAACACTGTTTTCTGATATAAAAATACAATGGGGAGATAGGAAATGGAAATGCTTACACCTGACAACAGTATGGGTAGAGAAGTATATTTTTTTCCCCCAAAGTGGCAAGAGACAAAGAAATTAACATTATTATATTTATTAAGGCCTTTCTCTTAGGATATCAAAGAGGCTGAATAGTATCAATTAAGTCCAAAACAGCTATGAAAAGTGCTATGTGCTATTGAAGTGAAAAGCAGCCATAAGTCTTCTACCCAGAGCACCAGAGTCAAAGCTGAAGATGCAGTGACAGATTTTGCATGTCCAGCCACAGGCTCCTAACAGAGATTTTGGGAGAACTGGTGTCCACAAAAAAAAACAAGCAAGCAAACAAAACAAAACAAACAAACAAAAATGTCAGGGAGGACTTCATACATATCTTATGTGCATGAGCAGACATAAATAAGCATACGCTTTCTGGACCTTTCAATACGTGCAGGAGATACCTGCAATCAATGCGACTGCCACATGCAGCTATCTGGCTTTTGAGAGATGACATATGTTCCTAATTTGTATCCTGCATAACCAGAAGATGTGTTTACTGCTTGAAAATCAGGTTAACATTTACAGAGCATAATTATCTTTAAAAAATGACTTTGCCATAACTTTCAACAAACTCAGAATAGACTGGAAAAGAAATGAGGACTGCTGTGTCTTATTAAATTTAACATTTTATTGAGCAGGTGGAAACAAAAGTCAGCTGTCTGTTGTTAGCATCTTTCTTTTTCTCTCTGACCTGTACTGGAAAGGGCTGTATTCTAACAACTGAGTAAAAAGTTTATTCTTTTTGTTGGTATGCTAGTGCAATTCTGGTTAAAAGTTCTGTTTCACAATAGTCAAGATCAAAACCAGAAACATGTGGCTGTCTTACAGGCTACAGAACTCCCCTACTTAGGTTTCTAGCCAAAGTTTACAAAATCAAGCTGAGACTAGTCAAACTGAAGCACATCATAACAGCAAAACGTTAAATGTGAAATTAAATGACAAATAAGTAATCTAACAAGACAATCACACCACCACCTCTGCTTTTCAGAGTCACATCTAGCTATAATTTATGGCATACATATTTTCACAATTTGATGCAACATTTACATTAGTTTAATCAAACACTTTCAGAGTGCTTGGTTCATTACTTGCATGGCACTATATCAATTGCACTTTACTTACTTTCCTAATCAAAGAATATCTGAATTCTTTGGACTGGACAAATGGGTATAGATTTTACAGGAACTGAACAAACTAAATGCATATGCATTATTTTAACTGTGAAGCATTTATATTCCCTCATAGCTGTGATTTCTAATCCAGCTGGCTAATATTATTCACTGAAAAATCACATTATAGAACACTAATTTAAAGGGATAATAAACACACAACAATAAATAGTAATGTTCTAAGCTCTTGCCATGATGATAAAGCTGTATTTCAGTCAAGTCCAATCCTGAACATGGAAGTAAGCCATTCCTATTTGTCAAAATGATAAAAACCTTATTAAGATCCATTGATTCCAGTGAGATTTAAATACAAGTATAGGTTCTGGATAGATTAAAGGTAAACACAGTCCTGAACTAGAGCCCAAAGATATACACAGTAATGGTGCCAGAACTCCAATGTTACTTCAACTGTTCTCTGTTTAAAGCTCTTTCAGTGAAATCTTGTCATTTCTCTGTGTGCAAATTCTTAAGTTCATATATAATGTTTTAAAATTATTTCCTTTCATTATAGAAAAGTCCTGAATTTTCCTGTAATTACAAATTATTGTAAATTTGCTTTACAAGGAAACTTGTGAACACTCTGATTGACACAAATCTGCAGAAACTATTGGAAAAACTCTTCCTGACTCTGCTCTGGGCTTATGTACATTTACAAAATATACTTTAACAGTCATATATATACATATATATATATATTATATTCAGTGAAAAATCTATGAAATCTACTTCAGCTAGATTAGTCATCTACCCTATATCCTTCATCCAAGCTCAGTGTTAGAATATGCCATACTCAAAGTGAGATGAGACGCAGCACAGGCAGGTCTTTCCTATGTTTCCAGGAAAATGCCTGTGTTTCCAATGATGGCAAAATGTTTTCCAGTCCTAAATCTTAGTTTGTTGAAACAACAAGGAGGAGTCAGTGAGAACATGATCTAGCAGCAGCATCCCAGGCCATTGCTTTCAGCTTTCCAGTTTACATTGGTAATTAAAAGTATTAGGAACTCAGCCTTTCTCCTCATATGCAGAAAATGCTGCCATGGCCAGATTGATTCAAATAGCCTCCATTTCAATGAGTGGGCAATGAGATGTACAAATGCCAAACAGATTGTGATGAACACAGAAAAACAAACCTATTCTTCTATTTTTGTAGGAAAGTTACATGTATCTGCTTTTTCCCCCCATAAGAGTTTGCAGGTGAAAGTCCTCAAGGCAGAAAAAATTCAAACTATTTTGCCATTCATCTTAGCTTCTGAATATTTTGCTCTTAAAATGTTTTTGAGACATGTGCAACCCTGTACTAGAGAGTTGTTATTTTTCATGTAGACCAGAAAATACGGCTTTGAGTAAAACATCAGAAAAGGAGGGGGGCAGGATGAACAGATTTTACCCCCAGTACAAAAGATTAATATAATTAATGAATTACTGAAAATCATTATTAAAAATAATAGTATTTGTTTTGTAGCTCCATATGGCATCTTTTTACTTAATGCTGGAGTTGTTAGGCAGCATTTAGAAGCTTTATTGTTTCAATGGCAAAGGTAAAGAGGCTAATTCCTCTTTAACAAGGGGTTCTCCCCCCCATCCCCTTTCTCCCCTCCTCCTTTTTGGCTCAGCCTAAATTTCTAACACTACCTTATGAAATGTAGTATACAGCTTTTAATTGTGCCCAGAGGCAATACAACTTCAGAGAGGGTTTGGAGCAACTGGCAGAGGATTTGCAGAACAGCTGTGTTCCGGGAACATGTGCAGCGCGGTGCAACAGCCCCGTCAGCACCTGCACCCGCTTAGCGCGCCTGCCCCCGCTGCCACGCACACTCCACATCTGGGATTAATCACCGCTTTTAAAGGAATTAATACTCTTAACGTTTTTATTTTATTATACCTGTAGGAACATGATGCTATATTAAAATCTGCAGCTTATAAGTAGTATTTTGTTCGAGCCAGAGTTACCGGGGGGGAATAAAACCTCCCTTTGCTTTGCCAAGAATGAATTGTTTTAATATCCCAACATTCAATATTATTTATTATTAAAGTCGAGCGCTGCTTTGTTGAGTAACTGCCTTTCTCGTGCTCTAGCCTCCTTTTCCCCACTGAACTCTATCTCACAGTTTCAACATTTGTTGGAAATAAGCCCTCACAGTTCTCCCCACCTCCCCATTCACTCAGTGTACTCTATTCATGTTGGGAGGTTCAGAAAAAGTCTCTTAAAAATGTGATATTATTTAAATGTCACTCAGTTCCAACAGCAGTATTTGCTTACATAGTTTAGACAGCACAAAACCCTATTCATGCATGACTTATGCTACATTAACCATTTAAGATAGATTTTCATGTTAATTCTGCAGGGGAGGAATCATATTAGATTTGCCCATTTTGTGTAACTTATAATGGAATTCAGCAACACAAGCCCTGTAGATTATACTGATGGGGTCTAGAGAGGCGAGATGAAAAGAAGGGGAGGGAAATCAGCTCTGTTGTTAATTCAGTAAAACACACAAATTTCTCAAAAGTCAGATACCTCAGTGAACACTTTTAAGGCAAAACCGTAAAGATTTGCGATTGGCACTTGGGAGCACACTAGAATTCTGTTTTAATAGTTTCTCCAAATCAAGTTAATCCCAAAAACTGATGCACCAGAATCCAAAAGCAACAGAAAAATATGATGCTAATACTTCCTTCATTATACTACAGAGCCAAAAAGGCATAGTGTTAAACCTTGTCTCGCAACATTCTACACTAAGAATGTTTTAGTTGGTTAAGCATCAAAGATTTCTGTCTTGAAACCCATCATTTAGCTAAGAATTGGAACAGATAAATACATCCCCCCAAACCTTACAGGATAAATACCATCCCAGGTTTCTCAGAACGTATTTACTTAGTTTTAGTAGTTAGCCTGCACAACTATTCATGGCATGAAGTATTCTAAAAGTTAGCTAGGGAATACAACATCCAAAACCAGTGTGAATGTAATGGTCTGGGATTTATTTTCCCAACAGTAGCTACAAGACATCCTTTTGTATTCCATCATTCAGATGCTTACATTTGTTCTACCTATCTGGAATTGTTTAGTGGCAAAATACCTCTCAAGGCATATTGGTCATACCCACTGTTAAGGTTAATTTTTCTCATCACTGAGAATGGGCCAACCTCAGCAGAATTTTACTCCCATTTAACTGTGTTGGGAACCCTCTTCTTGAATCAGATGTACTGCAGTACAATGCTAATAGTTTTTTTGGCCAACTATGCCCAATATCTTCACAGTCAAAATTCTACAGACTTGTGCTTGATTGCTCTTCCTTCATGGCAGATTTCTCTATTTCTGTCCAAGTGCACAGTGAAATTATAATGACTGTAGCCTAAAAATCTATGTGCTTAATTAAATACGTGCAGTCTTATTTTGAGATTTACCATAGCCTGCTTGAATATTATGTACATTACAAATTTTAACAAGGAAGACGAAAGAAGGGAAAACCTTGCTGCTCCAGCCCATGCTTCTTTCCTCTCCTCCTTCCTCTCCTGTTCCTCACCTCAAAACAGCACCCAGGAAAAAATACACCCAATTCCATGGGATCCCACTGTGAGTTTTGTTGGGATTCACTCCTTTTAACAGAGGCAGCAAACATGTTTTTAAACTTACTTGGTATTTCTTTATTATTTTATCACAGTTTTGTCAGAGGCATGACAGATGTGTGTGTTAATTTGAGCCTTAGCAGTTCCTGTCACCCTGATTTTAATGGAGCTGAACAAGTTTATACGCCACTATCTAACTCATTGAGAAGTCATAATCAGTCTGATTTATGCAATGGGCAAATCCAAATCTTCTACAAAACCTGCCATCTAGCCTTAACAAAAACTTAAACAAGTCAGGTATTGCTGTCCTTGGAAGCTAAGTAAGTGGAGGGGAAAGAAAGAAAAAAAAAAAAAGAAAAAAAAAAGTATTGAGGCAGCAAGAGACTCAACTAAATGAGTAAAGCAAATGAACACTAGCACAATTTCAGATTTGGAGCCTCAGTACATGGCCTGTCCAGAATGTTAATTTCCTATCCCTTATTGTAAAACAAAACCTAAACCTCTGGGACAAAGCCTGGGAGGATATGCTATGAACAGGCTAGGTGCAATTTTAAGGACTGATGACTGGGGATGTGGGTAAAGGGATGAACAGAAGCACACATCAAGCATTGCTATTTTTTTTTTTTTTTTCCCAAAGTCTACTGTGCTTTTTCTTTTTTTTTTTTCTTTTTATTTTTTTGAGGGGGAGGGGTGGAGTGTGGGGATGGATGTCTTTAAATATTTTCCTCCTGGATGGGTGAATGTACAGTTAGAAAGCGGGCCCTTCTCTGAGCGGGAGGATGGACCAGGTGACCTCCAGAGGTCCCCTCCAGTCTATATTTTTCTATGACTCTAATCAAAACCCTCAAGAGATGCTGAATCTGGCAATGCCAAACATATCCAGGAAATGTAAAATTAGAACTGATTACCAAGACGTTTGTAAACCAGAACCCTCTGATGCCATTATATGGTCATCTAATACTTGGACAGAAGCCTTTGCTGCCTGAAAAGTGCTGGATGGAGCAGACTAATTTCAATACACTATTTATTGCACTGCCAGCTTTTCCCTATGGAAAATAAAATTGCAGAGATCTTGGGAACTGGCAAACCTGCCAAGCTGAAAGTCAGGTTATGAATTTAGAAAACATAAAAAAACACAACAGTAATTAGATGGCAAATTGAAAACTAAAACTGCATCTCAGAACTGCGGGAACAGATTACAACATTAGGCAAAGAACAATGTTTTCAAAAGTACTAAAGGGGCATAGGAGCCCATATCTTGATACTAAAATAAGAACCTTGGTCCTCAAGGCTTAAGAATAGGCCTGCACTAGGAATTTATGTCAGTGTATCAAAGTTGTTTTGGGACTTTTTTTTCTCCTTTTTATTTATTTATTTTTTTTAAGAGCTTAATATTTAGGCTATGCCCTACTTGGCAATTAAGCATTTTGCTGCTAAATAATTTTGGCACTTTTGGAAATTTTAACAAAAAACAAGATAACAGCAGCTTGGTTAATAAAATATTTAGAAAACCAAGTAAAATCCAGGAATAAGTATATGATTTGTTTCCCTCCAGGGAAAGGTGATTCACATCTACTTCCATTTATGAAAATCCCGTGACTAAATTTTGATGCAAAAGATCAGATTCATTAAGATAATAATAATAATCTCATTCCTCAGAAAAAAAAGCTCATAAAAATCCCAAGCAGCTAAAGCTGCAGACCTAAAGACCCCGCAGGACCAGGAGAGCCACGCATCACGTAAGAGAACACAAAGCCTGTAACAGCCAGACCACTATGTTCCCCATGTTCCCCAGTGTTACCAATCCTCATCCCAATCTACAAGGCTTTAATTGTACTACATATTGTACTGCTTTCATATGACAATGTTGATCTAGCCTCTGTTATCAGCAGCAGATATGACATCCCAGCTAGAGTGACTATATGTATCCCAGAACTAGATGTGGTCAGATTTACTTGGTATTAACCAAGACACTTCTCAAAGCCACGCTTGTGGAAGCAGTAAAACAAAAATGAAGGCTGAAAAAGACTGGCAGTGTGAAGAATTTTCCTTTGGTTTAAAACCAGAGTGGTAGGGCACTGTGAACTTTGTGCTATTCATTTGTCAACACATTTCCATACCACAAGTCCTTGTTACACATTACTAGTGTCATCTCCCAAAAGTTTTCTATGCTGTGTGAAAGAGGAGGAGGTAAGGCATCAAGGAGAGAAGCAAGCTTTGCTGGAGCATGTACTCAGTCCTGACTCAGGTATTTTTCTCTGTATCCTAAATAGAAGATGCTGATTCATCATAATTTCCCCCTTATACAATAGCTGTTATGTAGCCAAACTGAGATATCTGTCATTGTTTTAGATTCTTGTAATTATTGAAAGCTTGGGTGCTATTTATGATTAAGACAAAATCCGTGTGATACTTACGTTTCTTGATGCTCTGGAGCCATCCCATAACTCCATGATTTTCTCCACTCTACAACAGCAATTTTACAAACACTCACACGCTTCGTGATTGTCGCAATTTCTGCCAGAGAGAGCCCATGCCTGGTCCTGTGCCAAACAGGGCTTAAACATACTCAAGGGCTTCAAAGAGAAATGCACACAATGCTATTGATGTTAGCCTCTCACTCTAATAAATGCTTAAATTCACAGCATTAAAAATAACCAGTTGAGGGCTTTTCTTTGCCACCTCCCCCAGCAGTGATCCTGAAATCTGTGTTAACAGAACAGTACAACTCTTGCTTCTGCATGGCATTCAGTGTACTCAAAGTCACAACATGATTTTCATTAGGGTAGAAATGTTTGGAAAATTGTTCTATGAAGTCCATAAATCTGAAGATAAATAATGAAAATGGAACTTCCTATGAAATGCCCCAGCGTTCATTTTATTTAATATTCTCCATTGGTGAAAATAAATTAAAAATGAACAAGACTTGTTTATGCCTGCCTTACACTGTTCTCTGTGTTTGAATAGCAACTGCATATTAATTTATCAGGATCCCATAAATTATAATTAGCCAGGAGGATTAACAACATAAATCCTTGAATTTAAAACCAACCTGCCCTGCTCTCTCTTCCCTTAGCCCTAAAGTGAAAAGGAGCCATAAAACCCATCACTGCTGTTTGATCCATTGAACTCCTGAGACACTCCTATTTCAGCTGAGCTACCAGAAGTAGATTCTTTGCAAAATCTTTTTTAAAGTTTAAAGTTATAGCAGCTTTCCTGGAAGCCAAAGAGACTGTGCATAGGAAAGGCCCAGCCTGAACATGGTAGATGACTCTTGCTCTTTCCACTGCATCACTAGCTGACACCAGGGAGACTTCTCAGTATGCAGGAAATGGGCAAACGATCTTACTTGTAAAATAGGTGAGACACAGAGACAGTATTTCCTAAGCACACCTTTGAGAAGACAAAAGGAAAATGTAACTAACAGTGTGTGTGCATTCAGTGTGCACACAGGTTTGGTAAGAGCAAAAGTGGTCTGTGGATGCACAGGGGCACTGGAATTAGGGTGCTCCCCTTTGGATAACTTTAATATCCTTAGGCATCAGCTAAGGACAAAACAATGAACTTCCCTACTTAACGTGTCATCTAGGAAACTGCTCTTATATTAGCTACCCCAAATAACTTAGAGTGCTTTGGCAGAAACATATAACCCCTTCATAAATGTAATGAGGAACTTCAATCACAAGTATGAACTTTAAAACCTAATTTCTTCCCCCTCACTCCTGGAAGCTTTAAGAGGCTGTTGCAAAACACCGGACAGTAGCAAAGCCAGTGCCTTTAACGCTGGGGTTCTGTGTAGTGGGACAAGGTGGCACAGCGTGCACCCACCCAACTGCAGCCTCTGGGAGAACAACCCAATGCCCAAGAACAGATCTTTCAAAACTACCCTGTTAAATAGCAATGTTCATTTATTTTAAAGTAATAGCTAAACAACAAAGAAAATGAGATGTTTTCGACAGGTTTTATTGTCAGTAACTTTGCGAAGGCCAGACTGCAGTGTGAGCAACCCCCAAAAAACCCTTCAGCAGGCATCATAATTTGTACCAGGACTTGCTTTTTTTTTTTTCTCCTTTCTTTAAATTCCTTTAACGAGTTCAAAAAATTTAGGAGACACCAACCCATTATGGTAATCACTGCAACACTACACACAGGAACATGGAGTCCTGCAGGCGCCGTGTACCAGCACACACACACACATGCATCTGGCATTGTCAGGTTCAAGTAGCCAAGCAGCACACAGACAGCAATTTGCCCCGTGGGTAGGAAAAGCACATTTTAAAAGCCTCCCCAGCAGCCTAACCTGACACCCTCCACCAGTCTGGTCTTCCTAGCCCTGCAAAACGATGCTGAGCTACAAAGGGAGAAAGCCGAGAAAAAGCACAGACAAAAACCAGCCGCTGAAAAATGGGCTAGGAGGGAGCGAAATGGCCAGTGTCCGAGAGGGCAGCCCGGGCCTGCGAGGGGTGGGATTAGGAACAGTAGAAAGCAGCGGGGTTCAGAGCTAGAGGCTGGCATTTTTTGCCACCCCGGCGCTAACAGATAACCAGGCTGGGCCGTGCTCAGCTGATCCCAAACACATCTCTTGAGCAGCACAAACCCCGCAACCTGGGCCCGCAGAGCAAACCTCTCAAAATACTGTTGACTGAGACTCTTTTTTTCCCCCCTCCTCTTCATGATTAATGTTTCAGGGTCTGACAAAATACAGGGGCAGCACTTTTTGAGCTTGATGAGAGTTATCCAGGGAAAGGCTGCATCAGGCACGCATCCAGGACATGCAGACGAAGCGGCTCAGATCCGCGTGCGATAGACCCCCGCGCACAGCCCACGTTGGATGAGCTGAACATGACACAGAGTGTTTCTGCTCACTGCACACAGCTGATATTTATCACAGCTCCTCTCAAATGCTTATCCCCACACATGGGAGCTGACTGAGAGCACAAACGAGGGGAACTCCCAGGTGGAGTGCAGGCCCACAGGTGCCAAGGGGAGATTTTCATCCAATAAAACCAGGACATCACCTGGTTTGGAGAGACACAGGACAAACCTCAGGAAAATGAGCTTCTGTAGGATTCTTGTATGTGAAAACAATGTAGTGTGCATACACTATGGGATACATGAACCAAGGAAAACCAACAAACCTTTTCACTGTATATACATACACAAACACCTGTATTTATTATGATTTTCTAAACATATAAGCACAGACACAAAAAAACCTGCCTAGCTATTCTGTTTCCCTCCAATAGTAAAGGGATTGTAAAGCAGCTTTCGTTTCCTGCATTTCTCTTTCCTTCTCAGTAAGAGAAATGAGACCTACCAATTCAGGCAGCTATACTTAGTTGCCCTTCCTGAGCACCACACTAAATGACTTGACTAAAATTATGCAGCTAAAGTGTTATTCACCTCTCTTAATCAAAAGAAATCACAGCTGAAATATAAAGTATTTGTCCCTTGTATTTAAGGAAAAAAAAAAAAAGAAATCAGGTTGAATTCAAGAGAGGAGAAAAGGAAATAAGTTGTTCATCATAAACATCATAAACACAAACACCTTTGCAAACAGAAGCTGGAAATGAGCATCTGTAAAAAAATCACTGCAGCATATTGTAGAGGAAGATCCTGCACACATTCCATGAGGGAATAGGAAAGTGCACTCTCTGTACAAGGCTGCAGAAGAAGGAAAGCTCTGTAAGCCCATCCCAACTCCCTTAATTATTTTAATTGCAGCAGTGTGATGCCAAGGTGCTGAATTACCCCCTCAGGCTCTGGCTGCTTAGCCAGGAGGTACTGAATTAAACTGTCAGAACATGCAGAAAAATTGCAATGGTGCCTGTCAACGGTATTTGTTAAGAGACACGGGTGAGGCTAGTGACTTGTATAGAAAAAGAGCTGCCAATGCAAAGTCGTCAAAGCACAGCACTGGAACTAATGGGGTATTCAGAGGTCTTGTTCTACTTCATTGGTTAAAGCCAACAAAACTCCTGTAATATTTGGGGCGGTTTGCTATTTATGGCTATGGTAATAAAGGCCAGTTAAAGCTGCAAAGCCAGCCACACTTAGTGGTCCCCACTGCTCTATTTCTGTGGCTGAGGGGGCACTATGCTATGGCAAGCCCTGGTTTTAAGACAAAAAATTATTTTTAAAAAGTATTTTTTTTTAAATATGAAAAAATAAATACAGAGTAAGCCACAGTTTTACATTATACTACTCTAGTTAGAACAACTACATCTTGGGTGACTTACGCAGAAGGTTTTAAATTCAACTAGGTCTTAGCTGCAAAGAACTGGCTGAGTTGTCAGCACGGCTCAGGGTCAGCACACTCTTCTTCTCACATGGCAGTTTCTTTCCTGAGACACTTACCAAAGCCCAAGGTACATTCGATACCAAAACCTTCTTTAGTAGCTTCTAAACCCACGCAACTGCTGATAGTGATCAAAGCGATTTAAAGTCCTATTTGCTGTGGGTCTCTTTTAGCTATTTTTAGAAGCAAAATCCTGTGCTTGTGAAATTGAAAGGCTGCTAACAATGGTTAGAATTGGCGTGTGGGCAGGGGCTATGCAAATACCTCACGGCTCACCAAATATGTGTTGGCTCCAATCTTTTTGGTCCCCCTGAAGCCAGATTTCTTCCTGACAGATAAGGTCAGCTGTTTTTTTTGGGATGAGTCCTAGCTTTCACAGAAGGGCACACAGAGAGCTGTAACCTAGTTAAAAGCCATAAAAGATCTATGCTTGCTAGTCTGGATGGAGGTCTGACACACTGATGTGCAGGCTTTTTTAATGATCTAGTAAAACAAATTTCTTAACTGAAGGCTGAGTGCAGCCAAAACTAAGACTGCAGAGCGTCAATGGTACACGCAGAAAAAAAAAGAAGAATTTTGATGTGCATGCATGTGGTCACCAAAGCCACCTTTATGGCAGAGCAGGGAGGTGGAAATGGAGAAAATAAGCATTTTCTCATTTCATACAGATGCTTGTTCCTGTCAGCAGACCATCAAAGCAGCTCCTTGGCCATCGGTAGGAGCGTCCTGGTTTCCTCAGCCTACAGATCTGAGAGAAATGCTACCCACCCATCCCGCCTGGTTTCTCTACTGTGGTATCTTCCCACTTAGCACAGTTATTGGAATTCTTCTTAACAGGTCTATATTGCCATAATCCTATATTCACTTAATGTGATTTTCTCTAAGAATATAAGTTCAAGAGAGGTTAATGATCCATTAGTGTATGTTTTTAACTAGCTCATTTACATATCGAATGGCCTGTATTTATTTTATTAAAACCAGCTCACTATATTCAGCTGACTGAATTATGCGAGATACCACATGGATTACACAAGAATTTTTCAGTAATTAATTTTTCCCAGACATGATATGTAGTTATTAAGTATATTTCTAAACAATTTAAACTGTGAAATGGTCTCTTAATGAGACTGAAACCTTTGCTGTTATAATGTGTGGGGCCTTTACAATTACAATGCTCTGAGCTTAAGGGTTCATTTCTGTACTTCCTTTAGAATAAAAGGCACACTACTCATGCTGCATAGCACAGTACATCAGGCCACAGGAATTAAGGTTCAGGCCAGGTTACAAATGCTGATTCTAAGCTGTGTTTGTAACTAAGTGATGGCCATGCAAAGGCGCACAACAATGAAATCATATTCCCTGCTCACCATCTGGGAATTAAAGGAGAATCTTCATTAACTTTAATTAAAGACATTGCTTCTTTTCAGATGAGGGTGACAATCCAAGTATATATTAAGCAGACCCATGTATTTCCCCCAAGCGTTACTCATGGCTCTGTTCTGTTGGTCTACATCCAGTTTGCTACCATTTTGTGGCCAGTCACTAATCTGTGGGGACCTGAAGCGAGATAAGAACTGCACCCTAAGCCTTTGGGGCCCAAATCACACAAACGTCCTCAGAGTCCTGTGATTCTCCTTCTATCACAAGTCTGAATGGGACTTGCTCCCTTCCACACAGGACAGATGAGGCAGTTGGCATTTACAAACATCTGATTTCTCAGGTCTTTTAAAAGGTAAACCATATGTCGATGGCCTTGAACTTATGAGATGTCTTCAGATATTTTTAAATAATTCTGAACAACATGTCTCCAAGATTAGCACTGCTTCGTTTTTCTAGAGATAGTGGCGGCACATTGAAATGCCTCCTCCATGCTCCTTGCCAACTTCAAAATCTTTTTAAGCTGCATTTTTGAATGTCACATTCACGAGAACACGAGGGGCTTTCTGGTTCTCAGTGGGAGAGCATTACGTTTTTCCTAATGCCAACAAAGGATATTAAAAACATTATAGTGTACATTATACCACCACAGTCTACCAGAAACAGAAGTATGGATTCACTCTTCTACCACATAATGACTCTATCTTGTACAGAACCAGATTAACTGATTTATTACTTAGGAATCATATTAATTGCTGGCCCCCTCTGCCTTGGGTTGTGGTGACACATGCCGAGAAAGCCCAGCTTTAGGGCGAGATACAAATAAGATCTGTCATAAAGAAATGCTGTTGCTACTCGATCAAATCTCCCATTAGCTCAGCACTAGCGGCAAAGAGTATAGCTGAAGATAAACATCAAGAATTAAGATATTGTTCTGCAAGAATAGAAGAAAAACAGTATTAACATTTCTTGGAATTCAGTTAGTTGAAATCTTTATTTTCAGTGCCAAATGAGGTGTGTTTTCTGTTGAGATTTATTTTCCAGAGTAAACTGAGCTTTGCCTCTGATAGGATTAAAAATTAAAATAGCTGAATTGGATTAGCTATCTTACTGTTAACAAGACAAACACATTTTCTTGCACTGAATACATGGAAACATGGAGTGAAGGAGACTTCCTGGACCATCAACTCTCATATCCGTGTTATTGCAGACACCACATCATATAATTCTTTTCACAAACGTATCAAGCTTATCATAATCTGGAGTAATTTCTATAATCATGCTTTCGGCATGATAATATCAGTGATGCGGACAGAAAAAAACTGCAAAATTTCCTTGATGCAAATAGTGTTTCATATGAAATTTGCAGTCATCACACCACAGGATTTCTGGGAAGAAATGTCTGTTGTTTTTTTTTTGTTTGTTTTTTGGAAACAATATTTGAAGCTTTACAAAGCCCTATGGTATATATTTTTGTCAATGTCATATCATAACATGCAAAACATTGGAAAGAACTAAACAACTAAATAAAACCCCCCAGAGCCCTTCCTACTAATATGGCTCCATTTTATTTATTTTCCAACAATCACTTTTAATGTAAACTGCTTTGTTCTATGTGGTCTTACTGTGAGCCTGAAATTGCACTGAAGCACTCATTTAACACGCTGCTTCTCAAACACTGACGCTGAATAATCTTTTGCTTGGAAATCGAATTAGCACTTTCCTAAAGGCAGTGTAAGATATTTGTGTGAGTGTGCAAATTCAATCAAAAGTAAAACTTAAGTGAGGGGAATTATATCCTAGACCTGCCTGAATAAAGCAGTATTAAGTTTCTCACTAAGACTCAGATTTGTAAAGATATTTAGATGCAGATAAGGTACTTAGTGGTGCATTCAAAAAAGCCTAGGACTTTTCTGTCCTGATGATTCATTCTAATATACGTTTCATTTACAAGTCAGCAATGCAATGTTGTGGTAGAAGTGATGTGGAAAAAATAAAACAAAGAAAAAGAACAATAACAGAGGGCAGAAATCCGGGCACAGTGAAAGCAATTGTAATGTTCCCAGGGGCTCTAATACAGTCAGACTTTTGCCCACGGGGTTTCATCCATACAAATTTCTCTCTCGCAGACTTCTAAAGATTTCTTTTGCTAAAAACAAGAGAGCAATGGAGGAATTATTATATTTAATGACACAGCACAGGACAGCTGCCTGTAGAAGACAGTCCCAGACCGCTTATTCTTCACTCAGGTCTGTTCGGTTTTGTAGCACTGAACAATACCCTGGTGAAAACAAATCTAGAATTGTCTCAAGGAGAAGTTCTTTCTCTCCTGAAGTTTGATTCAAACCTACTCTCTTCACATATTTTAGGCTGATTCGGCTAGACCACAGCATGTCTCAGCACTAAAGCTACTTTTTGCAGATTGCAGCTGTAGGGGGAAATATGTCTTTATATGAAGAAAAGTGATGGACTGAATTAAACTCCAAACACAGCCTCCAGCTAATTTTTTAATAATCTGAGTGCAAAACAGAGCCTTGAGGGTAGGTAGAGCTTTTCAGTAAACCAATCAGAAATTGATTTTATTTAAACAACAGTAAAGTCAGTCCCAGAGAGCTCAGACACTTGTATACAAAGCAGCCATATCGCACCGGGAGCCTGTACAGTAGCTCAGCATCTCAATTTCAATCACAGCTCATTCCCTGCTGGTAGTTTTTGTCTGCAAACACGCTGAATGTGTGCTGACAAGGGCCCCCAGAGCAAATAATACTAGCACTGGAGGAAGGAACTCACCCGGACATGATGCTGACAGTTGTGCAGCCAATTCAAAAAATAAAATACCAGAACAAGGAACCCAGCAAATATGTCTTCTGCTATAGTAGCCACACACCACACAAGTCAGACAGAAAACTTTATTTAATGAGTTCCACCTTCCAAACCACAACTTATCTTGGCAAAATTAACGTGTTACATAGCAGAAAGCAAGGTCTTAGGTCTTTCTGTAAGGGCAGAGTAAGGAGAAGGGTTATTTCGTGAGGTTTTCTTGGCCAAATCTCTTCCACACTCCTCCATAAAGGCATCGGGTTGATGATGAATCATCTGGCCTTCAAATTCTGCCATGTTCTGTAGATCTGCAGTGGATCTGTAGAGGATGTGCCCAACCGTATCACCTACAGAAAGCTTTGTAGATATGTAATTTTTCCAGTCTCACTCTGGCCAGAGAGCACTAAAGAAGCTTTACTTTTGGCCGAGGCTTCTCCCAGGGATGATGGTCTCATTTGGCTGAGAGTTACCAGGATGTGCTTATTCTCCCTGCCAGTCTGCCTACATTTGCTTACGTATAAGCACCCAAAAGTGGGAAACAATCTCAGAAGAGATCAGGATGATGAGGCTACACAGTATCTGGTAGAACAGGCTGTTCCTCCTTTCCAGAAAAATCTATAGTGAACATGTACCAAGCTGAAAGACACATTGGAAATATGCTAGTACAGGTAAGAGAAACATTTTGGCTAATAATCCTAACAACTACACTGTGCTAATTATACCCATGAGTTAAATGGATGCATTTCTGCATACAGTTTTAGAATGGGCATCCATTAGGTTGTAAAAGACTGAGACAAAACCTGCTAAATAAATGGAAGCCACTACAATTGCCAACACTAACTGTTGTAAAAGACCCACCTAAATTGCTCAATGTGGAAGCGATAGAGATTATTTCTTTAGAATCTCCAGCTTTCCAACATCATTACCAGCTCTAAATGGATTTTTAATATGATCATATTCACTGGTAATGACATCTCTCCCTTACAGGAGGCATGTGACACCTAACTGGAATATAACAGCTAGGTATTTATTGGAAAAAAAATTCTTAACACTACATTTGGCTTGTTTAGAGAAGAGAATGATCTTTTCTCCTTCTTTCCTCGTGAGCCAGGCAAATATTCCAGATAAATCCTGAATAATAATTTGTGACCTTCAAGTCCATTTATGGGACTGTTGCACATTTAAAACTTACTGAATTTTAATCTGAGAAAAAAGAACAGGTTTCTTCTCAGAGGCATGATTTTCAGAGTGTGGGTAAACAGAAAATATACATTCCCACCTCATTTTCACAAACAGAACGCACAACATATTGACATAATCCTTAAAATAAACTTTTTTATTATTCTATGTAAGGATCTGGATGGGGATACAATCTCACTTTAAATACATTTTAGTAGCCAGTGTCACTGAGAAGAAGAAAGGAATACAAGGCTTTTTTTTCTGCACTTAGTCTATACCTGCCCCAGGAGTCCAAAAATACCTGTGTACACAAGAAGCCTTTGGAGATGAGCTGATGTTACCTTTACTTCGCACCATTCAGCCAAAACAGTTTATAAAACAACAACTCTTTATGAGATTTCCAGTAACATTAATTGTTGGTCACAAAACTTCAAAGAAAAATGGATATTTATAGCTCAATTCATATTTTTTTTTTTTTTTTTTTTCCACACACTTTTACCACAACACTTTCCAATTCGGTTCCCATGAGCACGCTGAAAACAGAGTTATACCCGCTTCCTGCTGCGGCAACCTCCTTAACCACTTCAGTCCTGGTGCTCTTGCTCTTTGCTTTTTTCTTTTTTTCCAATGTTCATGTCTTCTCATTGTTTTCCCCGGTGTGTCACATTTGCATTTTCCCACATCACTTTATCATTGATCTCTGCCCTATTCAGCCACCCGCACAATAATTAAAATGGTATGGGAAATGAGCTATATATACAAAAATATGTAGCTATATACAAACACATGTATGCTTGTGTGTATATATAGCTGTATATACACAAAGTATACTGGGAAAAACTTTTATTCAAAACAAAAGACTACTTTTCAGTAGCAAATCTATTTGAAAAATGCACCCATTTTTATAAACATGGAAGAGGGTGGTAGAGCTTTTTCTGATCTTATATATTTAATATATAATTCATATATATTTAATAATTTCTCCATTCCATTGAAGACATATTAATAAACATTTATTTATAACAATGTAATCAGCATATTGATTATATTAAGCAGTCGCTGTAAATCTCTATAAGCTGAGGTTAGCAACGGCTTTTCAAATGCCATTAACCATCACCTTGCAACTTTCTCTCTATTACACACCATAAAGTTAATCATGTGCAAGACAGTTTTTCAAGAGAAAAATCTGCCATACAGTGCAATGATCACCTTGGTATTTTCCCAGAACAAAGAAAAGGTCTTTCTTAAATAGGAAAAAGTCTGTGCCATCTATGAGTGAGTGCTGCGCAAGATAAATCATGATTTCCTGAAAAATTTCTCATATTATCTCATTAAAGGCTGAACTCCCCAGACCTCTCTTTTAGCATTAAAAATTTCTTTGCCTGTTATAATGAAATCAGCCAATATTTGTTTTTCCAGCATGTAAGCTGTAATGGTGTGAAAGTAGATGCAACGAACGGATCTGGGGGAGAGCAGACCCCCTTCTGTAGTTCTCCAAAATGGCAAACTCAAAGTAAGGTGGTCTTCTAGAGCAGGAGCAGAAATCCTCCTCAAATTTCAACAATTGGAAACCAATTGTCATGGGATTTTATCTCTTGGTTCCAGAGGTGTGCCCACCATGTTCAGACATGAGCCAGACACAGAGGTCCTTCACTCAGCACTCAAAGGCCTCCAAATTCATTTCTCACCTAATGGGAAGTGAAATACAATGTGGTATACCACTGGCACGTGCAGTTGCTTATGTAGACGAAGAGACATCCATTAATCATGCCCTGTAAAAATCACTGACCATGCTTTACATGGTGGTAACTTCTACAGGAGATCACTCACTAACAGAGTCAACTACTTTGTTGTCTGTAACAACAGAGGTGTTGTACTGAAAAAAAAAATGCAGGCTACCTATATGTATTTGTCTTCTGCTCAGCCAAATCAACATTTATCCTCCTTTATGGTAAATCAGATAAATTTATTTAATCTGGAAAAGTAACCACATAGCTAGCATGAAGCACCAACTTCATAAATTACCATACACTGCATATGGTATTTGGAATTCAAGACTTGCAAAACATTTCACAGGGAAACCACTCAGAAAAACATTTCAATTGATCCTTTTTTTCCTCCTCTAACTTCTTTGGCAACTGATTTGAAACATAGGTGCCAAATTATCGTAGCTCTAAGGTTTCTATTACTATTTGGCACAGTAAGGAGCCAATGATTTAAGACAATATGAGATGTCCATTAGCTGTAACAATGAATTTAAATGCTTAGAAGCCCAGCTATAAATCTACCCCCTTAGAAAGATTAACCACTGTTTGCCTAAAGTTAGCAACTCCATCTTTGACAATAAAAGGCAGCAGTGATACCTCCTGCTAGTTTCCTCGCCCTCACCAGGAGCAGCCCACAAGCTGCATCCCACAGGAGCAGCTGCCAGCATGGGGAGCACTGATAAAACAGCTGGGAAATTCAACCTTTGAACCTCAGGGATCTCAGAAGATTCACTAGGCATGAAGGTCAGGTGCCTCTTGGGTGCTCACAACTCCCTCCTGCACCTGGGTGCCACAGCAGCCCTGGGGTCACCATGCTGGGAAACCTACCAAAAAAAAACGAAGTGAACAGGGCAGGCTCTGAAGAAAGGTATTTGCAGCAGAGGAAGCCTCCAATAAATTTCCTCTCCCACCACCACAAGAAATCCCCCCAGGCTGCAGGCAGTCCTGAGGGAAGAGGCACTTCTCTGTTAGCCTCACTTATGAAAAGTTCCTGACTTGGCCTCATGCACATGGCTTGCCTATATCTTATGTCTCTCCACTCTTAGGCCAAAGGTAAATTTAGTTTTGACTTTTGCTGAATCCACACATGAATAACCTCTATGCCACAGGTAATGGTGAGATGGAGCTACACTGTACATACCTAGTCCAAGGTACCTGGGATTCGGCAGCAGTTTGCTGGACATATGGCAAGTAGTAGCTCACAGCAGATGAGTGGTAGATTACTGCTCCATGTGCCAGAGATGGCAGTTGGGGAGTGAAAGACAGGAATGGATAAATGTATTAAAAGAAAAACATATTTAGTCTTCCTGATGTGCCTAGATTTACAGTATGTTATTCACTTCGCCACTGGACAGTTATACCATGGACAACAGCAAAAACTAGCAAGGAACATGAATTTATTACCTTCATTCAAACTTTGCAGCATGCTTTGGCAAGCTGCTGAATCTGCTAATATAGCATTTATTGTGTTGATGGCCGTAAACTCATTTGTAGTACCATAAAACAAATTTGTATGATATCCACAAATCAATTGCTCCACTTAGATGCTATTTCTTATACAAAATAGTAACTGTGGTCTTAGCTAAGAGATATGTCAGAACCAAAATGGAAAGAAAAACATAATGAGGTACAAAAGAAAAGGATATAACTATTTTCAGTAGCGGTCTCTCCCTCTATCCTGCCACAAATTTCCATTCCCAATGTCTTTGAAAACAGGGTCAGAAGGAATATTCAAAATGTTCTGCTGGATGATGAAGGCAGGTCCGTGGATATCACTTGTCTGAAGAAATAGGTGTTTGCAAAAGCAGCAAATGCCAGGACAGAACAGAAAAAGAAACGGCAGCTCTCAACCATGGAAAAAGCAAGCCGCAGTGCAAGGCCAAGAACACACAACCACTTCCTCTGAAGAGCTGCTACTCTCCTGCTTGTTTCAGAACAAATGTTTAGGGCACCACTACCTCAATAGCCATACTCACAACAAATCTTTTAAGAAAACTAGAAGAGACTTAAATAAAACCAGCTAATAGTATTTTTCAGAAGACAACTGCGTGTATAAAATGCTCAGCTTCTACCTATCTGTAGGTGTATACAAATGCAGGCATTTACCTTCATGATTTGCAAACTTAAAGGAAAGATGCAGATTCAAATAAAGCAGTAGATGTGTGCAAACAACCCCCTGGTCCCACAAGCTGGCTATGAAAACTTCAAAGTGTATTGTCAGCAGTTTACTCTTCAACATAATTCGTTATGCTACAAAGGAAAATTAGGGTGCAGAATTTACAGGGTTAGGGGACAATGACATAGCATCTTCTAAATCCACAGTTTACAATCCCTCCCTGTGTTTCTCTCACATTCTCCTACCACAAAGTAGCTCACAGATGATGATGTTCTAGATGTGGTGTTTTATAATAGCAGCAAGTGGTTAACCAATGTAAATCCCACAGAAAGAACAAGGGTGGGCTTTCAGAGTAAGGCTTCTTCAAGGCACTGTGTTTCTTTCTATGAAACTGCAAATGAAAAGCAACTGACACCCAATTATGATATGGAAGAAATTTACCATCAGTTTACACAAAAAGGAAAGAAAACATTGGCGCTTTACATCTAAGACCAGAATAGTGATATTTCGCAATGACAATGCATGAAAGATGATCAAGTAACACCACTCCTTTTTACAATATTCTTACTGAACTTCCAAAGACTTCTACAGTGGTGACGTGACTAAATATTAAGTTCCCATATCTTATTTTTAAAGCAAATAAAAAGTCATAATTTACAATAATTGCAATTTTAAATAATTGTTTATAGCAATGAGGAAACACTTTTTCTACTGCACAGAAACACTGGAAAAATAAAGACCAAATGCTGAAATATCTTCCTTTTACAATGATTGTGGTTTTCCCAGGGACACTCAAAGTGACATCAAATACTGTTTTTAAATGGAGTCAAGCATAACCTTTAAGTTTTGAACAGTAGATCTATGCCAATACTGAATGATTTGGGGGAAAAACTTTTAGTGTTATGCATTTTCTTCCCTTAATTATTTTCTCAACTGAAATAGTTCAGAGATGTTATTAAATTTCATGGTTAGAATTGTTTACACCGCCATTAAAAAAAAAATGCACATTTAAATTCCCTTGCACAACAGCAGTGTTGTGCTGGTACCTGCAGAGCGCAAGCCAGCATCTGCTGTGTGCTAAATAGCTGGTGGAAAACAATCACTCTTACGACAAGTGAGAAAACAAGGTCAAAAACTGCTCTGAATACTCACAAATACAAATAAAGCACTACCAGACAGCTGAATAATAATAATAATAAAAATGTGAGCTAAGATCTAGTCATGTGAATGGACGGTCAAAGAGAAAGATTTTCAGGCAAACAGCAGCCCCAGGGCTGTGAGTCCCCACAATGGGGGCAGGATGAGGTCCCTGGCAAGCACTGCTGGCATGGGGAGCAGGCAACTTGCTGAATGGGGATGGCTTTTTAGTTTCTAAGTGGAAAGTTTTGTAATTTATTAAGTCTACATTTCCAGTTATCTAAAACTATTAACACAATTGTTAAAATTCACAGCTTCCAGTTACTAAAGAAACGCGATTGTTTTATCTGAATTCCTATTATATGAATAAAATGCAACATTGTCTGGATAAAATGGCCCCAGAGTTTCATTAAAAAATAACAGCCTAATTCCCTCCTATGAAGTTATTTTAAGTGTTTTATTAATATTGTCTTCTAAATGCACATAAGTGTGATCCCCCTTTAAGTGCAATATCTTTAGGGCTAGTTGTAATTGTATTTTCCTTATCAGTTGCCTGTGCCTGCATTTCAAATATCCATTGCTTACTTCAGGCGCTTTACTCAGACAAGAAAGAGTGCAGTGAAAAACTATTTAATCTGGACACTATTTGAATATGGAACTTTTCAGTCCCCAGTACAACACTTTTCATCCCTTTTAAGCAACTGAAACTACCAGTGACAAAATTCCTATGGTGCCTATTCATCTTGCTATGACTTCTAGCTGTTATAAAAAGCTATGAATTAGGAACTTGAAAAGCCAGCCTGACATGTGAACTGAAATCCTTGTCCCCAGTCAAGTCTATGGCAAATTAAATTACATATAAAGGCCATGGACTGTCTCATGCAACTTTGAGAACCTACTTGATTTCAAGTCCTACATACCATGGAGCCCCTTGGTAGTAGGTGGAGAAAGGAAATGAGACACCTCTGAAGGGCAGTTCTGGTTTTAGTGGGTGCCTGGAGGCACATACTGCTTTCCCTTGGATGGAGAGTGCCAAGGAGTCCAGCTTTTACCTAGGTAAGGGCCTAAATTTTAGGTAAGGTACCTAAAATTAAGTGGAGGTATCCATGCTGAAGGGCACCATATTTCTTTTACTTAACATGCTTTAAAGGAGAAAAGGATGCATGTCATTGAAGAGGAAAGAAACTACCAAAATGTAGCTGTCATTATACAGTAATTTTACCCTGCAACTCTGTATTCCCAAGAAGCTTTACCCTCCGCACTCCTCAATTTTATGCTGTCACTGAGACAATGGTAGGTAGAAGAGTGAGGGATTTTCTGTCTACCCCATTACATGAGGTTTTCTGTATCTTCATATTGCTACAGGAATGCAAAATGGGGGCCAAGAACACTTGAACAAAGAGTCAGGTGAATGATTCTTGAATTGCACTTTCTATTTTGTGACATTTTGGCTTTGGATGTGAATAGCGACAGGTACTGATCGATTATCGCTGACTAGGGTTTTCCCTTTCCTGAGAGAATCCCGAAATCAAATTTACTAAAACAAGATCGGAAAAGTGCAGCTCAGCACACAGATGATCTGCTCTGGTTATTTATATCTGTGCCCAGACTCCTGCCAGCAGCCCGGGGTCCAATGCCCCAGCATTACACCCGTCACCCACCCAGACTCCCTGGAGCCCTCCAGGTAAATCTATCCATCATGGCCAGCTGGGCTATGCTTTTCTTACAAGGCTTATGATTTAATACACACCAAGCACCACAAAACCCAGTCGCAGAGGGCAAAAGGACAGTTACATCACCTGCCTGAGAAGGACTTCTGTCATTTTGCTTCAGAGTTCCTGCATCTGCATCAGATAGAATACATGAAAGACTGATGTTTACAAAATTTGGGATAAATGTGGTTTTTTTCTCCTATTTTTTCCCCCTTCACAGCCAAATATTTTGAAAAATAGCAATGAGAAAGAGAGAATAAAATTTCACCAGCACAAAATGACTTTGCTTCTATGCATGCACTAACTAGCTGAAAATGGTAACCCACATACAGACCAAAAATCTACTTATTTTTCCAATTTTCTTTGTGTTAATACCTGAAAATACTTGACAAAACTTGCTTCATGTTTACTGCCTATTTCATACAGCTTGCTGAATTAGACTGACACACAGACAGCTTTTAATTGATTTTTCCAAGAGTTAAGTCTTTTTGGTAGCATTTTTCTATGCTACCAACAGTGGGACTGGTCATATTGTCACAATGAAGTCACATAATGACTATTAAATGGATACTCTTTGTATACTTATACCTATCAATAAAATGAGACAAATAAACCAGCAATGCATACTTTAGGTGTATGTAATAGCAGAATAATAAAAGCATACATGAAATGTGTTTATGGCAAATCAGGATTTTTATTTATTTATTTTTAATTTAAGCAGTCCCGTCTGTCAGTGAAATGAAGCTGTTTTGAACGTGTTCCCAATCACTTGGCTCTCTTACTAAAGTTGGTGTTTGTTGGTCATGATACAGCTTGGTAATGATTAATGTGAAGTTTACAGTGTCTACACAGAGTGCGTAAAAGAACTGGCAACTCAAAATGATATTCATCATACTTGCTCTCATGCCAGTGCTGCATGCTGGTTTTCTACACTCAAATACACATTGTCTCAAGTAAAAATATACACTCAGAAAATATCTCTTTCTTTATGATAAGTAATTCTCCATTATGGAACAGTATGGACATCACAGGAAACAAAATTCATTTTCAGATCATTTGTAAGGCTCTGTAATCTCCTGATAAATCGTCATTACATGATTCACCGAGAGCTTTAAACTGAAGTAGACATAGAATGTAAAACATACAGATGGTAATTCAATTTATATTTAATTATAATATTAAACTATGTGCATACAAGAGAGTCATATTTGAGAAAGTCTTATCACAAGAAAATAGGTTAATGCAAATATAGGCAACCTTTTCTCTGTTAAAATAATTGGATATTAAAATTAACTGATCCAAATATGCTCATCCAACAGCCCACGGAGAAATATATTGGATATAAAATACACTAAGCTGTCTGAAATACAAGGGCTAGAATGTGACAAGAAGCCTCCACCCTACATGTCTGATGGAGACACCTTGTCTTGTCCTTAAGGAATGACCAAAGGCACATAAAACGTCATTACTCTGCATACAAAAGGTCTGCACTTGAGTCTTTCAAGGGGAGGGAGGAATTTTCACAGCACCTCCCACCTATGCAGAAACTGTTGATATTCCATCAAATATATACCATGGTCAGCACTCTGCAACCTGAGGGACTTTGAGCTTGCTAGTTAGCAAGCATCCAGCCTCAGACGTTCTTTTAATCCTTCTTTTGAAATGACACACATTATTGACACATTTTTTTCCTAATACCTTGCAACGTTTTCTAACAACTTTACAAACGTCAATCACACTTCATTCCAGAAGCCCTATTGATTTGCTTACTTGCACCGCATCTAGTCTACTTTACAGATATTCCACATCACATCTAGCGTACGATAAACAGCGAAGTGGCTGCATGACCTGCTTTCTGTGGATTTACTTATTTCTGAAAAACAACATTGGATCTTCTTTCCATCATGTGAAAGTGCTAAGTCTTTATGCTGATCTCAAGGATGCTTACAGTAACTACAGAGAACTCAGATCACGCATTATTTAGCATGTGAGATTACATACACAAAATATTTTATTCTATGCGAAAGTTTTACCAAAACAGGCATACTTGTGGGATGGATATATACTATGCAAAAACCCTCAGTAAATGCAGCACTTGAGAAGTTAGTGTGCAAAATCAGGGCTTCCCCTGCATTTGTTTTGGCTATTTAAGAAATACACATGCTCCTTAATAAAAACAGGCACTTGACTTGTTTTTAATCTTTCACATCTTTGGACAAAAGCCAAAAACATTTCAGTAGGAGTTTATATGGTAACAGTCATACCTAGAACTATTTAACAGATAGATAATGGCTGAGGAAGTTTCAGAGCTCTTCTCTAACCTATCTTCAAACTTTTATTACTAACTTACACATCAACTATAAAAGTAGTTGACCTATTAGTAGTTGACCTATTATTTATTTTTTTAAATCTAATTACTGTTTTGCATAATTCTTAGTGGAAAACTTTAGATAGCTAGACTGGAAAGCAGAAAACCAAATATCCACCTGATGCAATTTGCAAAGACCCACAAAACTAGGTTTAAAACTGTAATGAACAGATTATGCTTAACTGAAAAACACCACAATACTGGAGTCGAAATACACAGAAATTTCTTGAATAGAAAGAACTTAATTGCTTCAGAAATCTGTTTATTCTTCCAAACCACACAAATTTCAGTGTATATATAATGACTATTTGCCAAATACAGTTGTGTACAGGTGAATTTTGACAAATTATTTACCTAGGGAATGAGTAGAAGTATTACATTACGCTCTACTATTTGTCTATTTTCTTCTTCCTTTTTTTTTTTTTTTGTAAATTTGTTACTTATTGTTTGAACTGAAAAGGAAATCTCAAATTGCACGTTCGCCTCTTGACTGAACATGGCCAAAGACTTACTAAGTATGTTCTACACAAACCTGACAAAGCTCGTTGAGAAGTTTGTTGTGTTATGACAAAGAAATTCCCAACCTATTTTTTCCCTAGTATCAGAGTGATTTTAAAATAGGTGAGCTACTAACCAGCAATTGGCTTTTATAACTGGATTGCTAGCAACTCTAATGACGGCAAAACGCTGATCCTACAATCCACCATACTGAAAGAGTTAAAAATGTCTTCCCCATTGCCAGCACTTTAGAGGTTTTTTTTTTGTTTTTTTTTTTTTTTTTTTTTGTCTGGAGAGGAAACTGTCACTTTGTGTTTTCAGGTTTGCAGAAAAGCCTTTTTTAATGTAAACATTCATTAAACTAATTTGAAGTTGTCATTACTCTCCTCCCCTGCTGCTTTATATCAGATTATTCCTAAGTGCTTGGTGAAGAGCCCCATAAACACACAGTCTATTTCCCTGCAGGGTATAATCACACAGTTTGCACTGTGATTTATGCTGTATGGCACTGGTGAGTGTCCTAAACTTTGAAAGGGCTCAGTTCTTCAGCAGATGCACTACTCCCTTTATATTTAAACAAAGTTCAGCTAACCCTCCCAGTCTATTACAGACATTGTTTAGCTCTTTTGCTTCACAAAAAGGCTTGTTAAGTACTGATTAAATACAAATCAGTGACACTTTTAATTAAGGAAATGGGAATTCAGAAATAATTGCCTTTAAGTTTCAGGAAAAAAACATTTTCACAACTGTTGTGTTCCCTTCCCCCACCACCAAAAAGCATCCCTTATTTTGAAAGAAGACTGGAAACACAGTTCAGAAGTTCTAACTCTAGACAAGCTTTCCTGATGTCTTTTCAGATTTCAGAGGAAGGTCTATTATTTCTTGATCAGAGAAAACAAGACCATTTTGCTTTGCAATCTGAACACCTGAGGACAGCTGGCATTGCCATCTTCTGCTGTATTCATGCATACTGGAGGCTGCAGAAAGATAAAATTTCTCTTGTAGTTAAGATAAAGTGAGAATTTCAGTCCATCCCACTAATAAAAGTTAATCTAAAAAATGCAGCAATTACATTGATAATAAAACACTCTTCAGGAATTCCATTTACACACGTTATGCACATCCTGTGCCAATAACGAGCTGATGGTGTAACACTTCCCTATGCAGAGTCCCCCTGGAGCGGACCCCTGCAGGACAAGAGCATCAAACACTCAACACATGAAGAAGGGTTACAGATGTAGGACTCCTGGAGTCGCTACTCACATGACAACTATTGCCTCCATTTTGTCCCCAATGAGATTGAGGTGAACGGCTACTTATCCTCAGCCAGTCTATTTGTACGTAACACTCACTTTACCATGAGCATAAAGTTCACCTTCCAGCAAGCCTCTGCCATCAGCAGGTAAAGATTTCCCTGGCCTGATAAATCCCTGTATTTTTTTCAGGACTGGGAGATCTGCAGCCAAGAAGCCAAAAGCAGACGCAGAGGAGAAGGCGGGGTGAAACCAGAGCCAACCTCCCATAGCTGTGCTGCTGGCAGAACCAGCATTGCAGTGTGCTGTGCTCTCCAGAACTATTTTTGGCCATTGCTGCAGATGTAATCCTGGGGAGTTCAGGAAGATGAGCAGGAGCACCATTCTGAAGGCCAGTTTAAAATAAAATGAAGGGCTCCCTTCTTCACCTTTTAGATCTCTTCTCCTACCTCTCTCTTTTCTGTTACGTTAGAAGCAAAATTCAGATCTATGTTAAAAGGAAAGTACTCAACAGATCCAAACACTTTATTAATTTAAACCTTAATGTTATCCAGTTAAGATAAAGTTTCTCTATTTTTCCTTGCAAATTGTGGATTTTGTTAAACAAAATAACTGACAGCACATCGGACATGCAGAAGTCCTAACAGTGCACTTAAAGAGAACAAAAAGAAACCAGACACTCAGTATGAAACATATTCTTTGCAATTAAAATCAGAATGTGCTTTTTTATTTACCTGCTTATGACTAATGGATACAGCTAAGATACGCTTCGCATTAATATCACATTGTATTTTCTAAATATACTACAGTTGTTAACATATTTATAGGCTAGCAGTAGTAAAGGTCTGTACTTGGTGTAACATTTAAAAGAAATATTTGTCAGGATAACAAGAACAGCTATTCATACAAATTAAGCCTAAACGCTAAAAAGAATCAGTGACAGATTCAGCAGTTCACGAGTGGCACTTTAAGTTCCACAAGATCAGTGTAAATTGATGTAAACCTACCTACCCACCCAGGGAAAGGAAAGGTGAGAAAATAGCAGGAAAAGCAACTAACAGAAAGGTGTAAAATAGATTACATGTGGTGGGAAAGTTTTATCTGACACCTCTCAGATGCTTTTCCTCTTACTGTACTTTTTCTCCCTATGAATTACACCCACCCACGCTATGAGAAATAATGAGCAATACACTATTTAATTTGATACACTCAATTCTAGGAATCTTAAAAAATAACAATAATCCTAAATTTTACCTGTTAAAAGGCCAGCTCCTCCAGTCACAGTCTGCTATAAACATTTATCAATCTGACATGGCAAGGCTGGGCCCCCATTATTATCCTTTTGTGACCTGCACAGCTGGTCCAAGAAACAGTTGTCTCCAATTATGCCCATAGATAATGGTGGGTAAATTCAGCTGTGCAGTATTAGCTCAACCTAAATATGATCCCATTTGACTAATTTCCTAATTCTTAGCAGGGTGCTTAAAGAACCTATTATCATGCAGACTCGAGGAACATAGAAGTCTGGTTATTTGCATCTGTTCTGTGAAAAGCATTTATCAACTGTGCCACAAATTAGAAGTTTGCAACTAACAGACTAATTTGTTACCTACATATACCAATCATAGACACTTGGTGCCTAAAATAATTGCAGCTGGAATTTGTTTAAACTTTTAATGTCACATAAATAGGTGTTTGTTTCCAACAAATACATCTTATAATTAAACAGCTTGAAAGGGGAAAGGTTGAAATTGGGTCAAAAAAAGATATATTCCTTCATGAAATCGTATGTGTATTCATTAACGCCGCTGGAATGCTGTTACTGGCATGATTGCTGCTACTTGACTGAATTGTGATCATAAAGGTTATTAAATGGGTTAAAAATAAGGCAGCAGAAAAATGGAAATTACTTGCACATATAGGCATTTTTTGTTTTTATTTTTTTTGCAAAAAGCAAGTTCTGTAGTCCAGTTTTTATGCTGTGGAGTACAGTCTACAATGCATTACACAGACTGGGTTTTTTGAAATCTGATTAATTTTTGTAGTAGCCTAACACAAACTCCTAGAGCTACTGGCATATTGATATTTGGATTTTCTTCCTACATTCGCTTCTCTCTAATCTTCATCCTGAACACATCTGTTACTAAATCAATCTTCACTGTTATTTCTCTGCAAACTTTGCACATCCTTTTGGACTTCTCTTGACTTTCTCCCTTCTCTAATGAGTCTACTCTGTTCTGAGGTCTCAAGAATAAAAGAGCCCCCTCCCCATGTCTTCTACAGAGCCCAAACCAAATAAACACCGTCTGCTCCAATTTTCCAGATCCTTCACAGATACCATTGTTTTCAGAAAGAAACGTAGGTGAAGATGTATATGCAATTGCTTGTATCTCGACATACTTGTCTTCTTTCCTCTCAACACATTTCCTACATTTCTCAACAAATCAAACTTCTGTTTCTTTTCCTCATCTCTGTCATGATTTCAAGGATCTATGTTCAAGCACTTAATTATACTCTTATTTTATGAACTGCTTGAATCTTCATGTCTCCTGACTGACTTTGCTGTGTTCTGCATCACGCTATTCATGCTAAGGTGACAAGAAAGTGATACCAGCACGTCTATCCATGAATAGATTCATGTTAAAGGCTTACTGTACTTGACTACCTGAAGGGTAATTACTTCCTAGATAAGTCATATTTCTCTAAAGTGGATCAGGCTTTAAGGAATAAATTTTTCTGCAATTACAATAAGGAAACTAGATACAAAAACTGTGAAAGCATTGTAGAGACAGAGGATGTTTCTCCAGGTAATAGGAAGGCAAAGATATGTTTATATTGAAGCATATATAAAGGAAGACCACAAGACACCCAGCTGAAAGTAATGCGAATTGGTAGTATTCAGAAAGGAAGCCACACACTTAAAGAGGGAACCTAAATCAAATGGTTTGTGATCAGATCAATAATAATCATAAATGATAATAATCAATACTGGTGTGAAAAGCAGTGCAGAGATGCTGCACATGCATTTCGTAATGCACAGACATGCACTATTTAAAATGAAGGTGATTCATTTTGGCAAGGTTCTTTATGTATCACCAGTCTTAAGGTACAAAAGTTGTAGGCAGAGGACCTTCAAACCTGGACCTCTGGGAAAGTAGGAACTGGAAATTATTTTTAAGAGGAGAGAAAAAGGAGAAGTCCTAAAGACTGACAAAAGAGTAAGCTGACAATCTTTATCTAGATAGGATGGTAGAGATATCAAAGACCTATCCATAAGTATTCATACCAAGGGAAATGGATGATAAGTTAGACCAGACATAAATGCAGCAGCCTAGAAAAGGAGCTGGGATGAGACGATACTCTCACATAAGCTCCTTTATCACACCAAAGTAGCTATCAATCTGAATAGCTCCTTGGGATCTTTAGTCCTACCTATCTCCCTAATTCTTCAAATCCCCAATCCCTTTTTTCCCTGGCCAGTGATCCTTATCTTTTTCTACACTGCAAGCAACCAAAACATTACTGCTTGACCCCCAGCTTTACAGTCTTCATTCTCTGTAACTTGACTGCTGAACCAGATTTCACCCCTGCCTTCCTGATATAGCAGGCTTCATCTCGTTCCCATGCAGGGAGACTTCATAATCAGATATAAAACAGTCTGTTTATTACTTACAAAAGTCTTTTTTTGAAAGTGTATTCACTCATAGTGCAGCTTGGCAGACCTACTGACTTGAGTGGCCTGTTCAGAGTAAAGCTGTATCAAAAGCACATTCAAAGAAAACTCATCTTTATTTGCACATTCCTGTGCACATGGGCACATTCCTCGTGGGTTTCCATCCTGACCTGGCATGGAGATTAATTTTGCTTTGGTGATCATTTAGCCTTTGATCCCCTACTGAGCCCTAGGACAAAGTGATAGTTGTGAGGTGGTTACTGGGATATGAACGATTTGCTATTAGGCAATTGACTGACATCCCATCCTTGTTTCACATAAATCCTGTTCTCAATATTGATAAGAGCTTTCAATTCCTGCTGGCATGAGCAGGAGCTGAATGGATAACCAGGAAATGAAAGACATAACCAGTCCCTTGAGTGATCCTACCCCTTGAAAAAAAATCTGAATGAATGACAATGCAAATACTACATTGCATCAGAAAGACAATTATCACAGTAACCTATGTTTATATAGATTTACATACAGTATGTGTGGGGAAAAGACTATTTTTTTTTTTTTTTTTAGCTAGGTAAAATTTAACTGGTTTTAGCATTTTGTATTCTACCAGTAATTTGCATTTTCTAGGGAAGAGGACAAAGAAAAGGTAAAATCTTAGATGCAGGGAATTAAAAGGATTGCTGGATGGCGAATGGTACTGTGACCACTTAGTTACGGTTTACACAGGGATGTAACAAAAACCTGGGTACAATGACTGTGAATGAAACAGAAGAGAATTGCCCCCTCAGAAATTCTTCAGTGACCTTGTCCTACCAGACATTGTGAACAAAATAGGACACACAGAAACACTGACTGTCTAAACCCAGGGTGTTCATATAGCAGCTCATAGCAGTTTTCTTTGGCAATGATGAAGTATTCACAATATGAAGCATAATTCTCATAGAACAAGTAACACTGAAGTTGGGGGTAAATAGGATGGAATGGATCAGAACTAAGTGCAAGCTTTGAGGAATTTGTTTAGGTTAAATTCCACAAATTTTAGGATGGTGATAATAATGGTCATTACAGACCAAGTATTTTCCAGAGAAAGTGCCTTGAAATTGAAAACACACTAAACTAATGCTTAGTGAGAGCAGTTGGTAAAATGTTACTTCTAGTGAATTACAGTTGTCTTCTTTCTTCTCTGATAATTTGTGACAATTGCGTCCTAATGCTATTTCATTGATTTCTACCCTACTTCAGCTCTCACGCTGCGTTCAGTCAGGGTGACAATACACAAACATTAACCTGCTATGGGGAGACCTACTACACACGCTTTCTTCACAGAAAAAAAAAATAATAATAATCATATAGAATATAAAAGGAGTGGACTTTCATGTAGTTCTACAGGTATTGCTTTAGAAATCCACCAAATTGAATTAGGAGTCATATCAGTCATATATATATTATCTTTTCCGCTCTTGGGAATTCTATTATATTCATATGAAACGATAATATAAAGAATTTGTTTATGCACAAGTGGTTGATACATTGAAGTTGTTTACTTTACAAAATACTTTATTGTATGCATATGTTTTGTATATCTGCTTTTGCTGGTAATGTCTTTAGCATGGACATACCAGACTAGAAACAACAGATAGTGTTAACCTGAACTAATGCACTTTGTCCAAATGATTACTATAATAAAGCTAACGACTATTTTTCTCTGCAGGGAACTTCATTTAGAGAGTGGGAAGTTCCCAGACACAACACAATGATGCCAGGTGTTGGAAGAATGAAACATACCTCCAGGAAGACTCACAAGGGCACATGAAACTATAGGAGATATGAGGAAGCCACTCAACTGATAGAAAAGACAGATAAATGTTGATAAGAGGGCTTATAGAACAATTTCAGCTGTGGCATCAGCTGATTTGTTAATGGCCAGTTAAACTGTGAGGACTCCCTGGTTCATATGGCAAGCACTGTTACAGAAGTAAGTTACAGAAGTATCTTGGCCCAGCAGACTTTAGCTATAACGTTTAAGAGACTCATGAGAAAGTAAACCCACATAAATAAACATACTATTCATTTTTGTCTAGACCTGTGTATCTCACGCTTCAAAATAAGCAGCAGTAATGTCTTAGAGTCCTCTGCAAAGCCCGTTATATGCTATGCTAACAGAGATAACCTACAAAAGCAAAACTTTCAAACTCTAGAAAAAATAAAGACCTGTGGGAGAGAGGAAGTGCTGGAACTACCAACAGTACTTCTATCTCTTTGGGAAAATATTTATTCAGTCCCCTCATGGAGCAAACCATAGAAATACAGTTTTTATAAGAAGTTTTTAGAATCAGCATTGGTGCAGAAAACCATCTTGTTGTGGGTGAGAGCTCTGGCACATCCTCAGAGACTTGCTTCCCTTTGTTTCTGTAGCCTTGGTGTTGATGATTCTCACCAGGCTGTGCGGAGCAGAGAAAAAGCCACCAGAAGGAGTTTGGATATCCTCCTTGACAAGGTGTCCTACGCAAATCCAGCCATGGATTGCAGCCTGCCCTTGGTAGAACTGCAGAGAGGTTATGCTGTATGATTTGGGAAAAGTTAAAATGGTGCGTTCCCCTTTCATCTCTGTTTTCTTTGTTCTGCAGGTGTCCCATTCCTGCAGTGACCTTTCAGAAAATATCTCTCAGAATCAGGTCTTATTTCTACCATGAGGCTCTATGCTAGAAAGAAATGCCTGAACAATCAAAAGATGCGAGAGAAGAACCAAAATATTTGTATCACTTAAAGATGTGCATTTCCAGGCCTCTAAACTTAGACTAGTGCCTACCTCTTCACTTTATGCCTGATGTCACAGCCATTACCAGAGAAGTGGGGTGAGAAAAAGGTATTCCTGTTTGAGCACTGAGTATTTATTTTCTTTCACAGTCTGTTCAGCTGGGTTGGCTACCACAATACATTTTGCACTTCTCCACTAGTCAAGCATGATGCCTTAACTTAAATAGCACAGGACAGAAAGTCTAAGCTTGTCCTTGTGAATGACAAATTCCTAGTCACTAGGACACCAAAGTAGGTAAGACGTATGGAAATCTCATGCACAGGAGGATCAACATTTTTATTAGTATGTATTTGTTTAAAACTTTTCTATAGTTAGTGTGTCTCCTTTTCTAAGCAACGACATATAAATACATCATAAAATACTGAAGCATCATATGGGAAAATAAGTCTCTAAAAACAATGACCTTTCCTGAAAGCTCAATGGCAAACTATCTGAAAGGAAAAAAAGCAACAACTTGATTTCAATTATTACATTATGCAGACACAAGGGAAAGATTCTGAAAAAAAAAAAAAAAAGATACAAACCCAGAATGAGGTTTTCACAGATGTTACCTTACTAGGGTTCCCACTATATTTGACAGGATGAGCCGGAAAACAGCCTATTTTTGTACCTCAGGCTAAGCTGTTAGAAGCTATTTTTAATTCTACTGTAATGATCAGTACTTTCATTTCCCTCAGCAAACCAACAACAACAATAACAAAAAAAAAAAAAAAAGAGAGAGAGAGAGAGAAGACAAAGTCATATAACAGGGAATAGCAAACTGCAGGGAAAGAGCCAAGGAGTTAGCTCAAAGCTGCTAATTCCACAAAGAGTGGATGATGCATATTAAGGAGAAATAAAATAGAAAACTTTCAAAATGCCAAGGAATTTGAAGCATTTGTGGATGCCACCAAAAATAGCCAACATAATAATAATAGGACAGATACAAACTCCTACACTTGTACCGATCTCTGCAGAGTTTACATTTTCCACAAGCTAAGAAGTCAGCACTCCATACGCATGACATGCTCAGATGTCTGCAAACACGATAGCTCACAATTTATCTATAACTTCATGTTCGTACTGTATATATTTAGAGTTACTGCTGACCATCGTTGTAGATACACTGGTTTTCTGTCCTCCATTCTGCAAGACACAGCCCTTGTGAGACACAGTGCAAGATGAATGCTGGTTTTTTTTTTTTTTTTTTTTTTTTTTTCTCCTTATCTGTTATGTAGACTGAAGGACATTACTGCTTCTTTACAACATTTCCCTTTGTTAGGCTTCAGTATTTGCCCTTTGGTTGTTCATTTTCCTTATCTGGCAAATCTCACTTCTTAAATTCAGGCTACAAATTCACGAAGCACACCTTGAGAATCTGGTCACCAGAGCTGCCGGATTAACTGTGCCATTTGCATAACGGTAAACTTAATGTTGCACTTCCAGAGCTTGTATCCTCTAAATTGCACTTACTGATGAAATATAAAATCCTCTAAAAGGGTTTTCCAACCTAAACCAATTTGTAATTTTTTTTTTTAAATCTAAAACATTAAAGAAATTAAAGTGATCGGCATATAATTAGATTAATTATTCATATCTTCCAAGTTGCTTTAATTCTAATATATAAAAAAAGATTAAATATCCACTCAAAGGATTAGACAAAAAGTCAAGCAGCAGCAACACATTTACATTACCTTACTGTGTAAATTATAAAAACTAATTAATCTAAACTTTCATAAAAATGAATTGGATCTTCATTCATGCGCTGACACAACTTTACATATTCAAAACTGACACCCATATTATTTTCTTGTGTTTGTAGTACGAGTCAGCCCCCTGCCTCTGCAACTGCCATTGTGCTAGAACAGCTCTGCTTTTGTTCTAACTAGTGAAAATTAAATCTTGACCTAAATTTATAGAAGCTAAAACTGTTTCAGTCATCTGCATGAAAACGAAAAGTCCAAGAGAGCCTCATTATAAATCTTACAATGATACTGTTGAAACAGTCTGAAATAATTCTTTATAGAAATCAAAAGATTGGTTTGGTTGCTTTTTTGATGCTTCTTTCTGATCTAGATGCCTTTCTTCTGAAAGTGCATGTAATTTCCAGTGTGCTGCACGCTGTTTTTTCCTCTTGTCTCAAATCATGTGAACATTCATTAAAAGTCTAAGGCTGTGTACTATAAACAAGTATACCCTCCTTCTTTGAAAATTGCTCTTTTCTGAATAAAAAGAGATTTGAGAGGAGTACAATTAGGACCAAAAAAAGACTTTCCTATCCCAAGTTTTTGCTGAGGTGGTGCTTTAGGGCTGATTTCTAGGAGGTAATAAGTACCTTAAATATCATTAACACTCTCCATGGTCAGATAGTTTCTACCCCAGGTATTCTGGGGTAGAAAACACTATTAAAGAATAATAATATTTCCATTAGCTCATTCACAACTGAAAAAATGTGTGTACATATCTTGAAGATAATGTCTGTTTTGATCTTGTGGGCAAAGAAAGAAACAGATTGTTCTAGTTTCTTAAGGTTGTTACTCACCCTTATCTAAGGTAAAATGAAACCATTGCTTTTAACAGTTTTCCAAAGAATTGCTTTGCCTATTTTTAGCCATGCAAACTATGTAACACACTTCATAAGCAGACTGCACGGTATCAAAGTGTACTTTTTCATTCCACAAGGCCCGTAGGAAACTACATCAATTACCTTTAGAAAATCCTAAATAGGATATTGATGTGAGATGACCAGTGAAATCTGACGACATAAGTAAATATTTTCAAAATTAAACTCTATAAAGCGACTGCTAGAGATGTTCCTTGGACTTTGACCTTGTTATTTCATGTGTTCAAGCAGATGGACCCTTAGCCAGCTCTTCTGGTTACCTGGAGCAGGGAGCCTAAGGAGAAGGTGGTTGTGTGCTGGGAGACTTTTGCTTGTGCACCTTGATTTTGGGAACATTCACTGACTGTTGGCCACAACTGTGAACCCATCTGGTGATGCCTGACAAAGCGGAAGTTCAGAGTTGCAGTCAGGCTAGCACAGACAGCAATGGCATGCCAGCAAAATGTGAAGGCAGGCTTCTTCTAAATACTTCTCTCTGCAGCTCTGCTATATGTATCATGCAATTAACTCCTTGATGGGGTTAGGAAGCAATATTTTGTTTCGACTGATGGAAGGATCTGTACATGATCAGAAAACATTCATCTTGGATGGACTATTATAGTTCTTTTCAACACCAAGTGGCCAGCTATTAGGCAGCTGGAAGTTCTGATGGTAATAGAGAAGATAATTAGGCTGGTTCACTGACAGCAGAAGGAGCACTTGCCCTGCCATGAAGACCGCTAAAAGTTTGAAGAAACAAGGAAAACTAGAAGGAAGGTAAATTCATTAGAATAAGCAGTTGGTGCTTTAGAGTATAATTATCAGAAAGAAAACACGTTATTTAGCATACTTTATGTTAATGGAGGGCTAGCATTGCCCACTGTGCATAATTTAGCTGAACAATTGATAAGAAATTTTAATACATATATATATATATGATTACGGCTACAGAAAAAAAAAAAGACAAAACACAAGAGAGATCATAATAGGCACACGTGAACTCTGAAGGCCTAATTACATCACGGGGGAGGGTAAGCTGTTACTGCTGAATCAAGCAGAAAATTGGGGTAATTTGTAAACAGGTAGAGCTGTTATCCAGGTGCGCCAGCATGTGCGCAGGGGCTGGCAGAGGGGCTTCGAACGGAGGACTTCCATCTGCATTTCAGAACAATCACTGCAGCTGAATGCTTCCCTCAGCTTAACCAAAGGAATTTAAATAAAGGAGAAGGGCCAAATAGCCACCCCCGCATAGCGCAGCCCCTGTCCAGCTCCCAAAGAGACGGCTATTGCAGCGGGATGTTTGCAGGAAAAGAAATACTGTCTGCGGGTGAAATGCGAAATCAGTGCTTGTGTGTGTGAAGCTCAGAGATAAAGCTGACTTGGTGTTCTGCCATCAGTTCACTCCCTACTCCACTGAGCGAAATATTTCGTACATGGTTCCCTGACAAAAGAAGGAACCACACAGCAGGGAAGCTGCTGTCAGTGATACCTGGTGAGGGCACGCTCCCTCCCCTGCGGAAGACAGGAGTTTCTTTAGGTGACTGGTAACGGGAGGGAAAGAAAGAAATCAAGCTGGTGGGACTTCCAGGAAGAACTATGCTAATGGTACTCATTTCTAGGATGGATGGGTGGGAGAAGACCTGAGACCTAGGGACTGCCCAACCACACACTGAGAGCAGGTAGAAGGCTATCCTGGGCCACCATCTGGTAGCTGAGGACACCAGAGGTAGCTACCTCTGGGGAGAAATGTGATAACAACCCTTGCTCAGGCTAAACCTGAGCCTCTCTATGGTGGTCTCATTTAAACATTAATGCATTGTATTTTCTCTATGCGAAGTGCCTGCTGAGCTGTTGTGGAGAGTTCTGGAAGATGCACTGGCCAAGTGTCATAGATAAGGGACTGAAGCTTTATTTTAAACAAAAGTAATAGTACATGGTATTTTAACAGGTTACAACAATGTGCCTCTCACTCTCTCGTGGGGTGGACAAAACAGTTAAAATGTCTCTCAGAGGCTTCAAAAGTAGGATTTTGGCTCTGGCCTCTGCCAACAAGAGGAACCACAATGTTCTTGTAGGTGTGTGACCAGTTGCCATTCAGGAAAGCACTGCAGCTGCAAACTAACCTGCTTCAGGACAGCTTCTCTTTATAGATGAGTGCCTAACTCAGGCACTATAGATGAGTGCCTAATGCATTAAAAATAGGGGCAGAAAAAAAACTTTGGAAATCCTTGCATCTCAGATTGAGTGCTCACGTATGTACAGATTTGCTGCTCTTTGCACCCTGGAGGTTTAAAGCAGAAGCTCATAAAATAGCTCCTGACAGCACTTCACGTGAAACGTTCTTTATGTTTTTGGAGACATTGGTGTTTACCCAACAGGCCATCTACAGCTGTATTGCTATGGTAGATGTCTAGCAGATTTAACAAAACAAAACAAAACACACACACAAAAAAAACAAGCACATTCACTCCTCCCATGCAGATCTGCTGTGCACACACAGCAATTCCAGCAGGCCTAGGATGTGTTTTTTTTCCCCATGAGATTAATTCATCTCACCAGCAGCACAAAAAGCAACTATAAAGTGGGCCGTTCTTCTTAGAAACTGGCCTGGAGGCAAGCACAAGCTTCAGAGACGTGTTGTGCAAGGACAGAGCTGCCAGCACCATGGCCCTACAGAGACCCCAGCCTTGGCTACCAGCCACAGAGACCATGCTCATAGAGCTACACCCTGAGAGGAGCACTCTCAGGTGCACAGATTGTTCTGGTTCATTCATATTTATGTTGCATCTTTGTAGTATATGCGGTCTCCAGGATGACCAGCTAGCCCCAGCCACCAAATTCCAGCTGGAGCTCACAACAGTATTTAAAGATGAGGAATAGGTACTGCAAAGTGCAGAAAGCTAGGACTGTTTTCTAATGATTTTATATATTAAACCTCCCTCCATCTGTGCCTTCTTGTGCCAGACAAACCAGTAATTATCAGGAAATCCCTTCACTTTTAATCTACATCAGTATGAATGCAATCTCAGAGCAACCCACGGTGACTGGAAGCTATTATTTTCATAGGAAATAATAGTGACTGGAAGTGATAACTCACGGCACTCGGTGTGTGTGTCATCATCTGATAACATGCAAGGCTGTACATCCCACCACATCGTTCTGTTGCAGGGCTACGATAGCCTTTATTAAAGGGCAACAATTGAAGCAGGAGCCTTGTCAAATCTGCGGGGGAGGCAGTGGGGGTTGTACCAACATGGAACTTCCATTCATTATTTATGGTCACAAAAAATTTGGGGCCTTGGAACTGGCAGCATGAAAAGCTGTTTTAATTTGAGCTATAATTCTCTTTTGTACTTTCAGTCATTGACTGTGTCACAGATAAACATTCATTTGGGAGACCAAGATTATGGCAAGGAAAAAAAAAAATATATAACAACCCAAGGATATTTAGCTCTCCTCCCACAAATTCTTCCTGGAAATATTCTTGCAAAATCCTCTGCCCACTTGAACAGTATGCTTATGATTAACTGCAGATGAGCCCAGCAGCTTGCATATGTAGTTAATTTGCTCTAAATTTCCATGCTGTATTATAACGTTAATGATCACTAATAATAGACAAACCCACAGTTTATTGAGTAAGTAATTTGAGACATTATGATTTTTATCATGTGAATAGGATCAGGCTGACCAATTTAAACTGGGCAGAAAAAGATAAATAACGTGCAAATCAATCTCAACAACAGCACACTCTGTTTCTTTGCAAAATTACATGGATTGACTGGTGAAAAGAAGGCCCGGCCCTGCTAGTAACTACTGCTAGGAAATAGAGTCAATAAACCCAGGTTCAAGAGTAAGGGCTCAGACATGGAAGAAAGTTTACCTAAATTGTAAAAGTGGTTTGGTCATCTGACTACATGGGCTCAGATGAGTTTGCATTTTGTTCCGATGGGCGAGGCATGCTTTTAAAGAATAATGAAGACAGATAACATATCATGCAGCCAATAAAAAGGAAACCATGTTAAACACAGACAAAACTATGTGAAAAACAATTGCACACTGGCTTGTGGTCAAAGCTATCTCCTAAAATCATGTAAACAAGATAGACATCACATGCTGCCTGTTAGACAGCTATTTCAGGACTGAAACAGATATTTATACTTGTTTTTCTTTCATAGAAATTTTAGTTGTGATTGAAACATTTATTTTTAATTTGAAAAAACACTGAAGATTCATTAATTAAAAATCTTCTTTAGCACATTTGTAATTAAATGCTTTAAAGAAGAATAATCAAAAATAGAAAATAACTAAACTACATTTAATAACTTCACTAGTGATAACTGTACTCGAAAGATGAGTACATGCCAGTAGTGGTGGGACTTGCAAGGTACTTTGAGATTTTGGAATGAAGTTTTATTTAAGGTAAAGCATTATTTTATTAATTTTTAATGAACAAAGGAAAGTAGAGGAAAAAAAAATCTCAGATTTGTCTTTCTGTAGACTTCACTATAGGAGCCTCATACATAGACTTCACTCTAGCACAAGGCAGCTGTACATACATCTCTCTAGAGCCTGGTAATAATGCTCGGAGGTATAGACAGAGGAGAAAGCTTTAATATGGTGTCTCCACAGTATTCTTCCAGGAATAAGAGTTAGCATGTGAATTGAACTTGCACCCAGTTATCTCATGACTGCAGTTTAGCCTCAATCACAAGACAAAAATACTACAAAATATACTGTGGGGAACAATTCTTGATTGTTTCCAAGGCATGGATTAAGTGTAGCCAAATGACTTTTTTGTCTAAGTCATAGTCTTTTATGGCTAGCAGGCCAGTCAAATCCTTCATGTTTAAATAGAAAACCTGGAAATGGATCACAATAAATTCCCCCCCCCTTTTTTTTTTCTTATACATTTTTGAACACATTGTGTTCAATATATATATATATTCTTTTTTTCTTTTTTCTTTTTTTTTTAAATGCAACTAATTTCATGCATGGATATGCAGTGTCATGTCCTGGAGTGATTTTGTACTGACAAGTCTAGCATATCAGAACCCATGAAATCTTGGAATAAAAATACCCCAGCATTGACTATTGTACCTCTCAGGGAAATGTTTTGTTAAACACTGCAAATTCCCTTCCTTGAAGCAATGAGATGCTTTCTCAAAAAGTGAATGCAAAGAAAAGATGAATGCTGAGTAAAGAGGAAATAAAGAGACTGAAAGATGTCAAAACAAGATGATTCCGAGACTTCTTCACCTGTATTTAGATAAAGTTATCTCTATTGCTAGAGGAGAGACCGACACAGCTAACTCCCAGTTTAAACATTTCAACGAAGTATTAAATACAAGTAGCACTGCATGAGAATGGCCAGCTTGGTTCCCCACTGATTTTTCTCTGAAAACTCACCTTAGGTGAAAAACAAAGCTATTTGACCCAGCTGCATTGGAACAAATTACATGGGGCAAGCAGGACAGCCCACACTCAAAGCCCTGCCAGTGTTCCCCAAATGGAGGGCTTGCACAAGAGCCTCTGCTCAATGCAGCTGCTTGAAAAGAAAATGTGGATTGCCTGCAGCAGCAGAGGAGGGCAGGCTCCTTGCTTCAGCCCTGAATTCAATACAAAGGGGAAAAACTGAACAGAGAGAGAGTGAGAGTAAGCAGAATCAAACTGTAAATTCTACAATCAACCAACCCAAAGTGACTAACTGCTGATGTCAATTGCTGTTCAAAACATGACATTTTGGCCATTACCTATCAGGTGGTAGACTCAGCTGCACCATCATTGAAATATGTGATAGGTGAGCAAAGCTCTGTCACTCTCTTTGCTCTAAAGGCTGCTGTGCTTACAACACTCCTTGCCTCATTCATTTGCAGAGAGTTTCTTCTGACAGGGAGCCAGGCTTAAGGTAGCCTCTTTTATCTTCAGGCATAATTCTCCATTCATACATTGTGAGAAACACTTCGCACCTTGTAAACTTTTAGATAGCACTGCTGAGCCACAATGGACTCAATATTTTTAAGGACTCATGGACCAAGTGTGACTGAAGGCTGCATGAATTATCTGCATTCAAGCCATAGTACTGGCCGTGAAATAGCTACTGACTCAGTGCACTGTCAGCAGAATATGCTTAAGCATATTCTATTTTTTAAAATTTATTTAGCACATTTTAAACATTAACTTTAAATGAAAAATACTAGGAAGAAAAGCCTAAATATAGTCCAAAAGAATCCTCACATCTTATGAAAAATAATGCAAGGATTCCCCTATAATTCATATGTTTGTTTTCTTTTATTTATTTTATATCAGTATACAAAGACATGGATAATTATTCTGACTTGCTGGAACCCATGTATTCCTAGTCTGGGTCAGAGCAGTAACATCTAAAGTCACAGGATACATCCATACTGACGTACATGTTCAACCTCAACCCATCAAGTGAGCTGCCCTACCATGATACCCTGTATTCCAATATAATGAGGAACATCTGAGAGGCCACCACAATCCTTCCGAAGCAATGCTCAAGTAACACGTCCCAGGCAATAAAAGTCCCCCTGAACCACTTTTGAAGCACAGTTTTTCTCTCAGATGTTAAAGAATTGTCCTTCCTGCATTGCTCATTTTTTTCCTCAGTGATTCTTGTATCACTTTTGTTCAATTTAAACATTTTAAATGGAAGCCTTTTTATCTTTGCTGGCCTAGAAATTCAACCAGAATTTTTTATTTTATTTTTTTTTCCCAGTGTTCAATTTCTCTGTTCTCAGAGGATACAAATGGGAGCAACTGTCATGGACTTTGGCTACTCTGTTGATAGTTGCATGGGGAAGAAGATAATCCACATCAGTCTCCTGGAGACATTGGCTATGCTATAGCCACTGAAGTGAAGAGGAGCAATAACTTCATTTTAGCATGAAAATGAGAAAAGATCACTGGGAGCCCACACTGGCTGAGCCATAGTTTTACACAGGAACCTCTCAAAAGAAAAGCCTTGTCGAGACAATGATGCAGTGTGTAACAAGTGGCTCAAGACCTGTAAGAATACCTCTTGGGCTGAGTACAGTTTCAGAAAGAGACAATAGATTTCTTTTCTATATAATGATTGTTCATGATACTCATTTGGAGAGCCAAAGTATCAGTCTCCTGAGAGTCTAAACTCTACAAATGTCTGTGGAAACAATTTTTCATTCCTCTTCCTTTTAGCATAGCTTCCCCTTTCTTTATATTTATCAGGCTTGGTAAGAGCTGTATCTACAAAATGCCAAGAAATAGATCTTTTTAAAAAACAAAGTAGCACTTTTAAATATGGTTTAAACTTAGTAATTCTTAAATTGTTAATGAATTTCAGCTTGGCTTGTCCATCTTAAAACTCCAGGGCCTACATCCAGGAACTTAATACCAGCAATATAATTTTAATGCTACTAAATAATCCCTTTATGGCAGGTAACAGAGCACTGTTGGACTTGAAAAATGGAATTAAAATTAACTGGATTTTTAGTAATGTGAGGATGTTAGAATTACAGTTGGGAAGGTACTTAATTATATTAGTAGGATGGATAATTAAAAATTACCTTCCCTAAAGAGGAAATCCAATCTATTATATATTTGTCAAAATTTTGGATTGGACAAATGATTCCACAACCTAATTCCTGTTCTTAGATTTCTGCAATGATTGTGGGGTGCCCTGTATCTTATTTGATGTTCCAGAATATAAGCTATGCAACCCCAAAATTAAGAATAATTTTCGACTGGATACCTAATCTGAATTTACTGTGGTGGATGGAAGCAAAGAGAATGTTAAAGAGGACTCGGCATCGCTGAACTGGCAGACACTGCAATTCGTTTGCCATCTCATGTTAATTAGCTTTTCCTTGTTATTCAGGGAACAGAGCAGACTAGGAAAAAGTGGCACATTACATGCTTTCTAGGCTTGATTGAAATAGCATCTTTTCAGTAGCAGCTGGCATTTCCATGGGCACAGTCAACCGCAGAAGGGTGCACTGAATTTCCCACCAAAAGCACATGGGTCTCTGCAGAGGAGCAACAACTGCAAAAGTGTAAATACTGCTACAAACAGATACTTGGTGCTACAAAAAGGAACCACAGAAGTGTGAATGAGGTCTCTACAATCAGTTATTCTTAAAATGAATATTCATTGTAAGGATTTTTTAAAAAAATCCTTTCACAGGAGGTATTCAAAATAAGAAGCCTGAAAATTATGGTCCAATGGGTATGGCAACTAAACTGGGATTCAGAAAGTATGGCTCTATTTCCAGTCCTGTCTCTATTTCACCTGTAATTACTTAATTTTCCTACGCCTCATATGGACCTTCTATAAAGCAAGGATAATAATATTGACACACCTTTTTCAAGTTATTTGAGATTTATAGGGAAGAAACCCTACCAAAAGTATAGATACTGTACCAGTAATGTTACTGGCTTTGTTTGCAGCTAGTTTTTCAACAGAAACCAGATGGCACACCCTCAAATTCATAAGGAAATATTGGTCTTATATTGGAAGATTAGGTACATAATTCACGTGGAACCAAAATAACGCAGAGCACTGCAAAACTCCGCTACCTGCAAAAAATAGTAAGTACCAAGCTGCTACCTCAAGCAAGAGACAGAATTAAAGTAATTTGGTTGATTTGTTTCAGAAATACCAACATCTATCTCCTGTGTTTCTAATATATCAGTTTTTCTAACCTTAGCAATGTCGTATTTTGCCCACTTACTAGTGTTTTAAATCAAAACTTCATCTAAATGAAACCGTCGGTACAGGAATTGTGAAGTTACTGTTTCTTTCCAGCCTCGATTATGCCATTGATTCATCCCTGCTACTCAGTGTCCACATCAAAATGTTCCATCAAACACAGCTTCTAACATAAAGACACATGATCCATCTGTAAATGGGAGGGGATTCTGGGGCTTTATTAGATTAATGTATAATTCAGACCTTTTTATGACATCTACATCATCAGGATCTATGAGGTTACACTCATTCATTCTCCGTGACACTAATGGACGCAGTGCAGGCATAATCTTCACTTCAGATGTTCTGATCTGGAATACAAAACCCACCAGGCATTACATGGCAACACCTGGCAAGAGGTCAAATAATCTGGGGGGCTCGCTTAGAGATGCTGGAAAGGCCTGGTTAGCTACTTGGTTAGCAGCACAAAGACATGCAGAAAGCACAGGTTGGCTTGTACTGCTCATGGAGTTTCCACAATCAGTGAATTTTAATTTAGCTACTGTGCTGTTTCTTTCATCTACAAGCACTCTCTAAACCTGTACCAATTACATATGCCCCACAGGTAAAAGGTCTGCTGAGGGGCTGAAGAATGTCCTTGCTGCCTATGGTTTAATGAACTGAAATTTAGGTATAGCCAGGAGTAAAAAATACTCTCCCAGGCAACTGAGAACATTCTTCAGAGTAGCTGCCCCCACAGGACCACAAAGTTAAGAGCAGAGTTATAGATTTGGCCTTCTTCTGAAAGATGGTGCGGCATGTTGTAAGGAATAACGGTTGGCACTGACTCAGTTCCTTTGTGGTGAAGTCTGCAGAGGCATCTTAACCTGTCACAGCTAATGGGTTTTGCTACAGATGCCAAAGCATAACTTGGTGAAAGCATTTGAAGAAAGAAGCATAAAAGTATCTAAAGCATTGATAGTCTCAGGGGCAGTTTAAAAACATATCTATATATCTATATATATATATTTGTCAGATTGGTTTTCAGAAGCCCTACAAACACTGGAGGAGAGCAAAGTTAATGAAGAAGTAATGAAATAACTGAGGGGAAAAAAAGAACTGTAAAAGTTTTTATAAGTAATACAAAATCATTACAAAGTCCTGGGTAGACATGCATTTTTAAACAATGGCTGTAATAACGGAAAATTAGGCTCCATGACTTATTCATAGGCTTCTGGTTAACACTGTTCTCCATTTCAGGCAGTTCACTTTATAAATAGTATCTTTAGGTGAGATGGTTTGTTTTGGCCATGCAATATGAAAAATAACTACCCGTTCTTGAGAATAAGAGATCATTTCTCTGTATTCTGTAACCACATCTGAAGATGAGCAGGACATGGAGGATTTGCTTCTGTTTGGAAAGGCAGAGAGAGCCCCAAGTGATAAATATTCCACTTTCGGCTCTAAAACTCGAGTTGCCTATTTGATAAAGAAATCGTAAAAATTTAAAGGAAGAAAACAGTATTTGATGAGTCTACAATCTTTATACTTAAGGGATATTCAGAGGACCTATAAATCCTCAGTGGAATTAATAATTGAGACTCTTGAAAGCTCTAAAAGGAAATATTAAATATGCAAAATCTTGGTGAAAAGCATAATTAAGGCCATAAATGCCTAAAAGTTTAAAGGGCAGGCTACCTCTCTCAATGATTTTCTAGTATAACATTTATATGAAACTATAACACAATACATTTTTAAGCAGCATTCTTTATTACATTTTTTTGCACCAATTTTAATCTTATGTTAAATAGTATTTTATATTTTCAAATACAATTTCCAAGATGTACTGAATTAAATATATGATATGAAGGCCCACAGTTTTGTTTCCTGTTATTAAAAAGTTAAAAATCTCTCTCCTCCAATTTCCCACAGTTAATAGTATCTACTGTGCAGAGTAAATGGCATTTATTTGTAGGCCTGAGGTTTTCCCTTCTCTTTGGTCATTCATTATTTCTCTTCTCTTCTCTTCTAATATTCTGGGGTTGGCTCTTCTCCATTTTTAAGCAGTTTTAACTTAAGAAGGAGGAAGCCTCCAAGCCCTGTCACAGAAGTCCTAAGGCCTGCAATTGAGTTACCCCAACTGTCAGTGGATGAAAATCTTCCCTCCTCAGTTACCGCCATTTCAACATTGCTAATTATGCTAATGAATGTATCTATTAGAGTCCTATACATATGTATATATCTGGTGAGCTCTCTTGAAATGGGCATAGCAAAATCAATTGTATATTGCTTACTGAATGAACAAGGATACCATTTTCGACAGTCCTGAATATTTATAATTGCATTTAAACATTTTAAAGATAATAGGTGCATAGTACTTTGACTATCAGGTCCTTATTTTTTCTAGAGCTTGCACACTTAATAAAATATTGATCTTCAATTGGAGAGGAAAGATATCAGTGCTTTTGTGTGTGTGTTATCTTTTAGAAATAAACTATTTCATTTTGTACGAGGTGACTTGCAGAAAAATAGTCATTCATTACAGCCCAGCCTATGCATAAAATTGCACTGGCATTTTTTTCTTCTGATACTAAGCCCATCCCTGTGTTTGGAACACCTTCCCTCTTGGCAGGGATTTGTTTGCTTTTACATCTAAGCATTTCTGCTAACAGCAGGTTGTGAAGTAATGGGAGTTAATATCACACAATTCTGATAACAATCTTGCTTTTTCTCCCTCAGTTCCACTGTGAGCTAAAATATAAAAAATAACTCTAATAGACTTAAAGATTAGGTTTGTATCATTTGAAAGAAGGGATTCAATGTCCCTTTTATGTAGTTTCTTTGCCTCAAGAGCCCGACAAAGTGGGACAAGTTAAGTAGAACAGAGATGATATTCACATGACATAACCCTAGCAAGGTATTCCTGGGCCCTTCCAACACTGTCAAGACCAAAGCCATGATTTTTCTCAGTATGATTACTCACTCAGTCTAGCCTGTACTTCTTGGCAGAGTACTGGAACAGATCATGTTAGAGACTTCAGTCCAAAAGCATTCTTGCTCTTCCACTCTCCTCTGTCACTGTAACTTTTTTGTAATATGTATTTTGCACTGAAGAGTAAATTGCAGGGTAAAAAGATCAGAGAACTAATAGTCCCATCCCATATGCACTTACAGACATTAATTTTCAAACAGATATTCAGACTACTCACAACGTAAGTTTTATGAATGCTGTATTGCAGCATATGAGAACAAAAATGAAAGCACTGAGGCAATTTTGAGATGCATCATTTTGGAGTAAACTTGTTGCGTGCATCAGTGGAAACCCTGCACATGCAAGGACAGAAGAGGTGACATGTTGGTTAATAATGGCTTTGTGAGAATGTCAGTCCTTTAACTGCACATTTGTTGTCATAAAGGCTCAGCTATATATATAAATATTAGATGTGTGTGGTAGCCAAACTGTTAAAAAGCTAATTTAGCCACAAAAGCCCAGGTGCCTAGGTAATATAGGAGTATATAGCTGCATCTGGATTAGGATTAAAGAAGATAATAACTATAGAGGTTATCATCAGAAGATCATGAGAGCTCTCCCCCATGCCCTTCCTAAAGATTGGAGGAATTTTATGTTGCCACGGGGGCATATTTCTTGTTACACTGTTGTTATGATACCCAAGCACTGGACTCTCACAACTATTTAACGACAACAGGAGCCTGATTATCAGGTTGTTATTTTTCTTTGCACAGATGCTGTTCTCTACATTTTTATATGTTCATCCATGAAGTAGTGAAACAGGACTCCCTGGACAACTTTTCAAGAAGTGGGTTGTAAGCTTGTTTGCTGCTTCATGACACCTGCTATTTGGGCACTTAGCTCCCATAGTTTCCTTCAGCTATTTTTAAGCTTTCGTTTGCCTTTGGTTTGATTCAAAGCCTGACTTAAAATGCTTATCCCTGTAGGCCCCTTTAATGGATGGTTGTTCATGTCTTAAATCATCCACGTTACTGAAGTACATCATGTAAGCCCCAGCACAGCTGACAGATAAGGCACAGAGATATGGCAGGCCACCCTGGGCCACAGGCTTAGAGTGTATATGGGAAATATGGTATTTCTGACAACCTTTTAAAAACAGAAAAGGAAAAGAAATATGAGAAAAAATATGGGATTTTCTGACATCCTTAAAAATAAATAAAAAGGCAGTGAAACATCTGAACTGCCTCAAACATGACTCTGAAGACTGCAAGGTAATGAAACAGGATTTCTTCCAGCAAAGCTAATTCAACACTGTGTCAGGTGGGCTAGCATATCAAGCTACTTTTTTTCTCTTCCATATTTACTCATTTTAAAATGAAGCCATCGTAGAGTATGTAATAAATATTTTTGACCGGGTATTTTTGACTAAAGCCACTGAAGTGCCAGCTCAACATTACTGCCTACAGCAAACCACATCAGACAAGAATGATGCATGTAGCACTCTCCTGTGTACAGAAAAACCCCAAACCCAAAATATCTATCAAAAATCCAACCATCTCTCCCATTATTTGAACTCTATTACCACACAGAATCACAATTAAGGCTATCAGCTGTTAACTTACCATTTTATCCTATTCTCATTTTTCTGAGAGACACAACTGAAAAAGAAAAAATAATCCTCACCGGATACACAGAGGAGGTGATAATTACATCTCTCCTACACAAAATCCAGCTAACTAGAATTTCTTCAGGGAAAAAAAAAACATACAATTCCACTTCAACCCATGGGACAAGTATGTGGTTATTCTGCAATTATTATACAAGATAAAGCAGCATGTGTTATTGTCCCTAACACACATACAGAGACTCGTGGGCCACTGATGCATTTGTGCCTGTATCCCATGCTCCTCTCTTGGTCTGCCCAAACACTCACACCAGCTCCAGCTGAAAAACAGTGAAGTGCCAAATGAAGGAAGCTTTCATCTCTCTATTAGCACACACTTTCTACCAACACATGTCCCATGCAGCTTCCATCTGAGAACTGGCCACAGGTGAGTTTCTCTCATTCTGTCCCCCTTTAACAAACTTGACCTCCTGAGTTCTCTCCTGGTGCATAGAATATAATTAATAAGCCACTCAATCCATCATATTGACCTGCATTATCTTAAAGTTAATGGCAACAATGAAAAAAGGATTTTAAGGTGGCATATCTTTGTACAGTTTCTTTTTAGTCATATAGACAAAATTGACACGTAAATATTGCTTTACAGCTTAGTAATAGCCTGATCTTCACCAGTTACATGGATCACATGAAGGTCAAAGACTTTCTGCTTTTCCCTCATAACACTCTTCCTAAGTAGGAAGAGGAGCTCATCAGGTGGAAACATTTTGTTGTACGTAGAAAAGCAACCCATATGAACCATAATTAGTCATCATCTTACAAAATTACTCTTACTATTCTACATAGTAAAGATAGGCGACAGCACATATACACTAAAACTACAAAGATAAAATAGAACTAAAAATGACAAGCAACAAATGTGTGATATATTTTCCCTCCTTAGGGAGCACTGATCTAACAGAGAATATGCTTTGGAGAAATGTATATATTGAACTGTTGTAGAATAAATATCTTCTGTACTAACAATATTTCATAAATCCATTGTAGGAGTAACTAACATAACAGGCCATCACAGGGCAATTGTGAGTAAAGGATTACTGAGGAAGCTGCTGAGAATCCTTCAAACTTGACACAGCTCAGTGATTCACTAACCTTGTAACACTTTTCCAGACACAGACCTACACCTTTGCCAGCCAAGAACCCCAAACGCTAAGAGCAGCAAGTCAGATGATGGCTCCATCCCCAGTGACCACTGCAGAACTGACAGGCTCTAAATTACTGCCTGAAAAGCATATCACATGCCATCTGACAAAAGAATGAGAAGGGGAGAAAAAGCCCTACCGATCGTGTAACATCATCCATTCCTCTGAGGGGATGATATGTTTCAGTCTTTCGTTTCTTTAACCCAAGCAACCAAATGAAAAATATATGACTACAAACAATCTGCAAACAGCTCCACATCTATTATACAACTGAAATCATAAGAAATGAACTTGAAATAACAAATGAACTTGCAATTGCTTTGCTCCTCATAACTCCCATATGTTTTTAGATATGTTTTGAAAGACAACTTTTTTAGATTAATAAATGTCACGTGATGCAGTTGAATCTCGTCCACTGAGGACCAGGCCCAATCACAGCTAAAAGCTTTTGCCACTTAGAATATGAATGGAGAACATCACAGCACAAATGGAAAAAAATACATGTGTATGGTTATGAGAATATGCAAATATGCTGCCCGGTTTCCATAATGTCCTTGCCATGCTTGCAGAAGGTTTGAAATTCTCACATGGGATTGCATTTTACAGAGTGGAGAGCAAGTGGGGGAAGGAAGCAGAAATAACTTCTGTAGGGAAGGCAATGACATTCCACATCTACTCTCTCCGATTCAAATGAAGTAGGACCTACCAGTCGTTTTGTTGCCTGCATGATGACACAGCCCATTATTCAATGTTCACGAGTTGAATATCGATAGCTGGGTGTTGGAATCAGATTTCTCATAGACAAAATAAGAATGCTGTCACTCACAGTGGTTCCCCTCAGTTGTGGGGACTGTGAATTTTCTTTCAGCATGAGGCCAATTTGTGTTTTGTTTTCCACATTGCATGAGCCAAATAAGAGCTGGAAGGTCTGGAATTGGAAATTCCCTCAAAAACTGCTGATGATGGCACTTGAGCCAGAAATGAGCTCTGGTGTAAATGACACATTTCAAAAAAAAAAAGTTTCCAAACGTATTCACACTTCCTCTTCTTGAAATTAGTACACATACACCTTTAAGAGCTCTTTATCAGTTGTTCTTTACCTATTGTTCCCCCTTATTACCAAATGCACTAGAAGATTAAATCAAAGGGACACGATTGCCTCAGCAGAGTAACAGATGCAAAAGACAACCTCGATTATTGGCTAACCCACTACTAACAAAAGCCATTTCTAATTACTATCTGGCAGTCCACAACATGGGTGGTCTCCATGTGACTCTTTAAGGACTCCAAAACTCATCCCCATAAACACCAAGCTCTTGGAGTGCAGCAGTTATGGGCTTCCTGCAGCCAGGAGCATCCCTCCTCTGCTAGGGGGAAGGCTGTGCTGGCCAATGCTGAGCCCAAAGCCTGCACTGCATCCACCCCATCTTGGGAGAAGAAGCAAGACCCTTAATGCTTAGTCCTGCAAGTCCATTGCATTGTATAAGCACTAATTTCACTGACGGTGAATAAAATCGAGCTGTATAGAACAAGCTAATTTCAAGGAGTACAGACTTCCCTAGAGGTTTAAGAGCACTTAAGTATTAATTATCAGACTAAAGAAATAACACCAACAAAGGCTTTGCTGAGTAAAGCTTCCAGGTGTGTCTTTCCTTAAGGGCTTATTTTATTTCTATGCCTACTTAGAGCAGGTAGCTCCATTTTAAAAGACAGACACAGTGTTTTCTGTGAAGTATTTAACAGTATAATTGCCTCCAATACTTCAAGAAGAACCCTCTAATTTAAGCTTGAAAAGCGAAGCTAATAGCAATGAAACAGCCATGATAGAGGCAGAGGGTGCAAGGGATGGCGACATTTATTTAACATCCGCATTTAATTTATTCATGACACTCTTTCCTTATTAAATGTCACTGCCATGGATGACTGGTCCGAGGTGTGAGATCCAGTTGCAGCATGTGTATTCATCACACAGCATACAAACCTGCACAGATACTCTCAAGTTTTAGTTTACCCTTATCATTATTTAACTGCATGAATGTAACAGGTTCTATTTGTGCATTTTTTTATTGTTGTTGTTTTTGTTTTTAAATCTTAAAATGGTCTTCACATTTCTGAATGCAATACAAGAGTAAATATTAGATGAGGGTTAGGGAATACTCTGCTTGGCCTGCTGTGTAGAATGATCCAGGATACAGATCACACCCTTAGAAAAGAACGTGTTTAGTGTGGGAAAGCAGAGATAATGAAATAGATCAGGACAAAAAAAAAGGGGGGGGGGGGGGGAGATGCGGTATTAATGGCGAAAGAAGCCTTCAGAACTCCGCAGTTCCATAATTGTTTTATTTAAATTTTTACGATCCTTGAAAAACACATTTTGAGTGACTGTAAACTTACAAAAAAATAGTAATCCCTTTGTCTACATTTAGACCACAAAAATGATTAATAAAAATATCTTATCTCTGTGGCAGATCTAAATTCTAAAGAATTTACACCAAAATTTGTTCTATAGGTAAGACATTTCATTCCAAATGATGCAAGTATTTTATCTCCACTAAATACAATAGTGCACTGCAAAGCTAGTTATATATATCTTACTTCCAGATTGTTGCACGTGTGATTTTTTTCAGCTAAGAGCATTTCAGAAAAGTAACTAAGAGAAATAATGCCCACAACCAAAGCATTTATGAGGAAAAAAAAAAAAAAAAAAAAAAGGACTCAAACCAAAACTCTGAGAATGAGTGGAAACAACAGCTAAAATTAAATAACTAACCATTGGCATTTCTCTAAAACCCTAAAAGCAGCAATTTGAGTGACTATAAACTTACAAAAAATCAGTAATCCCTCTGTCTACATTTAGACCACAAAAATGATTAATAAAAATATCTCATCTCTGTGGCAGATCTAAATGCAATGATCTCTAACAAAGAAACATATCCCTGAAACATGCATTGAAAAGGATTTTTCTTAACTATTGAAATACTTCAACTGAGATATGTGGAGATCACTTTTTATCTTATTTTACTGCAATTTTTTCAATGTTACAAAACTGAATGGAGGAAAAGCTGCTCAAGATTATAGAAGGAGCAGGAGGAGGTGTAGAGGGACTCCCCATAGGAAAACAACTAGTTATGAGGAAAACAACTAGTACAGAGTTCCCGGGTGCTCAGTGAGCACTAACACATCAGAGACTATAATTTTAAGTCTGATCCCATGTTATATCCCATTTTTTATTTCTTACAGGAAGCACCAACTCTTACAAAAAGATCTAACAGTCAGGGAGGTGGCCATTCAACAGTAGGAATTTGCTCGTACAGATCTGAAAACATTTTACAAATGCTACTGGGCAAATAGTAACATATTACAAGTGTTTGTTGTTGTTGTTGTTGTTGTTTTTAAGTAACAAAATATGGGTGAAAAAATGCAGTTATGAGACATGCTGGATTTCACATGATAAATAAATGGCCAACAGGCTGGGGGGAAGAAGCATTTATCTTTAACCGAGGCTGACACCCTTTAACAACCTCCTTGTTATATTATCATTCTACATATTGTTTATAAGCTGAAATGTAACACAGAGCAAAAAAAAAAAGTGGAAGTTCATGAATAAATTGCAACTTATTTGAAGTACAAAAGACACTACTGAAATTACCCTGTTTCTCCAGTAGTTCTTATAAGAGTTTGCAAATTAAAATTTGAATTTGCATATTGATATAGTTATTTCTAAGATTTGTCACTCCTCCTTTTTTATGGCTTCACAAAACTGGAAGTCACAACCATTATGAATGAAATCCCTCTGGGTCTCATCGCTGGAATCAAAGGAAAACAAATGTCTGGGGGAAAAGGTTATTCTGGAAATCAGGTCTGTTGAAAGGAGCTGACATATTGCACAGTGATGTGGCTTGATTGGTTGTAGCTGTCATTTTGCTATTTCATATAAAGGAATACAGAACTATATCTTAGCTCTGGCAGTCAAAATAAGACTTCCAAAAAATAAATAGTCTTGAAAACCATGTGGCCAATTTATACGGCAATTAGGTAAGACTCTTATTCATTGTACACTTCTTATTTCAGTGGTAAATAGGAGCTAGAATAACTTGACTGAAGACTGATAACTAAATTCTGAAAGCTAAAGTGCAAGAAGACTCCATGCTTAAAAATGGCTCATCTTTAATGACCACGCCAGTTTTATTTCATAACATCTCTGCATGGATGTTCTTGATGTATTTTCATGATTTTTTTCCCTTCAGAGAGAAGATCACCATTAATTTAAGTAAGCTGGGAAACAGTTCAGATGGATGGCTTTGGTTACACTCCAGTGACATCCATGCAGTTTATTACATAAGTAGTTTACCGCAGTGAAGTTATTATGTTGAGTATAGCTACAGAATGGTTTCTATTTGTTAGACTTCTCAGCTACTGTTTATCTGCTTTCCTCCAAACACATAAGCATACTTCCTTGCTATAGCACACCTTTACTTTTACCATTTGTTTTCAGTTGACATTTCTTCTTATTTATTTATTTACTTTTTTAAGCTAATATACTGTAGATTATTACATAAGTGATTTATTACAGGAGCCTTACTGTACGAGGGGCAAAACTTGTCTAAAATAAATCCAGCAGCTACAGTAATCCCTCAGGACAAAATGTACTTCTACTTAATTTCTCTTCTGTGTATTACACACCATATAATTGCTTAAAACAGAAGCTACACATACAAATTTTGCTTGGCACCGAGTACCTGGCTTCAGAGAGTACACTCAGGTTACATGCTGTGTTTTGCTACAAATCCATTGCACCACCTAAAGTAATTCAAAGAGATCACTAATAGAAATATTTTGAACTACCTAAAATAAATCAGCAAGTAAGCAAACCACAGTGTTTTGCTAAAGGTTATATTAAAATAAGCCACAGTGTTGCTGAAGGATATTTTATATGTGCATGGCTTCAGCATTCCTCATTCCCTTTTTCCAAAGCACTAAATAAAATCATGAGACAAACTTTAAAGATGGAAAAGATCTGCTAGATCATTTAGCCCATCCAAATGCCAGTTCAGGATTGTTTCCTTTATTTTCTAGTGTTTTGTCAAACCTACTTTTAAATATGCTGTATGTTCCAAGTAATGAGATTTCCACTACATTCCCCTGGGAAATACATTTATATAACAACTTTCTTCTCCAAGGACCCCAAAGTGTTTTATAAAAATATACATACAAATCACTTTCCCACTGGAGTACAATCACTTATGAGGTATAGGGTGGCAGGCAGGATAGAAATGATGCATAGTACTCTGCAAATTCATAGCAAAAGAGAAATTCTTGCCCAAGGACAGAGGGGCAAAACCTATACTTGTGACAAATGCCAAGAACTCATAAATGTCCACTGACAGCAAACAGAAGCATGGTTGCAACCTACAAATGCAGAAATGAGTTGGAGTACCGTAAAAGGTAAAGACCAATTTAGACAGAATTTAAATGCACGGCCCCAAGACCTGGGGTATCTGAACAGAATAAATATATTATCCTGGTAGAAATATCAGAAAAGGGGCTACATTCATGGAACAACAACTGACTTGAGGACTGCATTCTGGATCTTCCAATCACATCCATCTTGATGCTGATGTTAGAAACTTTTTTTTCCTAAATGCTCACTGCTCTCAGCTAGCCCAAGTCCACCAGCTGCTCTTTCCCCTTCTAGCCCATTCATGTCATTTATGCAGCACACTTTATTGAGAAAGCAGAGCCTGACCATAAACATGACAGGGACTGCTTGCTTCTACCCATGGGCAGGAGAGGAAGAGGGAACAGGAATCTGGGAGGAAGAGATGATGGTTTGGTGCTGGCAGACCGATGTATTTGGGTCTAAGTGCTGGGGCACACTGAAATATCAAATAATTAAAAGGGCTAGGAAGCAAGTAGTGCTAGAAAGCACAGCATATTTGGAAGTTTAACAGTTTCCAATTTCAACCCCCTTGGGTGGACTTCAGGGATTTTCAGTACAGACAGTTTGTAAGCAGAGGTTGAGGGTAATGGGAGGGTCAAACCTCATTATCAGTGTAGTTTTAGCAACCTTTGCTCATCTTACAGAGGAGTGAGATGGAGCAGAGGGGCCTGCGCTCTGAATTTTCATTCTGTTCAGTTTTGGGCATAATAATTGTTTTCAGGTCTCTGTATTGCCAGTGCTCAGCCATGAGCTAGGTTCACTGGCAGGACATAAGTAATAGATCAAGTGGTTCAAGTATCTTCTCTCACTAGCAAGGCCTACCTCTTGCTACCAGGCCTACCTGCACCCATAAAAGCTTCAAGGCTAACATGCCAGCTACCTTTGCCTTCAGTACCCAAAACAGATGCGCCATTCCTCACTCTTCACTGATGATCACATTTTAACTTAAAATACAGAAATAAGGTTTCACACTAGAAAGAATTTAACAGCTCCGTGTTAATGCTCGCAAGTTAACAAATCACTGTCGCCATTTGACTCACCATTGTGCCTGCCTTGTACAGACAGTGACAAGCCATTTGATTCAGTGCTACTCCCATTCCTTGTGCAGAGGTGAGTCTTTGATCCTTCCCAGTGTTGAAGCAACACAGATGTGATTTCTGAAGGTTTTGCATAAGTTTCAAGTTTGTGAGATTAAGGATACATGGTACATTTCCTAAATGTCTACGTTTGTTGCCAAGATGGCATTGATAATGGGTATATTAGCAATGCAAAGATGGAGAGAGAAGACATTTTCCTGGGGAGTAGCTCAGCTCTTCCAAAGCCTGCTCTGAACAACAAGCAATTTATTGTCAGATAAAAATGAGCATGGAACACTAAAGAGAAGCAGAACACCTCTCTGCCCTCTTTGAGACCCAGGTATCGAAACCCAGTTCCTTATTCACGTACACTATTTTGAACAGTCAGAGGTTTGTCCCCTTAACTTTACACACACAAGCAGATACCGTGGTCACAGGGACACAGAGGGGCAGATTTTGGATCAGACCTACTAACTCTTGATGTTTGTAAGCACGTGGCATGTGCAAGACTGAAACAGCAGGCAAGGCAGTGAGTGCTCACAGCAGATAAGAGTTCATTTTTCTGAAAACACTGAATTGCAGCATTTTTAATCCTGCCAAGCAATGATAGTTACATACCAAACTCAGTTACAAAAAAAAAATTAAAATAAATAAATAACGAGGCAGACATATAGGTGCTGGTAAAGGTACTGTGCTTCGGTGTTTTTGCATGACAACAAAATCAGTAGTAATGCATTCAGAATGCTATTGAGTTGTAAACTATGACCGCTCTATTTAGAGGTTAAAATGCCTTCATTGTGATAGAGCCAAGTTATATTCTCCATGGGAGGAGTCATGCAAATGCCCACACACTCCTAACTGATTTATTTACATAATTTGAGCTCGAAAGATCCTCCGTTGCATGAATGCAACACTGCCCAGGCTGGACAGCAGATGTTCTACTGACACTGGAGCTTAATAGCTTATTCTCCAACCATTTCTGACAGCTGAATGATCAGTCAGTGCCAAAGCAGCATTTTTAACTTAAGGGTTGCCAGAAATCAGATATTAACATCTTTTTTTCTAACAGAGCATAAAGATTTAGAAATCAGGAGAAATATTACTGGCAGTGGATGATGATACATTTACAAGCAATGTTCTATGCCTCCTCATGCACAGCATGAACGTTGTGTGAGCCCATCGTGGTTATTTATGTCATTAAATTAAACTGAAGTGATTAAGTATGCTGTGGAGGATTCTAAGCTATGCAAACAATTATAGGGTTCCAACTGTAGGCATACATATCCCATACTGTCTCAATAAATATTTTATTTAAAAAATTAGTTCTGGTGGCAATTACATTTCCCAAATGCAGAAAATTGTGTCTCTTAGCTAAAAATAATAATAAAAAATTACCAATCGACAACACCAAGAAAAAAACCTACAACCTTTCCAACTGATGAAAACTCCTCTTCTAGTGCTTCATTAATGCTCTTGTTTCCAAATTGAGGAATATTTTCTGGATAAAATGCTAAATGTGTAAGTGGAAATTAGTTCATTTTAATTGGAAAAAAAGCATAGCTAAAGCACGGAAAAGATTACTTCAGCCAACCTGGACTTCATTAGCTGAAGGACACTGAATTGTTCATTCAGCACTGTGTCATGCTTATTTATGCTATTTAGGTATTTCACAGCAGATGACCACTTTGAGGAGCTGGGAAGAGTCAGGAGATCTTTGCTACTTTACCAATATTTTCCAGTACTTTAGCAGATAAAATCATTGCTTTATACATCCTTATACATTCTTGAACCTCCATGGCCTTCCATACTATTTGTACATGTACAGCAAACTTCACTTCAGTGCCTGCCAAATTAAACTGGAACTCCTTGAAAGCCTTTGTGAATAGCTTCTGTGAAGCGTAGTACTCATAAACACCTTACTGCAATTCAGAGAGATCTCTTTAATAAATTAACAAAGCTGTCACAGAAGTATAAATGGGAAATCATTTTTTAAAATAGAACCATTTAAGATCACACAATTTCAGAAGCCTTTTGCAACATTTTATAATTCCTTTAGGCCACTGCAGGTCTCCTTTACACTTGCAACGATGCCCCTTTCAATTTGCATTTAAAAGACAGTAAATTGCAGGGTTCATAAACATTTTTATAGTGATTTATTGAAGACTAGAATGTCACTCCTGTTCTTCACACTTTAGCAGTCCTGGGAATCGGCTGCAGGGCTGTATGTGTAATCTTGCTTTACCCATAAACTATACAAGAATGAGCCAGTTCTGAAATCTATTATTTATTTATTTTTTGCTTAAAAGACATTTGTGGCACTATTTTACATCTATATTTATCTTTCAGTTCTGAGATGACCCATTTTATTCAGCCTCCAAGTTATAACCAGGTTTCCACAATTTACAAAGTACTTGGTTTGCAAATTAGAACTGTTCAGAGACAGGATTGCATTATGCCAACGAACAAAGGATTCTTTCTCTTCTCTTTTTAATAACACACACAAAATCCACAGACTATTGGATTTATTATCACCTCTAGATAACTTTACCATACAGGAATGTAGTGAGCTATTTTTTAAAATTCAAAACCAAACCACAGAAACGCGCTCTAAAACTTTTGTTTGAGAATATTCTAAAGGTTCTGCTTCTTGAAAGACAAAGCAGGTAAATGTTAGTTGCAATTGGGCTTCTGATACTCCTATCCTCCTTCCCAGGCAGCAAAGTCACAAAAGAAGGCAAACAGTGCCAAGAAGCGTTGTTTATAAGGGCACTGTGATCTTTCCTGCATCCCAGTGGAGTTTTACCAGGGGGAATCTAGAAACCTCCCTGCACAAATAGTGTAGAAAGGGAAAAAAAAATAGAAAAATAAATAATAAAAACCCTGCACCTCATTTGCCCTTCCAGTGACCAGGAGGGAGTATTTCTTTCTACTTTTTTCACATTACAATAATGGCTTCACAGCTCTTGAAAAGAGCGCTAGTGCAACAGCAAATGGTGCATGACACGCTGAAGCCCTGGTCTTTGTCGCAACAGCTCCGCTCCAAAGAAAGTCCTTCCTTGCCTTCTTTTCCTTGCCATTAACTGTGATGAAATGAGTTTTTCCCCCTTTTGATTCCACCCCCCGCTGTCTATTACAGCCTGACCTGATTGCACTTATGCACAGATTATTTCATAGAGACATCCTTTTATTCAGGTTTGCGAGTTCATGCCTGCAAGGTTATCTGTTCACAAAGCAACGCCTCATTCCTTGTATTCATTTTTTTGAAATCTGATCTCATTGATAAGAACAAGACCATTCGCATTGCATTTGTCAGATAACTAGCTCCATGCCAGAGCAATAATTTTTTGTGACTATTGTCAGGGCTCCAGTTAAAATACATCAACCGATAAAAATGCAAGTATTGTAAAAATAACCTTGCATCAAAAGTGTTGGCCCTCCGTTTTTTCCAAGGTACGTTATGTCCTTTGCCTTAATAACAATTTATTGTAGGCAAAATGTGTTCCCTTCTTCACAAGAATTATTTAAAAAAATCCTATTCCAGCACTGCCAGTGGTAGCACTTAACTTGAAGGGAAATAAATAAAGAGAGGATCAATGTTCTGCTGATTGGTCGAATTGGGTTTTGACTCATTTTAATCAAATGGTTTCCTCCGTTCCGATATGCAGCCATTCCCTGCACCAGCACACAGATGAATCACACCAGCACACTCTGAACTGCTGCACGAGGTGGAAGCGGCCAGGGCTGCAGCTCAGCATCCAACATTTTGGAGACTTTGGGATCACCGGCAAGCTGATTATCCTCAAGTTTGTCTAGGAAAGCTCTACCCCAGTGCAGCAGAGCTAAAATTGAAGGCGCTGTTTACACAAATTCAGACGCACTCGCACCCACACTCCCAGGGAGGTCAAAACAGGAGGAAGAATTAAATAAATCATAGACAGGAGCTCACTTTTTGCAAATCTTGCCACAAGAAGCTGTAAAGGTACACATGCACCTTCTCACCTCGAGAGCAGGGAAGCGTTTTACGTAAATATTAGCAAGTGGCAAGTGCAAGAAGGGCTGCTCTCTCCTTCCCTGCCTCCCGCGCTGTCCCCTGCCCGTAGCAGCGGCACAAAGGAGCTGTTGATGAGGAGGGGGCCGGTGGAGGTCTCACAGGCAGGCAGCCACATTGAGCAGCACAGGGCCCTGGCTCGGTCTCAGCATGAGGCCGCTGTACACCCAGGCCTGCAGCTGATAAGGCTGTAATAGTCCTCCTTTGAGGACCGGGGCTCCTGCGTGCTGATTACTCATTTATCACACCTGGCAGCCCTGCTGAACTATAATTACTCTTCTCTTATCCTGCTGCACTGTCATGTCCGAGAGGAGAAGAGAGGCAAAGGCTCCTGCTAATGACACATTACCCTCTTGACAAGCACTTGAAGGTTTTATTGTAAATATTCAAGATATAAAACATCTGAGGTTCCCTTTTTAATTATAAAAAGCAATTTTCAGTGCCTTCTGCTCGCCTCCACCCCCAGCCACCAACAGTAAAGTTTAGGCACTGTTATCCTCCGCTTACTGCAAACAAACTGATTTTCCTTTGTTGCGTTAACTCATTGCTTCAAGGTAACTCTAGTATCTCTGTGAAATTATCAGACATAACGTCTGGAAAATGTGTCATTTGTACACATGGTGCTCTCCTACAAAAGTCACATTTCTGCCCCAACAGAAGGGGAAAATGTGCATTTATATTAAGAAATTAGGGAGGAGGGAGAGGAGAAAAAATCATGAGGTCTAAGAGCAAATGGGCAGTCAGAGAGCTGTTCATTGGGCGATATTTGTGAGATGTGTCTTTTACTGAAAGGAAAGGACATCCATAAACTAAAATTTAGAGGTGTGTGACTTGTTACAGCAAATCCAGCCTTAATGTTTGTGGATCTCCAGGTGGACGGCTCATTTTCTCCCTGCTCTCACTATCAGTTGTGAGTTGGGGATTATAGAAGCTGTAAGATTCCCCAGTAGAGAAGGGGATCCTAAATGCGTACGCATGATGTGAAGGACTAAAAGCCTCTCTCAAAGAATGCATCTTTGATTTGAGAAATAACAACACAGTCCATTAATATTCCAGCTCCTATAATCATAGATCTGAGCTCTGTTTTCCTCAGAAGGGAGCACAGAAACTTGCTTTTTGGGCCGCCCTGAAACATGAGCCTCTCCCACTCAGCTTTTCTCTTTGTGTAACAACAGACTGGAGTGAGGACACGGGGTGCCCTTCTGTAACATCCATCAGCTGTGGGGTGGGGGCATCAACCAAAAGAATCCAGAAAAGGCTAGCAGCCAAATATCTAATAATATGTTCAGAAGTGCCAGAAAAACATAATCTAAATATCTAATTGACAGAGAAGAGCACCTTGGAGCAAGAGCACTAAAAGCACAGATCTGCTTCTTAAACCTTGACAACTGCACTTTCTCTGTTCACCTCCAACATGCTGGCAGGACTGAATCGCTAGATCCCAGTACTAAGATCGAAAACTGTACGTTACAACCTGGCTTTAGATTTTCTCCTACTTATGTAATTATATGCACACACACACACACACCATATTTATGTGACATATAATGCTCCTTTTAATATTTTGCACAAGTCAGACTCATTCCAAGGAGTGCCACACTCTGTTGTGAAATAAGCTAAAAAAAAGTAAAACTGCTGCACTTCTTTGAATTATTAAAACTAAATCGATAGAAGAATTGGTGTTTAGATGCATGTGAAGTTAAAGACAATTCAAGATCAGATTTAAATCTAATGGCCAAAAATCCTACAAGGTTCCCAAGAATTCTGTGCTGCAAAGGAGAATGACACATGAAAGAAGGTCTTCAGAGTACTCACACATGTTCAGTTCAGAAGCCTTCAGGTTTTAAATCTCAACTAGGGCAAAAATGCTAGCTGCTGATTCAAGCCATTCAGACATGGGGACCCTTCTACCATGATCGTAGTAGCAATATGTTTATACCTTCTTTCAGATTAAAGTTTTACCATGTCTCCTCCTAGGGGCTGTCTGTCTGAAGTTGTTCTCTGCTTATTGACTACATCCAAAAAGCTGAAAACACTAATTAGTCCATTTATAAGCATCCACAAGTGCATCTACAACACCAAACTGCAGTGTGTTATAAGGGGTCTGGCAGCCAGCTTTTCAGAGGGACCTAACCAACTGAAGACATGGCACTGTGCAAGGGGATCCATGATGGTTACGTTCCAAACCATAGTAATACTCTTCTGAATAGCTGCGATCTGCTCCATATTTTGCTTACTTATTTTCCCTGAATTCTAGGAACTATCCACAGTGGGAGGAAAGATAGCGTGCGAGATAAAACAAACCATCCATCAGAAATTGGTGCTTTAGTTTCTTGTGTAGTTTGCTTAACAAGCGTAATGGCTTCAATGGTCATCCTGACAAAGCTAGATGGGGTTCCTTGTCAGGAGCAAAGTAACCCATCAGCGATGGCTGGGAGACAGTAGTACATTACACGTTGCTGTGGAAATTGCAGACATTTAATGAACATAAACGTCCTGCCAAGTTGACATACACAAGGATGGAAAACAGGAGTAATAAACATCACTCAGACTCACACATGATTTAAAAAGTGGATACTGCTGCTCTTTTCTAACAAATCACATGGATTTGTATATACTACTGAGTGGTCCACAAAGTACTTTCAAGTAATTAAACAGAAGTTATTTGGTACTCTTAGAGGTAAATGATTCCAGTTATTATTAAGCTACAAATTACTGAACCCCCAGATACCCAATCTCAGTACACAGCGGTTTATACTCGGGGGTAAAACTTGGCCATTATCATTTCATGTGCTCTTAACAAAGGAAATTGCAGTGGTCAGGCTTAAAATATGACCATTTTCTCCATCTTTTCACGATGATTTTAGGTTCCTTGACTGAAATATTAACAGTCTTGCTGAACCACAATTATTCCACTTCTATCGCTTTCTGCCTGCTTCTGTCAGAAAGCCGCAGAGCGTACAATTGCAGCGCACAGCTAACCATATAATTGATAACTCCCTAGTCTATTCACTGTGGGAATCTGTCAGTTAAAGTCTAGAGACACATACACGCGCACACACTATGAAAATGAACTTACATAAGTCTTCCTGTGAACTGAATGCAGCCAACATTTTGATGTTTAATTGGCTGGGTCCGGTTTACCAGTGCACACATGTATTTCAGCAGCAGCGCGCTGTACTCTGGCTCTTTCTGACAGATCTATTTAGTCAAAAGGAGGTGTATTTTCCCAAGGTAATTGCTCAGAATCATACTTCCAAAGTCAAACTGATTCAAACTTTGCTTATTCGCTCTTTGCAGACACACAAGCAGGACTATTTGAAAGCAAATGAAAAATCCATAGATCAATGTACAGAGCCTTTCCTACACAGTGCCACAGAGGGAGTCTACTTCAAACAGGGCTGGTTGTCAGCAGCAGTTACTGCCAGCATCTTTTTAAATATACATCTTCCAGAGTAATACAGGTCTTTGAGATAATGAAAGATTTGCAACTACTGTACTAACCAACCACCAAGAAGAAAAACACATACTTGAGTTAGGTATACTCCCACACAGAGAAATGCTCTTGCTAAGTATGAGGAAAAATAATTGACAATTATTCAACTATTTGTGAATATTTTTCGTAGATTTATTACTCTAATTGATAGGGCTTGCCTGATAAAAGTGATTTTTAGAGACTGGTTTTCCATGTGGGCATAGTGAATTGATGTGAAAGCATTTGGAAATGATGTCCCTACACCTAACACTGAAAACACAACCTCATATTACTCATTTTGCCCCTCTGTGGCTCCAGGTCAACAACTTTAACAAGACTTAGACGGTATCATCATGTATACCCCATGATGGCCACAGGTAAAACTAGTGTTTTACTGGTCTCATAGCAGAATAGACTCTGGGTCTTTCTATTGCTAAAGCAAATAGCTACTCAGTTCCTTAAAGCTAGACATGAATTTCAGCAACGCAGACAATCAAGACATACTGTTTTTCCTCCCCCCCCCCCCCCCCCCCCCAAGACTATGCAGAAGAGTTCTTTTTTTATTTATTTTTTTAATTGTTCTTGTTTTTAGTTTTCCCCCAAATCATGATTCAAAACCCTTTTGGTAATTGGCTAACCCCAGAAGGCTTTAGCACTTGAGCTACTCAAGGAAGGACATTGGCTTACAAAAAAAAAATTCACTACAACCTGAAATCTGGTTACAGGCTGAATTGAATGGGAAAACTAAAGGCCATCAGTAACCTTATTAGCACTGGCCAGCACAGCCTTGTCCTTGTGCTCCTATGTCGCACAGGTGGTTTGCACCACAACACCCACCAACCACTTTCTCCATCCAGCCACTTAGATCAGAACTGTATCCCTGCTGTACTGACACTTTATAGAACTGGTAACTTTCAGAGGTGGTAAAACATAGGCAGAGAACATCAGCAGTGATAGAGAAAGAAAACATTTAACCTCTTCTTCACCCCCTGCGTTACAATCTTTCATGGTTTCTTGGTTGTAGTTGTCACTGTCAATTTTTCCTACCATACTCTATCAGTCCCTGGACTTTCTTGTCGTTGTACATCCAGGGTATTAAAAAGTTGACATTGTGACACATCTGGAGTGAGAGCACCCTGACTAAAAGGAAAGATCAGCTTCCAGAATTAAAGCACTTCTTTCTGACACCATTCCCAGAGCATCCCTTCAAGCCTTTCATTTTCAAAGAAGATAATTATACGAAGGACTGAGTGGCATTGCAGCTAGCAGCACAAGCCTTCAGCTCCTTGAACACAGTGCACTTCAAAACCTGCAGGGCCTCCTTAAAGTTAATGTAAACATAGGGTTATTTTCCCATTTATTTCATTTTTTCTCTTCTGAAAATATAAGTTAATGGAAAAATATTTTTACAAGGTATTACTACACATTAATGATAAAACTAGTGAGCATTAGTTCCAGAAGGGCACATTTTCTGTAATGATGAAAAAGGACATATAAATTACACCGCAGAGCTTCCCAGGTCCATTTCTGGGCCGACCATGATTAAATTAACTACAGAAAGACACTTGACACCACCAGTGTAACACTTGACTGAATTTGGGAGTCATGTAGGAATCTCACTGAACACTAGGATGTTAAACAAACCTGTCTTATAATAGTGACAACATTAATGTGTATTATTTAATACAGCGGGGTGCTTAGTACATTGTTAATGTTTCAACAAATCAAAATAAATTGTGCCTTCATCTCCATCTACGTTCCAGCTAATAAAATGGAGTTTTTTTTTCAAAATACTTGGCCTTGAAAAAATAAAGTCTTCACCTTCTCAAAGGAATAGTTTTAAAGATGGAATAGCATGTTTTAGGGACTCCAGCTACTATTCGGCAAACACATGTATTAATTTGACTCATCAGACACCTGTATTTCACCATCTGATCTGGAAGCTGGTTATTCAATTAACCATTTTATGCCTATATATTTCAGTACATTTTATTGAATTCAATAAACTACTACTTTATCAATTCATCTTGTTAGCGGGCAAGTTTCTTCATTGGGACTTAATTTAATTTGATTTCACTGTAACAGCCGATGTATGGGGATATTAAAAACTAGGATACTTTTGTACAAAAACTACTTCTCGGAAATGGGATAAGGACATTCAGACGTTTGCTGCTGATTTTTTTGCCTTTAAGAAAATAAAGCTACTTGAAAGAAGAAAGTTAAGAGTAAGTTAATTGCTTAACAAACCATATTAAAAAAAAAAAAAAAAAAGAAAAAAAAAAAAAGAGAGAATAGGGATGTTCATGCCAGTGAAAATTCAGGACTATTTTTAATAATTGCAGTTCTTAGGGGCATAAAACTTATGCATCATCTTAAAAGCATGAGTAATGTTTTGCACTTTACAGAAAAAAAAATCTGTATCAATCCTTTCCTCCCCTGAAAGGATAATTTCCCCTCAAAGGACTTCAAGGTTCCTGTAACATTTTCAGAACTACAGAATGGAACATTTAAAGTTGAAAACTTTAATTTATGGAGCAAAATGATCAGGGAAAAAAAGACAAAATTCCCAACCCAGAAATAAACCTGCCATCCTTGTATCCTTGTAAGAATAATAAAAAAAAAAACTCATTGTTTTCTCTTTATCAGATTGTATAAGTTACAAATGTTTTAAAGGAATCTTTTACAGCAGACAGTTTATTTCTGTAGGCTAATTTTTCATAGCCACTTTTACACTGAAACCTCCAAGCTTCATGAAGATTATATTTCTAGAACAATTCTATTATTATTTTTTTTAAATCACCTTAGTAGTCTTTTCCCAGCTGTATCCACAAGGGAATGGAAATACCCAATTGCAAACGTGACAGCGCTGACTTCTGCAAAGTAGCTTAATTACTCATTACGAGATTCCATCAACAGAAGCTCCGGTCTGTGGTTTTGTAATAAGTGCTGTTATCTTTCCTTGGATTTTCATTCCTTCACAAAGGGGGATATTGCAGTGCTTTCCACATCCACATTTTATACGGAGAGGAATGAGAGAATTTTAATGCATGAATTTGATGTCATTAACAATGCTGACAGCTGTTTAATCCCAGAGGAAACAACAGCTGAGTCCCAACTGCACCACCAAAAAAAAAGTAAAATAAAATAAATTAACTCTTCAGAGCATCTCACTGAAGATACATTATAAATCAAGTGTGTCATGCCCTACCTACAGTTTTTGTCAATTAATTCGTTACAGAATTAGTAACCTCCCCTGGTGAAAAAAGGCTACTTCATGCTGCCTGCTAAACTTAAGTTCAGAGAGCAGACTTATTAAATGGTCCTGTTCTAAATTTTACATTAATTAAAATTAAATCCCCCTTCTGAGTATCACAATATGAAATAAAACAGCACATCAATAATAATATCAAATACAAATGTGAGTCTGAGTTCCTGAAAAATAACACAGATTAATCTAAAAGGGATGATGGAAAAATACATTTAATATAAATCTTGCAGCAAAAAATAGGAAATACAACATGGGATATGTTGCAACTCTGTTACCATTTAATTTAAAATGGAACGTTTAGATGTGAGCCAAGGACAGCAAATTTACTTTTGTTCTGTCTCTCCCCCCCCACACACTAGAAGGGCTTTTTAAGGGTATGGAATGAAAAGTATTTATAATATGTGTATTTAATATATATACACAGTTCTCCCTTTATCCATATTTTTTCATTGATAATGTCACCATTTGCCATGCATGTATGTTTTGAGTTTTGCTGCTTAAATATTAAAGACACAAGCTATAGATGCTAAGGATGATTAAGACATATCTTTGCAATCTGCAGTACTCGTGTACAGAAAAAGCTTTATAAGCCCCATCTTTGGAAGACGTCCATTCATTTAGAATACTAGACTTTAAACAGATGTCGAAAGTATTCATGTTATAAACAGCAACATTATATGCATTTAAATCTCGCTCTTTGTCTGACCATCCTCCCTTTAATAGCAGCTGTTTCTCTTCATCTGGGTGAGGGGCTGTCTGTGCAGCTCACCGGGTGTCCCCTTTCCTGGGGATGCGCTCACCCCTCTCCTCCCATGTCCGATCCCTGATCCCAGGGAGGGCTCAGGGGGACGGAGATGTCTGAGCGTGACAGCGCGAGTTGGATGAGCTCTGGGATGTGGGATAAGCAGCGTGTCAGCAGGTTGATGAACTTGAATCCTGGCATCATGAAGGATACAAAGGTCTTCCTATTAGACTAAACGAGACGACTTCGGGCACAGTAAATGTGTTGCTCAAATACTTGATAACGAGACATATGCAGTCATATTTTCTTGCAGTTAATATGGCAGAGGGTGAGGGGAAAACAGATTTTTACCTTTTGATGTTGGGAAACAGTTCATTCTCAATAAGGGAATATTATGTGACAAATGTGCCAGACTTCTTTTTTTTTGTGGTAATATTCCTCTTTGCAAATGGCACACATCCAATCCAATTGAATGTAATAAAATGAAACAATCTGTGCCATCTTCAATGGGTTTAATCCATACCATGTTAATGAATCCTTAAACAGACGTGCACAATGTTTTCCTGAAATACATGTAGTTATATTGTGCTCAGTATACTTGTCAGCTTGAAAATAATTTCTGCTTGAGAGACCAACTGCTATCATCATCCTATTTAGAAGCAGTTCATATTTATTTGGAAAAGAGAAATAATAATCAAATACAGAAGCAACTCATCTTACTCAAGGATGGACAGCAAAATGGCTTGGATCCTCTCAGGGATTATTTTTTTCCCTTTGCACAAGCTGCTTCAAACATTTTCTGGTGTATTTGTACTCATGCATTAAAAGGCAAATGCTACTTGTTACAAACATCCAGTTTTCCCCAGTTTTATTTCTGATAAACTAAAACATTATAGCTGAAAAGATTAAATGGATTACATTACGGGTTTCACACATTATAGAATATGGGTTTCATTACACTGTATCATATAATTTCAAGTTATTAAATATGCCAGAAAAGCAAATACGTACTTGATAAAACACCCAAATACTATGTATGGTGTGCATTTTTTTCTTGTATTTGGATTCTGCAAATAGAACAAAGAAACGTAAGGCATCCACTCACAGCATTTACATGCTGCAGAGAGAGAGTAAACTTTATGAACTTTCCTAAATAAACACTTAAAATAAACCCATTTTTTTTTCTGGCAAATGGTGTTAGTAAAAACAGACTACTTTCTCCCACTAGAGAACAGAACTATCAATCAATAAGCATGTGAAAAACTTCACGAACACCAAAATACAATATATAAAAGGATATGTAAAGAACATTTAGCCACACAGACCCAAAGTCAACAAACCCAACAGCTATCAACACATCTTGATGTGTATGACTTGTCCAATGGATTGTTTGATGGTAACAGGACTATACTGAAACTAAGTTGGGATTTTTGCAATTTTCTAGTTTGGTAACAAGAGTAACAGGGTGAAGTTCCCCAACACTCAGAGGAAATCAGAAAATTTAATTTTCACTCAAAGTAATAACATTAAAAAAAGACAAGCAAGAGAAAGGGAAGGAAGAAAATGTTACTTGTGTACTAATCTGGGCTACTGACTTTTTAAAATGATTTTAATGAAAGTGCAATACAAATTTCTTAATAAGTACATTTAAAGCAGAAATTTGGACAAAATGTTATATGAATACTGTTTGGTTCCTTTTAGCTTTAGTGCATCCTGGGATGTCAAAATGTGCAGAAAATTCACTAAAGCTGTCTTGGTTTGAACATGGAAAATAATAGTTTCTGTACTGCTGAGGGACCCATAATTGCTGCTGGGCACCAAAGAACATATAGATATTCTTTTTCTTGATGTAAAACTTAATTTCATACTGGCTTTCATACTGGCTCACTGTTGTGATTAAGTTCATCTCATTGTATATAATCTTTGGTTTATTTTGCAGGAAAGCATCTCCTACTTGACAGCGTTTGTTATGGGACTTACTAGATGGCTATATGGTTCTACTTTCCAAGGAGCAGAATTGCTCCCTGTTTTATATCCTCATACATAGTGGATTCACACTGATGGCTAGCTCAGCTCCACCACATTGCTTTCTCAGTCCCCCTCCTCAAAAGGACAGGAGGAGAAAATATGACGGAAAAAAACTCATGGGTTGAGATAAGGACAGGTAGAACACTTTAAAGGTGCATAACTTTAAAGGTGGAGAGAGCTTTATGTTCTGAGAAAATTTCAGCTGTGAATGATTCTGGTTTAATAACCATAATTGCCTGTGGAATAATAAAACACAGCAGCAATGTGGCAGAGTCTGTGTAGACTGTTGTTTTCTGATAGAACAATTTTATTACATTACAGAACATGACAATTTTTAAACTCAGCATAAGCACATTAACTGTAACAGTTTGGGTGAAAAAAATGCTCCTTTTTGTGCTTTTTTTTTTTTTTCCTTAAGATGATGATTGCTTACCTTAATAACGGGTTGCTGCCATAACATGCTTTATGTCAGGTTATCTTAAGAAACCACATGGAAATGTCAGTTGCATTACTGCTAAGTGGCATTTCTGATACAGCACATTTGAGTAGCTGGACCTCAGAGACTTTGCTAATTTGTTTCCTGGTGTAATTCCAAGTGTTGGTTTTGAACTGAGAAATGCTTTGTTGTGTTTTCTGTGTTTGTTATTAGAGAATTCTTGAGTGTGTTTGTGTGTTTAAAGGTGAGGAAGTCAAGACTATTGAACGCTCAAGCTGACAACACCTAGATTTGCATGACTGGTAGTAAGGTTATTCTCATTACAGAAGGTCTTCCTTCCCAAACTCTATGTCTCATATTTCAGGGGCACTTAAAAACAGTCATAAATCCATGCTTTCCCTGAGCTCAAAAAGAAAAGCTTAAAAGCATTTGTAGAGTCATCAAGAGATAAATACCACAGATCATCACAACCCTGAAGACACCCCTATGATGTCCAATTCTTTGATAAGGGGTTAGAGAGCAAAAGATAGTAAGCTTATTTTCAGGATTCAGTATTTCAAAGGATGAGAAGAAATCAGGAATTAAAAACAAACAAGCAAACAACAAAATACTAACTTATGAAGGCAATTATAAACAAAAATAAAGGAAGAGTACTGATCAAATACTATGAAGTTTCACCATTCAGATACTTTCGCAAACAGTAAGAAATGGGATGAAAACCTATGACATAGTTTCAGAAGATATTGACAGTCTTCTTTTGCAGATGGATTTAAAAATTTTTGTTTGCTGTTGTTGTAGCTGCTGCTGCTATTTTACATTTCTAGTAGTATTCCAGAGCAAACTAAAACTAAACAACAAAATTGTACAAGCATATGATAACATGAGGAAGCCTTGAACATCCCCAGTGGCTGAATGAGTACCTGAAAAATTTTTTCTTCCTTCATAAGCAACAGTGATCTGCTGCTGCCTTCTATGTGCACCGGTTTTGCTAATTGCCAGTAAATTCAGGAGAGTCCCATCTCAGTTCAGGAATCCTTTGAGATACCAGAGATTACTCCTCGTCAGGAGTAACAGAAAGGATCCTATACAAAACATTTCTGCATCATTAATGGAATTTTTAAAGAGGATAATTCATATTTTAAACGGGAAAAAAATCGTAAGGCCTTGATGAGAATAAACAAGACTGAATACTGGCAATGATAGAAGTTCATGCTGTCAGCAGAGCTCAAAGACATATCTCAAATATGTTACAACCCAGCAAGCTTTGTGTAAACTTCCCTTTAATAATAATAAAAAAAAAATTATAATGCCATTTGTTCTAGAATCTAAAGTGAATCAACTGTCAGTGCTCAGAAACAAATATTCACACAAGTCTCAAATCCCACTCATTTAAAGGACAGTAGGCTTAAAAGTCTATTTCTGCAACTGAGTTAAATGTATTGTTCAACTACTTTAAAACTATGTAAAGGAATGATAAGTTAGAAAATCAGAGTAAGTTGGTGGGTGCTACAGGTTCTATCAAAATGTGTTTTAAATTATTTCAGAATCATAAAATCTTTCCATAGAGGGTGCTTTGAAACTGCAAATTAAATATTGAGCTTCTGTGAACTGTGTCCATTTTTACTGGAAGCATATATTTCCATGGGGGTTCATACCATCTTTTTTGTCTAGCTACACTAGCTAATAATGCAGTGAATTTGCAGTAATAGAGTAAATGTTATTTTGATGACATTACCTGATTAAATTAAAGATGACATTAAAAGGTCCATTTCAATGGGAATCAAAACCTCAAAAAGCAACTGTGGTTGAACATTCAGTCAGCTAGTCTCAGTCTTAAAAAGACTGAGCAAATGCGGCAAATAAAACTGAAGACAGACATTTGAGAACTGTTTGTACAGTGGCAATAAACCACTGGAACCATAGAACAATATCAAAGGTGGAAGCAACGGTCACTTTCCTCACCATGAAATTTTACCAAATTACTAAAATGATATACCCATATGTGACAGGGTACAGAATAACATTAAGTGAATTATAATTAATTTTCTGGTGTATATTACTAAAGAAGTTGTAAAATAAACTCCTTTTATGAGCTACACATTCACATAGAGAAGTCAAGCAGCTTTTTGAGAATCTCTTGACTTAAGCTTTTAGGGAGAGAGAACATTCTTGAATAATGTGATTGAGTTATGAATTACAGAGGCTTCACAAGAACAAAGATACAAGATTAAAGGTATGCAGCATCTGGGCCCACAAAAAAAATACCACTTTCCATCACCATGAGCTGTAACATCTCTTTTCTCTACAAACAAACTCATGGTCTCTGCAAAATGGCAGGTTCAGAGCAAACAAGTATGATATTGTAGTTCAGGCTTGCTGCCAGTCTTTGCACATGGCAAGACTATTTTTCCCTGTGACCTCACTAGAGGCATCTTTGCTCTTTCTAAATTGCATGGTCAATGTATCTGGAGACAAACAAACAAAATCCATTACTATCAGTTTTCTCCAAGGTTGTGTTGTCAAAGTCCTGTTGCAGTTATATCCTTCTACATATTTAAGTGCATATATTTGAGAGACCTTCCCTCTCACTATAAGTATTCATATGCCTGAATTTTCATTTTCTTCAGAATCCCCATAACGCTGCTCCCACTCAGCACGTGAGGAGTGACCCCAGAGGCCAGTTGACTGGCCGTAGAAGAATGTCCTCCCCAGTGCTGGGAATGGGCACAGGCTCAGTCCATCGGTCAGGACACGAGCAGAAACCTACCCATCTCTGCAGCTCTTACAACTTAAGCCATATGCTCCAAAAATCAAAGTATCAGGAAATATTTACAAACCGGGGAAATATTTACCTTCAAAACACTTCTCAGACAAAAGCCTTTATAAATTCAAAGGTTTGCAGTGCATCAATGTGAACAATACATTCAAGATGCAAGCGCTTCGGGGGAAATAAATTCAAGATATGAAAACCACAATTATAAGTAGTTGCCCCCATACTGCCAACAGGCTAATGTCTGTCAAAAACTACAACCAAGGTTCACCAACTATGAAACTGAGAAAAAAAATAGTGTTTTAAAAGTTACTTTAAGATCATTACTAGTAAAAAATGACTTCTTAGCAGATATTGCCATATTGTATTCATGTTATGTTATAATATATTCACTAAAAATGCACCAGTGGTAAAAAAGCAGAACAGGTATTCTCTGAAACTAACATTTAGTTTATAAACAACTAACTCTAGGTCATGAATTGTTAAGGACATCATAAGTCTTACAGCTACTACCTAACAATTATAACATATAAAGACATTCTGTCTATATTTATATAGACCTTGAAAAGCACATGCTCCTACCATTTCTATTTACTTCTTGTTAAGTATCTGTCTTATGTTCTTTCTAAATTCAAATCTACAATGCCACATTTCTCAACATACTAAAGAGTAAATTTCAAAAAATGTTAGAGTCCCATTCAATAAATCCAATCATATAGTTTTCATTAACCTTCCATATATGATGCCGATTATACAGATGATATTTGTGCACGTGTATTTTCGTGTATTCTTCTCAATGAAGTTAATAGCATAAAATTAAAAAAATGTTAAGACTTTTTTTTTTTTTTTTTTTTTTTTTTTTTAATTACAGAAACTGGCCATAGCAATTAAATATGAAAATCTTTCTGTGTTTCTTTCAAGGTACAACATAACCAGTGTATTAAATTCTTAACTTCGTTGTTCCTAGGACAATGAATAAACACCAAAAATCAGCAAAGTAGCTGAATTACTACTATCATTTTTTGGACCTATGTCACCAACGGATGTATATAATGAAATGCAGTAAAGTTAAACACAGCACAACACTTCTACCTACCAATTCCACATCCACAAGGGTTACATGTTCCAGCTCCCAGATCATGAACTACATATGACATTAGGCAATTCTGAAGACAGAGCAACAGACTTTTGGAAAGGGCATCATCGTTTCACCAGGCAGCACAGCAGTTGCAGCACAAGCCTCTGGAGCACATTTAAAATAGTCCTTAGTTAATGAGCACATGTCTAGCTGAGAAGGGTTACCATGTCCCAATTAAAATTTTGACCTACAGCTGCCAATGGTAGACCATGCATGCAAACTTTGTTATACCTATCCATACTCTAAAGTAAACTCCTTTTTAAACACAAAAATTTTCCTAAATTATGTTTTTACAAAGGGGGGGAAGTATTGCCATTGGCAATAATGAAGCAAAAAATGTTAAAATGTGATTTGTAAAATATTGATAACCATTTTTGGAGAGAACACCACCTTACGTTGTGATTCACAAAAAAAAATAAACCACATTGAAAGAAAATATTTTGTTAGGTTGCCATATGCCACAAACTCTTGTATACCTAGAAACATGTTTTTAGATAAAACCATTAGCAATCACAAGATAAATAGACTGGAAAAGAAACTAACAAATTCTGCAGTGTTTTTATTAAACTGTTTTATTTTTCTTACTAGAAGACTAGAAAACTGAGAACCAGCTCAGCATCATGTAAGATTTGGAAAAAAAAAAAAAAAAAAAAAAAAAAGAAGAAAGGCATGTTGTCTAGTATCAAGCAGAAGAGGGTATTATCTTGAATCAGACAGTTTCAGGAAGACTCAATGCTAGGTCATTTAAAATATGTCTCCCCTTACAAAATTAGTTACCACACCTTCATCTGTTTCTCACATTCTTAGCTACAACTCTTTTTATTAATGCATTCACCAGATCAGCTGGCCTACAGCATCATCTTGCTGAATGGGATCTTACAATCAGGAGCAGCCCCAGAACACCAGTCCTCACCCTGGCAGAGGCAATGTTTTATTGAAAACTGACATAGTCAGCACCTGGGGGGAAAGATTTGGTCTGTGTGGTTCTACTGATATTCCCCGAAGGGTGATCCAAAGATATTACTATTAGTACTGCAGGTCAGAGTCGAACACCTTGCACGTCCTCCAGACGGAGTAAAACTGGGCTTGGAAAGTGGGATTAGAACAATAGAAATGTGTTCAGCTGTGAAATTAAAAGTAGGCCAGCATGACATGTAACATTATGCGTTGAGCTGAGTCAAAAGCAGTAATTAGGCTAAACTAGAATATGAACATACTCATTATCAGAACAAATTTGTGTTTTGCGTCCCTCACAGTCACTCCTTGTAATCAAGGTGGTTGCCTGCCCAGCCCAAAGCACCTTGCTACCCTCCCCACATCCTCAATCCCACCTGCAGTGCGCCCAGTCCTTCCCAGATCACCTAACTGATCACCAGTATAACTCCATCGTTCCTTGGAGCCCCTGTAGAGTCACCTCCCCAGTGCCCTCAGCTCCTCTGTGCTCCTTACTGATGTGGTGCCCTGGCAGCAGGGCAGGAGGTAGCACTTGCTGAGGCCAGCCTGGAGCTATGCCTCTGCCATCCACCTGGCCAGGGCACACACAACAACTGGCAACCATGAGCTACTCAGCAGATGTAAAAGCTGGATTCTTCCTACCTTTCCTGCAGCAACAGCACTAATTTGAGCCTGTGTCTTCTGCATACCTGCCAGCTTTCTGTAATTTGGGAGGAACTGAGGTGTCTTGAGACTTCAGATAGATTTGGTTGAAACTAGCCTATGAGTTCACAAGTTAGTGGGAGGCATCGACTGGTAAACATATAGACAAAATAAAAAGCATGATAATGAAAAAAAAACAATTCTGTCATAAGAGCGTAGATATTAATAAAAATAGCACCACAGATGCAGGTTCCAGCCTGAAAGGCTGGTGAAGTGCACACAAGCACTGTATCATTCATTTAAATAAGCATTTGCAATATAGCTGTAGAACAAAAAGCACATATGTTTACACATAGATGCTCATTTAAACTCAAATGAAATTGTCTATCCCAGAAAAAATGCTGTGTATACACACTGATCAAAAACAAACAGGAAGACAATAACTGACTGAGAATGAGATTTTTTTTTTTTTTTTTTAAAAAGTGAAACCACCTAACCGAAAGCCACAAGATCTGAGTATTTAAGTAACTACACATTTCCCCTGCCACGTTCTGAAAAACATCAGACTGCGTTCTTTCCTTTGACTTCTTGTAGCTTGTCCTTGGTCACAAAACAGTAACCTAAGAAAAAAATTATTTAATTGCTAGTGTTTTGTCAATGACATAATTATATATCCACTGCAAGGTAAATCAACCTGAACTTTGCCAGAGAACAATGCCCTGAAATGACTGTGAAAGCAGCCTAACACATTATTTTAGGATACTTTTTACATAGTTTGCACTTGTAGATCTGAAATTAGGCTTTCACTTTAAAATACAGAGGAAGTAAAAACTGTTATTAGTAGTTTATGGGTACAACATTATTCTTTATAGTGACAAGGACTGTAGGATATGGGGTAGACCAATTACTATACTGAGCAATGCAAATATTATCCACTGACTCTATTATGAGAACGGGTTATCTGATTACAGCCTGTGTTTTCTGGTCTTAGCACAGACTATATTCTCCCATGGCACTGGCAGTACATTTTAGAAATTCATTAGCAACTAATTCGCCCAGGAAACTTGAAATTTCTGTATCAAAGCATGAAAATTAAAATTCCTCATGAAAACATCCAGCTGTACTCAACATTTTCTCAACAGGACTTTTCAAAAGAAGAGGGAACACCTTTCCACTCAAATGGGCAGATGCTCAAAATCCTCAGCGCACCTGCCCTACAATAGATGCAGAAATTTAGCTATAGGGGAAGTAATAAATGCAGCCAGGAGACTTTTTCCTCTCTCTTACTTCTTCTAAAGTTTTGAAGCTAATGACAATGCTTCTGTCTTTATTGCTTCAGGCACAAGCCAAGAGTAAAAATCTAAGTTGCTTGAGAAAATACAATATTTATCAAACTCATTTGGTTGCATATTTCACTGGACTTTTTTTTTCCCCATTTTTTTAAGAGAAGGCTAATTTGCTCCTTGTATTTTAAAGGTTAGTAGTAAAAAGTGATTAGAAGTTACTGGGGTTTGGCACCACAGAAAGACTCCCTCCTGAAGCAGAGCTATTGTCAGTCTGCACTGGCTGAGGTGTAGCACTGGCATTGCTCACCAGCCACCACACAGCCACTGTCTTGGTATGTCAGGTTTCACAAATCCAAATGGCTTGGAATTCTACTGGCAAGTGTCATTCTACATGGCAAGTATCTACTGGCAGTACTGGCAAGTATCATGGCAAAGAAATGCCACTTCAGAACCAAAAAAAAAAAAAAAAGAGGTTCCTACAAAATTTTGACCATAAAACAGAGGTTGGAAAAGCTATGGTCTGTGGATTTGTGAAGGTCATTGGAGGTAAGGAAGACTTGTAACAGTAGTATTAAAAGAAGTAAATTGAAGATGGTATTTTGAGCTCTGCTTGGCATTGCTCAAAGTAACTTGTGTCTTACAATTGACTTAAATATGAGAAGTAACCCAAAGCCAGATTCTTGGGACAGTACCAACCTAAATGCCATGATAGTATTACCTTCTCCCATAAGCTGTTACTTTATTTTGCCACAAGAATGGTATGCTGAATACAAATGAAAGACAATGTGGTCCCATCTTGAATGGGAAGTGAGCTGTGTCCTGCAGTCATAATTAGGGAGGGCAGTGGCCCATGAAATCTTTTCACCAGGAAAAGATGCACACCATAAAAATATCTGCAATCCTGTGGTATATGGTGTACTGTTTTATAATCAATATTCATTCATAACACTCTATAAATGGGTATTTTGTAACCTGATGCTGAATTTAAACTGCACTTTGTTTAAAAAATGATTTTGAGGGCAATCAAGGACAAAGGACAGAGCAGGATCTTAGAGCTTCAGAACTGATATAAGCCAACACAACGTGGATGGCTAGAAAGAAGCTTTTCTGTTTACCTGTACTGAAACCTTCAATTGGCCTTTACATGATGAAGTGTTAGAGAAGAGATCCAGTGTCTTTGAACTAAATTAGGTTAATATTATATGCAGGACATAATTTTATGAGGGTAGGGGCAGAAAGCTGTCACTTTCTTTTAATTTCAATAAACCACGCACAGCATCTTTTAAAAATTAACTAGCTCATAAAAGTTCATCAGTCTTGAATTGTAATTAATTTCTGTATGCGGTAAGATCATTTGCCCATAGGTGTTGCTTACTCATTTAAATCAGAGCCATTGCAGCTACCTGACAATTCTATTAAAACAGTTCCTTATGAAACCTAGCTTTATTTAACAACTTAAAACACTGAAGCATTAAGACAAAAATGAAGATACCCAAACACTAACACAAATAAAATTACTATCTGCCATTCATTGAGGTGCTGAGCTAGAACAGTGCATTGGAAATTCCTTATCTCAACATTGGAAATTCCTTATCTCTCTACAGTGTAAAAATATTCAAAGCCTGATACTAGTGTGGAGACAAACTCTAAATGTTTTGCCCTCAGAATGGATGGAGGAGGAGGACAAATATACTATATCAACCTCGAAACAGGGGTGACAATACCTGTCTCTCCCTATCCAAGAGAACCATTTTTATCCATTATGTATACTATTGCTCAATACCTCAGCTTGGGTCCGAAAGCAATTCTTCTACCATAATGACATACCCAATATTACTATATATCAAGCCTTTTAAGGAATTTACAGAAAACAGATTCCTTCATTTCCCACAAGAAGCTGCTGCTGTCTGTACTCAGCACAATCCTGGTACGAGCTTCCCCCATGCTATGGGACAGAGCGTGTTTTTTCAGCCACAATGATCTCCTGTTTACTCAGGAACAAATACGATGTGGCATGTTGGTGGACTGTATGCCACTTACAGCTTTAATACACATTTTTGCATGGCAGATAAAATGCATTCTCTTTCCCTCCTGGCATATTTCTGTGCTAAGTAAACACAGGAGCAGTGCCCCAAGCCCCACTGGAGCAGCACCCACCAGCAGGTAAGCTTATACTCCCAGCAGCAGTTTCTCAGGCCTCAGCAAAAGACATTTTCACTATCACAGGGACAAGTTCTCCGAAACCCCGTGGAAAATCAACATCTCAAATGCCAAGCCTTCAGATTCAGGATTCAGATACCTACGTGTGTAACTGGAGCCTCCAAACTTAAAAGTTCAGAGCTTTCATATCTTTCCAAACCGGATCCAAGCAGGGCTCATTACATCTAAATAACAGTGTCTGCAGAAATTTCAGGAATAAATAGTGAGTTTGACCTTGACTTGCTCCCTCAGTTTCCACTGCAGAGGAAGCTCTGAGCTTCACATTGGCAGGGATAGGCTTCTCTCATCTATGTACTTGCCTTAATAACAGCTTTTGTAAGCTCATCTAAGAGAGAAGAGAATGGTAATATCTATAAGGAGAGTATATCTCACTTGATCTTCTCTGAATTACAAATTAATAAAATAATACCACTCTTCTGTAATTTTAACATGAACTACATATGAAAGAAATACATTAAAAACACAAGCCACCCATTCCTTCCCCTTATTTATTTGTCAAACAAACAAAACAAAAAGCCAGCTAGATAAGTCAAGCATCAAAGTGTAGGAAACATCATCCTCCTGCCTTGCTGTGGTTCCACCCTTTGTTTTGAAATCGGCACACTTTTAGCAGGGTATAAAAGTATGGAAAGGTGAAAGAGAATAAATGAATTTTAATGCAGATGCACAGGGAGGCAGAATTAACCTAGTACAGACAAGCATGAAGTCTGACCTATCTGAACCTTTGAGTTCTGGGCTTTTCTAACTATAAATTATTCTATATATTTCTAGATAATGCTGTGAATTTAACATACACTTCAATATTCCATTGATACCTTTTTTTTTTTTTTTTTTTTTTTTTTTTTTTTTTTCCTAGTCTTAAACACAGGCAATTTTGCTTCACTACCAGCACTTTTACTTCTATCAAATCTGGTCAAAATACATTTCCAAAAATCAAGGCCTTTCTCTTTGGCTCATTACAGATAATGACAAGTTGCTAGCTCATAACATTCCCAGAAGTTTCCTCTCCAGAGCAAACAGATGATCTTAAAGTATCCACACAGATACCACCATGTAATAAATGTTGACTTTTCACATCAAACTAGTTGTAGGTTTAATAGCGACCTGCATTTATCCCAAGTGGCATCAGGCTCGCTGGTAAAATTATTGCAATATTGGGTTGTGAAAATACACAAAAAATACTGACAACACAGAAAGAACCTTAGCACAATATACACATGTTGGTGAGTTCAAAAGGCAGAGACAGCTTTATTAATGTGGTAAAAATAGGATCTTTGAGTTTAAAAAGCAAACATACCCATAAAATAGCACCAACTCACCAGCCTCAAAATATATAAAAAAATTGTCTATACTTGAACTCCTCTTCCCAGTTGACCTCTTGCTACATAATGAGGCAGAGAATGCCCTGCAATATTGGACATGTGTAAGAAATAACAGGCTTCATAACTCAACTAGAAAACTGAGACTCAGCATACATCCCACCCCCAGCTAAACAAAGTTAAGTTAAAAAATCATATTGTAAAGACTTTTTCCAAAATTTTGTTCTGAGTTCTCCTGTAATCGTAACACAGAAAGCCCTAATCCCTAATTACTAGGGAAGAACAAATGCAAGCAGAGGACACCCCACCCCCCCCCCAAGATCATATTGTGGAGGATGCAAATACAATCTATGGCAGGAATAACAAATGCTTTATTTTCCAAGTGCTCTCCCATGATTTATGAAAGGTGTACCTCACTGTGGGAAGATAATGCCATTTGAAATGGTCCATTTCATAAATCTATCTTCCTCATCCCTAGCTGCATACAGGGCTACTATGAGCTCCTGAATCCAATAACATTTTCATCCTCTATTGACAAAAAAAAGGACTTTGTTTGGAGTGAGGTAATGATGCAGTTATAGAGGAGCAGCGGCTAAAGCTCGGTCTCAGGGGCTTTCGTTGGCAGTGCCATACAGCTGCAAAGGAGAGGAAACTAGTATAAACAGAAAGAAAAAATAATCAACACACACTACATCCCTTATGTCCTTTTACTTCTAGTGGCATTAATTATAATGTGTGCCTAATCCTCTGTATGAGCACATAACCAAATGTTTTGCCTGCATTTTCTCTTCATCCTGCCATAGATTTATCATTGGGAATCCAGCTATTTCCTATTCATCTGTTCACCAGCCCAGTATATCTGCTTGTTTATCTATCTGCAAGAACGCCTCCAGAAGAGTTTTTTTTTTTTTTTTTTTTTTTTTTTTTTTTTTTATGCAACGGTTGCTGTAGTCAGGGACTAATCATAAACGTAACTGAAATTCATCGTACTGATTTTTTTATGTTTCAATTAACGGCAAAGGGTAGACAGAAAATACTATCCTCAATGTTATGGAAGGGGCTTGAGCTGAGACTGAAAACCATTAGAAGCAATGCTTGGAGAATGGGAGAACAGGGAAATGAGAAGGCAGAAGATGAGATGAAATGTCTCTGGGAGAATTTGACACGTAAATACAGCCAACAGAAATATTTAAGAGGTTTGCTATTATTACTATTCAAGAAAGAGGAGCTGGAGGCACCACAAGTTTCTCATTTCATTTCTGAAAAGTTGGTTGTCCTACTCATCTTTGCAATCTCTGTCACGGAACAGTAGAAAAGCAAGTGTCATTAAAGAAAATTAGACATATATCAAATAGTTTTAGATAGCAGCCTGGGCTTTGCTTTTGTTAGGAGCTGGAAGCTCTATACTAAACTGGCAGCGTGTTCACAGATTTCATGAGTAAATTTTGGCAGACTTCTTACCCTACTGAAGTGAAATTTAGTGCTTTGAACAAATTTCCCTCTGAGCTTCTGAGCAATGACATTTTTCTACACTCCACTTACTACCCACAGTTTTGGAGTCTGATAAATGGCCTTTGTAAAACATGAAATTTCCATGGCTTTGGCAAGAACTTTACAAAACATATACATGTTTTGAACTGTCACTCTGAGATCTTAATTTACATACTTTGACTTGTGCACGAAAAGCAATTTCAAGGTCAGATTCCGTGAAGAAATACTGGGTAACTCCATTAAAAGTCTACTGGCACTTTGCATATTTATTTTTCTTCCCCATAGTATGCATGCAATCTCATAAATCAGGATAAACAAACATCAGAGGTCATATATAGGTGTGTGTGGTGTATGTCTGCACACAGCATGAAGGTATACCGCAAATACCGGACTGCCTCAAGAGTAACAGCAAAGAAACACCACCCCTTGAAACATATATTTATTTCCAGGGATACAAGGTTGGGACCAAAACTTGGTCATAAAAATGAAAAAAAAAAAATCTACAGTTCTTGCACATTTGGGGAAGAGAATCTCCCATGATGTGTGCAGCTCTAACTGTGTAGGGCTAATTATACCAATGAAATACAAAAAACAAAAACACATGTCTCTGAAGAGGTAAGATTTTATCAGAGACTGAAAGTTTCATTGCAAACATTTGCTAGATGATATTCTGAATGCTTCTGGAAATGAAATAAGGCTGTATTGCCTTACCAATGCAACTCATCATATCCATGATTGCTGGCTTTTCTATTTGCTCTTCATCCTTTTAGAATCCTACTACTCTTGGAAGCAAAGGAAAAACCCAAAACTCATTAGTCGTGAGGTTTTATATAACACCAGAGGCTACAGATTGTAGGAGTGGATCTCTAAAACACAGAAGAGTTACAAAAGGCTACAAAAGTAGTACTGCTAAAAGAATGGATATGAGAGGATACAAAGAGCTATTAATTTTGAGAGCAGAGATGGCTTCTTTGCACTAAGACAGACAATAAACTGTAGAAGGCCATCCTATAGCAAACTCTAGGCAAAACTGTTCCTATCTTATACTGCCTCTTGGGGGGGGGGGGGGGTGGCAGGGTGTGGAGTGCAGGCATTTGTCTTTTTCTGGAGAGCTGCAGCCATGTGTGCAATATGAAATAGGAATACTGTATTTAGAGAACCATTAAAAATCACTTTTGAACTCTGTTTCTCTAAGTAGAGCTGTACAGAAATGAATCTGATGTTTGCTGGAGCACCACAAGCACAGATCGAACATTAACATTTGTGTAATACAGCTCCTGAAACTGAAAAAATGCATCAACAAATGCTTTTAATATAATACTATGACTGTAGATTAATTAAAATATACATTCTTTGGCTTTACTGAAACATATAAATACCATGGTCAATTGAATGCGTAGTTTTTTAAAACTTGATTGCCTTAAAAACAACAACAAAAAAACAACCTTCACAGATTGTTGTGTCAAAACTACCCATTCTTGAGGAATCATGTTTTTGTCCTTTTTTTTCCCTTCCCTCTTTTAATGAACCGGAGTCAAACTAACAGCATTTGAGATGTCTGGAAAGGATTTTATTGCTTCTTCTGGTGCCTATGGACACTAATGGAGATCTGCGTACCTCATTTCCTCAGGAATCAACTGCCATTGTGAGCTACAGGCCAAGGTCAGGCCTTCCCCTTTGCACGCTGTTTCAAGTTCTGATGGGACAAGGCTCCTAGCCTCCCTGTATCCCAGTCCGAGTAGACTTCGATCCAAATACCACCTTGGTGCTTCTGACTGACACACATTGCACGCCTTTAAGACTGATTCGATGTTCACGATCAGATTTCCTCTTAATAAGCAGTCATGATAGATATCTACCAACATGTTTATGTCCCCAAGGAGAAGTGGTGAGGATAAGAGGTGCATAGCACAGGACAGTAGTTTATCACTACTAACAACTCCCCATTGTCCAAATTACTGTGCTCTGGTAAACGTTCTGTCTCCTTTTTGACCGAGTCAAGACGATGAAAGGCTAGCCTGAAACTTGGCACCGAACAAGACATGAGAGAATGAGCAAGCTGAGAATCAATACAAACAACATAGAGGTGACATTAATCGCTTGGAGCATTAATAGACCATGGGAGAGTAGAAACTGGCTTAGTTTTGAAAACCAAGGGTGTTTGCCTGCCTTTTGTGATCCCGTTTTGCTAGAACGGCCACAAATGTCGCTTTTGTCTGCTGAGCAGCCTAGGACCAGACTCTGTCTGAGGCGGCAGCAGAAGGTTTCCCTGGGGTGTTCTGCAGGAGGTGAATGCAGCGTTAGGCACCCCGGGATGTACGAGATGAGTTAGTAGCGCTGCCTTTTTGTTCCATCATTTTTAATACTTGACAGCAGGCTCTGTGGCTCTTGATGGGTTCATTGTATTTATTCTGAACTTAATAAACAGAACAAAAACACACCACAAGTGCATCCAAGTCTAAATATATAAAACTTCAGTTTTAAAGCTCTCTTCCACTGTCCCCCTCCCCCGTCTCCCCCCCGCCCCACAAAGCCACTTGTGATCTTTTACATCAATCACACTTAGCCTACAGCTTCAATATGTTCTTTTAGGAAGATCAGCAATTGCAGGATACTTCATGATTCTGGAGCAATAATAATATAATAAAAAATAATAAAATAATAATAAAAAATCTTTAGGAAATTTCCCCACAGGAAACACCAAACTTGGAGCCTCGGCACTTGTAAATGGCCTCTGAGAGCCCCCTGTAGTTATTTACTGGTAGAGTTTGAAGTAGTTTCATTATTCTTCCTGGAGATATTTACCTTCTGAATACTCCTGCTAATGAAGTTAGCTGGCATTACTTTAGTTAAGTTTTGCTAGCAAAATGTAGGCTCTGTGTAGCCAAGCTGCTTGGGCCCCAGCTCACCTCCTAACACTGGCAGTATATTTATTTTAATGTTTGACTATCTACCAAATTTTAGAGAGCTTGTTTAATGGCCTTTTCCAAAAATCTTCCATTCATTTCTTTAGTTTCTCACTTTATTTTGAAAAGAAAAAGGGAGAGAAATCACAGTTACAAAAACAAAGCCAGCAGAAGGGAAAATATTCAGTACCTAGAAACTGAAAATTTGAGTATTTGCTTTTTATGGGGCACTGGAGTCTCCTAAAATGCAGAACTGCTAGAAAACTTAAATGCTGAGGAAAAAAAAGTTCACTCAATGGCTATGCAAATACACTACAGTTTTGAATTGCTTTGAAAAATAATTTAAATACTTGTGTTTCAATTTATGGTCCTAAAATGCCTGAAAAACACATTCCTACTTTTTAAATGGATTTTTTTAAGTGAGTCTTAAATACACTTTGATTATTTCCATTCTTGACGTTATGCCTACTCAGGCATTTTGTACAGCAATTTGAAAGCAGAAAGGCAATTCCTAGCAATACCAACAGGTATATATTGATTTAACAAACACCTCCTCTTAAAGATGCACTTTCTTCTTCTCATGGAAAAGAAAATGTGAATTTAAACTGAATAAAGCCAAAAGCTAAAACACATTGTCTATAATGATTTCTTTGATGGAGAAAGCTCAGGTTCAAGTTCATTATCTTGGTATTTTCAGAGAAGCTTGCCTGCAGCTCTTAGGAACAACATTTAACTGAATTTTATATGTGAACATTAAAGAAACAGTAATGCACAGGTATAAAGTAAATGATCAAACTGGAAGTAAAGTGTACAGCTTTCTCCCTGTTAGCCTACACTGTTATTATCTCTTCAGAAGATGTCAAAACCTTTTCTCAGGATTTCTCATTTTTCATACATTTTGGAAGTAGGTACAATTACTTTAACAGCTCTCTATAGCACTAAGACATCTGCAGCAAAATCCGTTATTTACTTCAAAGCAAGAAGATTTTGAAGGCAGAAGGAAATGGCAGGCAGAAGCAGAGGTCCAGAGACATTGCTATTAAACTTCTGGGTTTAATGAAACACAAATACAAAGAATATTTTATGTAAATCTGTGTATGCAGAGGACAAAAATGCATTTGTAGGCACATATACTGTATAACACCAGAGGCCAGAGTGATAAGCATTCTCTTTTCAGTTCCTGACTGGAGCTTTAGTGTAAAACAAACTGGAATGCACATACCTACCGTCATTACATTATTTCATCCAAGTCTGACTAGTGACTCCATTTTAAGCACATCCCCCTGATCTCTTAAAACTAGGACTTGCATGAAAAGTAGTCTGAAGCATAGGCCTTGCAATAGCCAGGAAAACACATGCACCAATGTATATTCCCCACGCACTCAGTGCAGGCTCAGTGTGAAAGGTGGTGAAAGGTACCGATATTGTGCTGTAAAGGGAACTACACTTGAAGGCACACAACTCACAAAGGGCAGGACCATAGAAACCTGCTTGGAAATTGGACACAAAAGTCATCACAGCCCTGCGGCTGCCATAATTTATGTCTCAAACATTTATGTTCATCCTCCCTTTTCCCTCCTCCTTCTCCTCCTGCTCTTAAATTTTTCAGCTCTTCAAGAAAACAAAACAAAATGCTCTTCTTGTAGCAGTCCCTCCGACAGTCATAGTGGCACAGCTAAGAGCATGTCAATGTCCCAGTCTGAAACTGTACTTTCAAAGGATTTTAAAACAAAAACAAGCTAGGGAAAGAAGAAAAAAATAATTTCTCCCTGGCTCAAATTCAAAACATTTACAAGAGTCCAAGTTCTGTGTTGGCAAAGAAAGTAGCAGGACACAGTCCTGTGAGCAAGGGGAAGCAACACAGCATCATTTACACCCAGGGCTGTGTTCAGGTACTGTAAGGTTGTTAGATTTTGTTGTTGTTTTGTGTTTTTTTTTTTTTTTTTTGGTTTGTTTGTTTTTGTTTTTGTTTTTTCTTTTTTGTTGTTGTTTTGTTTTTCTTTTTTTTGGATGGTTACTTTTGTTTTTAAAAGCAGGATAGGAAGAAAATACCCCTGGAGTTGGGCGGTGCAAATAAACCATGCTGTACCAGTCCTGCAGAATCTGCGTCTCTTTTCCTGAAGGGCCACCACTTCCCAGTCTCCTCCTCAAGCTGACTGAGCTGTGCCAAATCCAGTATCTAAGATGCTAAAATATATAGGATAACTAAAATAACACACCTGGATCTACGATAATTTGTGTCCCCAGTGTTTAGGCCCCTTATCTGCTAATGTATTTACAGCTTTTTCATTTCAATACCATTGTAATTACTTAGTGAGCAGAGACATTCCTCTTCAACAGCAATAGCAAAATACACTTTTACTGTTTTACTGAAGCTAAAAAAAAAAAAAAAAAAAGGAAACATATATAAAATCTCAGACACAGACAATTAATCAAGCTTAACCGTAGCCTAATAACAAAGCAAGCAAAGTGGAAAATATATATGCTGGCATCCCACCACGCACTGCCACACTTTAAGGAAGTGTGAAGTCTTAGTTTGTCAGGATTATAGAAGAGGCTTCAGCAGCATGTACCAATATGCATAATAAGCCATAGAGTCAGGCACATTCTTCACTGTGCTAAACTACAATAATCTAATTGTTAATTAGACACAAAATAAGCTGGAAAGATATTTTTCTGCTTTACTTCTGTGTTCAGGTTTCAGCTCCTAGTGACATCTGTCAGGTCAGGAATAATCAAGTTTCTAACCTTCATGGTCCAAGGAGAGGGCTGCTGTGCAGCTAAATACAGAGAAATAAACCTAAGAACTGAGTGACACCGTGCTACTAAGCCACAACAGCACTGGCTTCCCAGGTGTAACACTTTCTGGTAGCAAAGCATTGCTTTGGCATTTATACAGAGTTGCAACACCTCTGCAGTTAATGAGTAGCTACATCTCCACCAGCCCCAGCTGGAAGCTGATGGGCAGCTCTGTGCATGCCACCTCAGATGCTACTCACCCCATACTACCGTCAGCTGGGGCACATTCATATTATCACACAATGGGAGCAACAGCATAATAGGACCAGTGTTCAGGTGTTGGTGACATGTCTTCCACACCAGGCTCTCAAAGACCTCCACAAATCTGGAGGCCATACTCTCAGAAAGTCTCAGAAATGTTGAGATGAAGCATGTGTGGCATGGTAGGATGGGAGCTCAACACCTACACCACCAGAGTTGTCACTAAGGTATCAGCAAAACTTTGCTTTGTAAGTAGAAATAGTGCAGCTGCTAAAAACATTAACTCTTACTGGCAGTGTAGCATTGATAAGAAAGGTTGAACACAGAAGCAGCACATGAGAATTTGGGTACACTGCTCATGGTTCTGAGACACAGCTACAAGGAATGATTAAGATAAAAATATTTAACAGATTTGTGTGGTACTGGATTTTGCTAAAGGGATAGTATAAGTTCGAAGAGATGCTTTACAGAACTGAATACACACTAAATATTGCTAACACTGCTGACAACTATGTTGCTTCCAGCAAGTTCAGAACAGAGGTTTATTCTTCCTTTATCAGATTTGCCTTCCAAGTCTCCTTAGAGCAAAAGCACTACCACACAGAGCCTCATCTTTAAAACCCAGGTCTGCACGGTAAGCGATCCTCTGGAAAAAAAAAAAAAAAAAAAAAAAAAAAAAAAAAGAGGGAACACTAAAAAAAAGTTAAGTGGAGATAAGCACAAAATTTGGCTGGAAATGTGGCCTATTTGTCAAGCTGTAGTGATTGCTAATCAGATATAGAAATCTGGATGAAAACAAAAGAGGAAAAAGAGAAGGAAGGGGGAATGAGGAGGAGAATATGAATGAGATTGAGAGCAGGTATGAAGAAAAACTATTTTCTCTACAATTATATAGCAACAACAACATGAAACAAAAGTAAAACATGTTCACTGTAACTGAGGACAATGCTAGCATGGTTTGAAAGTCAGAAAAGAGTAATTGTACATGCTTTTGTTAATACATTCCACTAGGATTTCTCTGAGCGCTAGAAACTGCTCACTGGTTTTGCATAATAAAGCCAACCTGAGATCAGACACAACAAAACTCCATTATTCCCACATGTATTTCAGTAAAGAAGTCAGAAAGTGCTCTTTGGAATTACTATCATGATCAGCACAGAAGGATTTACAGATGTAACAAAGCTAAAAGAAAGCAAGACAGACATCATCTCCTTAATTTCCTTCCTAGAACAACTAATTTTTGAAGGAGAACTCACAATGATTAGTGGGACAGAGCCCCAGTCATAACCAAGGCTTTCATCATATCTTTTCATTTACAGTTCTAGCAGATTTGCTGAATTCTTGAAATATGGCTGGTATGCATTAAGTGAAAAGGAGTGCTCCAAGGAAAATTGCAAATAATTTTTCAAGGCTAAATAAAATTTACTTGATGCATCTGATACCCAAAGGGAGCTACCTGGGATGGTAACTATGCTGAATCCTTTCATATCAGGCAAAATAACAACTTTGCTATTTTTTTTATGACACTAAGCATAACAAAATAACTGCCTCCACATTTACCCCTAGCTTGCATCACAATATTTTGCTTAAAAAACACTAGAAAAACCCTATCCCCATCATGAGTTATTTATGAAGTTCCCACCTGTCTGGAGGTGACAAGCTCTCTGAGAGGAGGCCTCCAGACATATCAGATTCTAGGTATCTAGGACTCTTGTCATTTGACCCTAGGAAATAAGAATTTATGAGAGGACATGTACACATAGAAAATGCTCTACTTAGGTCATTTTTCCCATCTCTTCAACATGGCACTTCAGCAACCTGGGTAGAGCAGCAGATTTTTTAAACTTATTTTTTTCTTCAAATTTATACTTTGGCTCCTAATAATCAAGGGATATTTCCTATAGTGGTAAAGAAGGAATTTCTTTCTTTAATATCTTTCTGTTGAAGCAAGCAAAGTCACCTTAAAGCGTCAGGTAGAATTTATTTCAGTGAGCTAACAATATTCATTTCCTTACCCTGGTGTTCCTTTAAGCTTTGAGAGTCTACACACAGATTCCTCTGAAATGTAGTTAATTTTAAACGTAAGGGGGGAAGTGGAGGAATAGACAAACTTATCTCACCAGAAAATCTTTATAGAAGCATGTGTCCCTGAAGAAGAAAGGCTTTATGCTTATAATTTCATCCAATATTTCTTTTCAAACATTTGAATAATAGGCTTTACAGAATGCCTTTTTGATACTAACTGAACTTTACAACTAATAAAACCCTCTTTCTGAGCTTTGTTACTTACGTCTGGAATCCACAAAGTGTCTTTTATAAATAATAACCTTAGCTAATTATACATAGTAAATAACCTCAGCTTTCAAGCCTCCTCATATATCATTTTGCTAAATATTAATCACAGCTTTAAGCTGTCTAACAAGCTCCTAAAAGCAAGACATTACTGAAGAGATCCCCCACTATAAGGAGTCTCAAACTATCCATCAAAACCCCTTGCATAAAAAGGGCTGATTAAAACTTCCTGGCACGGCCTTTTATTTGCTCACGTTGGTTCTCTATTTTCCAGGCACATGAGCCTCAGTTCACCTTCATCAGGACAGGAACGTTATCAGCCTCAAAGAACCTGTTATCCTGAGCCTGACATGGTGCGAATGAGCCTGGGTAGGCAGAAAGTGCTGTGTTAACTTGGATCTCCTCTTTCTTAATTAGGACTTCAAACAATAGGTGGGGAAAAATCAGGACCAACCACTATTATGTATTAGCTTTCATTTCTGTGCATTGATTGAGCTTATGTTGTTTTATGTGTGTGATGAAAGGGCAAATCAAAACCCATTTCTCTTTCTTGTCAATTCTCTCTCTTTTTCAACTATTTATCTTTGTATTGTATTGCAGCAACAGATGGCACATTAAAAATAAATTCACTTTCGGGGAACTGCGTTCTGTGCATCTTAGTCTTACCATCCAAAATGACTATGTAAATAATATCTTGTTAGAAAAGTACCTATAAAATATAGTAACATGATACTTAATAAGGAATAATAGAAACACTTTGGGAAGAACACAGGTCTTTCTAGCATAGGAACTCTCCTTGACCTGAAGACTGCTGTATTTTTACCGAGTTGCGGGCTTAGTTAAAGAAATATCTATGTATATCTATCTATATGGACGCATCACTCAGTTTATTTTCCTCTCTGATTTTCCTAGGGAACTGGTTTCAAATGTTTTCCACATTAGTTTCCTCCTGGCACGTTTACAAACAGTTCTCTCACCAGGACTCACTAGATATTATTAGCATTCTTTAAATAGTACTTTCCAATAAATTCAAATAAATAATGTCACTGTCAACAAGCATTGTACTGAAGGTCAATTTACAGTAACACTATCAATGATGTACATTTAGCAAGATGCTTGGAAAATATGACCTCCCAGTCACACTGAAAAAAAAAATCTTCAGAACTGTAAGTTTATAACTTAAAATTTACTCTATGTATAAATTTTAAACCTTACTCAAAGGTCCACACATGAAGTGCAACAAACCAGAATAGCACAGGCATATCACCAGTATTAACACGCATTCGCAATGTGAATAGAAAATAACGAGTTAAAAATCCTTCACAGCACGTTCCCTAATTCAGTGGCAATTAATCAACTGAGATAGGAGAATTGTATGAGTATCAGTTTTATACACTCAGAAGAAACACAAAATACATTCCTTTCCTATGAGCAACAGCACCAAACAATTACAGCAATAATCATTAGCAGTGTGTAGGAAAAAAGTGTGCGTAGGAGGAGGGACAGGTCATAGTTAAGCTGTCTTTCTATTAATCATCATTATAAGAAGGGAAAGAAGAAATATTAAATTTCCATTCTTATAAAGTTTAGTCATTATTTTGCAAACTTCATTTGAAACCACTCTTCAGAATAGCAGTAACCCACAAATCACAGAGAAACCAGCAATGCACATGATAAGATGGTATCCAGTACAGGACATGTTTCCCAGGACAGAGTTTTGGTTATAAAACCTTTATTTTCACTGTTTTGTGACAGCAGCCCCACTTTGCTGCTTCAGTCTTTCTTTAATGCAGAAAAAAAAAGGGGGGGGGGGAATTTACCCTTTAATAAAATTAAATAGAGCCTCACTTTTTAGGCCAAGAATGATGAGCCAAACAATACTTTCACACACCTTGAAAATTAAAATATTAAAAAGGACAGAGCTAATTATCTGAGAAGAGAGAATGGTGATTTTATTTCCCCCCTAAGGTGGGTAAAAAAACCTCTGCATATATACATGCTTCCCAATGTTTAGAATATTGGGAAATAAGTTATTTTTTAAAAGCATTATTGTTAGAAATTACTTTTCCTGTGAAGAAGATGATATTTAAACTGCTGTAACTTGGCCCAGTCAAAAGCAATTTGCAGGAGGACAATGAAAGGCAGATATATACATACAAGAGACAGGACTGCTAACACGTTAAACACACTCACAGAGCTTGACAGTTCCTCTCTCAAAATAAATATATTTGAAAGTAAATACATACCCCTGTTGAGCCAGGCTGTATTTAGCATCTCAGCTTTCCCTTCTCCCACCCCCACAACTGTGTGTCAAATATGTTTTCATCCCCTTGTTTGTCTGTCTCCCCTAATCAGGACTCTGTTGTTGTACTGAGCGAGTCGGGGCATTTAGTGGAAATCAAGATGGATTTAGTTTGGAATTAAGTAGATTCCCATGACAGGAAATATTAAGAGATGATGGATGTCTGACAAATATTTAAAAAAATCAACTCCTGTTTCAGAAAGCAGTCTGCAAAGCTAGATTTATGAACCTGAACTTTAAACTAAAAGGAACATATTTTTCCAGGCTTTATGTATTAGCAATATTGCATTTAATTTAGAGATTAAATAAATGCCATAGTTTGAGGCAGCCCATGAGAGCTGAGATGCAGCATGTAGGCAGGCTTACAGTTTTGAAGCTATGAAATATGTCTCCTGTTTTGACACTATTGTAATAGCATAGCTGTTCACTTTCCTTGTTTCCATGGGGTTTATGGTCCATAAAGTTTAATAACAATCTTAACAGCTGAACAGTGAGCACACATCTCTGGGAGGCTGCTGTACAAAACAGGACCTGAATTTTATCCATGCAGCTTTTAGTGGCAGTACATGCCCTTTTCTCACCACTGCTCACATGTACCCATACCCTTAAAGAAGGCACCAAACAATGGCCATTTATTCAGCTTGGAAAAGAGACACCATCTTGGCCTTCAGGAGGTAAATAAACAGCACTCAAAGCATGAGGGTATTTCTGAAATTATCCAATTTCAGAAAAACAAAAGAAAAAGCTTGACCACTAGGTCAAGAGAAACATCCAGGAGCACCCACAAGCACTACTGACTTTCATGCATCTGGCCTGGTAGAAAAATTACACATCATATGGTGCAACAAGATTTTCTGTACTTTGAGGTGTAGATGTTCCTCTTCACTTACCCTTTACCCAGTGAGTGAACCTCACCAAGCCAGGAAAGTTTCAGTTCCTAGCAAAATTGACTCCTAGCTTGTACCTTGACTAATTACATTCTATAAAAGAAAGATGGCTTGCTTTGGTGACACAGAGCTGGAGGAGGTTATCTTCAGAAGAAGACAAAACAAAGCTACCACATTCAGGCTCTTAAACATCTTTTTCAGAAAGGACACGAGCTCGTGCCCACTTCTATCTTCAGAGATAGCCCAAAGCAAACAGAAAAAGAACTAAACAGACCACACAAGTTTTTTTTCGAGAGAGCAAGATCCCCAAAACACAACTATATGTCCCATACCTCTTTCAGTAGTCCAGTCCAGCCTCCATCTTTGGTTTCTGCTTCCTTTCTAGCTACCACAAAAACAGCAAAAAGATGTGACAACCCTGAAAGTACTTAAAACTAATGTGGGGGGAATGGGTTAAAGTTGCGCCAGGGGAGGTTTAGGTTGGATATTAGGAAGAACTTCTTTACTGAACGGGTTGTTAGTCACTGGAATAGGCTGCCCAGGGAAGTGGTTGAGTCACCATCCCTGGAGGTCTTTAAAAGACGTTTAGATGTAGAGCTTAGGGATATGGTTTAGTGGAGGACTTGTTAGTGTTAGGTCAGAGGTTGGACTCGGTGATCTTGGAGGTCTCTTCCAACCTAGACTGTTCTGTGATTCTGTGATTCTGTGGGGGATTCATCTGCATCTTGTCTGGCATTAGGTCAGCAGATGGCCCTCAAGTGAGCAACTGTGCTTGCTTTGCCTGGCTTTGATTGTGGCTCGTTTCCATTATGGCCTGCTTGTAGGGCACCTGCTTTACAGGCTATGTATTTTCTGGTACATGCTAGGCAAATTTATCCTTTTGTGATTAGTATCATAAAGTTACCTTTGAGCAGAAATACTGTAATAGTGGTTAAAATTTAACCTTAGGTCTCTTCCAGGCTGTCCTGTTGGAAAATTTTGAGTTATATCAATGATTGGTTATGGGAACCCTCCTAGAAAAGGAAACCACATTCTTCCTCACTGATAGGCTTTTATTTTGATTAATTTAGGACTGCCTTAGACTACATTCTCAAATATTGAATTTATTAAAACCATCCAAAGACAAGGTCCTTTGTCTACTGATAATTCTTCTCCACCACCTATTCCACCATTTTCATGATTCTACAGTTTTTGTTTTTTTCTTTAAATAGAAGTGAAAGGGAACATTCAACTTTCAAATCTGGATTTGCATAACTATTTGTAAGGGAGAACTCTATACAGGTACAGAATATTAAATGACTTCTCCCCCCTTTTTAAATAATTGAATAGATTTCAACTTGATTGTGTCTCTTTAACATTTCACTGGATCTTTTTTTTTCAATGAATTTGACACGTCAAGTAATATCAGAGTAAATCTACCTAAAATATTTACAATTACTTGCAAGATATTTTCACATGAACCAGTAAATTGAAACTTCCTCTCAGAGGAGAGACATAAAAAAGTCATTTTTATGGTGGTTATTGTAATTTTAATAGGCAATTTCATAGGTAAACAGAAGTGCTTGATCTCCATTCACCACTGTATAACAGGCTGCGCTGCATATCTAATGGCATCACATGGATTTGTGTACAAAATGAACAAGAATTATAAATGTCTCCTTCTGTGATTTAAACTATACAGTTTTACGTACCTCAGCTACAGTGCCTAAGAAGAAAACACAACACATATTTATATTGTACAAATAGGCAGCCTACTTCCTTTGGGAATAAAATTTTAAGAAGGAAATGCTTCAGGTTGGCATTAAAGCAGATGTTCAGCAGAAGGAGCTGTGCACACATTTACAGAGTAGCCTCCATCCAAGCTGGTTCACTGCAATGTGTGCATGCTCAAAAGATCTGAAATTTGTGTGGGCAAATGACACTTTCATGACTGGAGTAGATTAATAGAGTAATAGATTTAAAGGCTAGAAGGGATCATTATGATCATCTAGTATGACCTTCTGTTTAACAGAATTTAGCCAAGGGATTCCTGCATCAAGCCTATGGCTCATAACTTCTGGTTGAGATACAACTAGTATCTTTTAGAAAGACACTCAATTTTGATTTAAAGACTTCAAGTGATGGGGAAGTCACTACCTTGCTAGACAAGTTGTTACAGTCCTTAATTACACTGCTTCATGAAGACAGTGCTTCTTTATTCTTTCACTACTAGATAAAAAACAAGAAAACGTCTCATTCTTTTTTTTTTTTTTTTTCCTGAAATCTCCAAAATCTTCACCCGCAAACAACAAAACTAGGACCAACAGTTAATAATGTTTAAATTATAGTGGTAACGTTAATAATAATACAACAATGATCCCACTTGGAGAAGAAAAAAAGCCTGTCAGCCATTTGGTCTGTCTTTGTTACGCATGTTCATGAGGATATACTTCAAAGAAAAGGGTGAAGTAAAAATGATACAAATACACTAAGTTTAGTCACATTGCAAGGCATAAGGATAGTAAAACAGTTTAGTACAGAATAGATCTTTTTTATTATTATTATTTATTTATTTTTCATTTTTACTAGTTCTCTTTGATTTAATAGTCCATGGAGCATAGGAACAATTCATGGGAAATATGTACCCTTGCACTCACCTACAACATGTTGCCTGGCTTGGGTCCCAGGCATGTTAGAGAAGCCTTCAGGTTTTTCATGTGCTATACTCTTCTGTTCTGGGCATGTGCAGATGTGGGCTACAATGGTGGAGGCTGCCAGCTACAGAGCATCTGAAAACTCTCTTACACTACAGAAATCCTCAGCTGCTTGTTAGGACAGCTTTATGGAAACTGAGATGAGGTTTTGGCCCCATCACTTAGCTATACTTGGCCATAATTCAATTTCTCACAAATAGCAATTTGGGCATGTTCTCTTTTTCTTGTACAACCATGATACATGCAGAGGGAATAATAAATTACCATGCTATTACATGACAACAGAAATCTCAATGTGTTTGGTTGTATGTGCAGAACTAAAACTGTGGGCTGTTTTTTTCACTGCGCTTTCACTAGAGTAGATTCTAACATATTTACACTGCTTAGTATTGGACTACTTACTGAACATGTGAGATGGAGAATTCATGGAGCAAGTGACTACCTATATGAATAGGGTTTTGTTGTTTGTTTTTGTAAAAATGAAAGCCGAGTTGTATGTAGTTAGATTCGCTCTCATATACGTCAGACATATATTGCAATAAAATTGAGAACTCAGGCTTGGAGGAATGTCCACAAATGCTGCTTCTGCTTCAGATGTGATTATACACCTCCTTGGAAAACACAATACTTGGATAATGCAAATGCTAATGTCCTTTATAATTCATTAAAATTTGCTGTTAGAGTCCACTAATATTTGAGTTGGAAAGTTAAAAACAGGGAAGCAAAAGGTATGCAAATCAAGACAACCTCTTTTTCTGGGGAGGAAAAAAAAAAAAAAAAAAAAAAAAAAAGACTATTTTCATTCTAAGAAGCCAGTGAGTAGGAAAATATATTTCTGCTAAGCAAATGAGCAGTCACTTTCACTGAGAAGGAAATACTGAGTTGCTTTGTCCTAAGCTCTCAGTGGAGCAAAGCCTGATGGTTTAACCATGGCATATGGGTTGCAGCCCAAGAGAGCTAAAGAGAAAATTTGGAAGCTTGTGTCAAATTTTCTGTTCTCTATATAGCTTTGGCCTAGGCCTCAGCAGTAGTCCCCTGGGATAGAATGATGTACTGCAATATAACAAGCTGCCTGACATTTTGAAATGCCTTAACCCCCAGCTTTCCATCCACCTTTTAGCCCTTGCAGAATCATCCCTCCCCACATGGAGCTGCATGATGTACGGCATAAGACTTCACTATAAAGAAAAAAAGTTGTCATCTCTTTGTCCTTGAGGTATTTAATCAGCAACAACTCTGCTTCGTTAATAACATTTTCAGTTATATATTCTGAAATGCCAGTTATTGTATAGAAGACAGGCTCTATGAATGTCTCGTGTCCCTTGCTCATGCACATGCCAAGTCTGAGCAGTCTTGGGACTGTTTGCTAGTTTTTTTTTCTAACCAGAATGCAGGATAGGGGAGGAGGGGCTGGGTGCAAGAAGATGAAAAGGGAAAACACTGCTTTCCTGTAACCTCAGAAACTGCAAGCTCCTGATAAAAAATAAAAGCTCCCAGATTACTAAAAATTGAGGTTCTAGAAACACAAATGTGAACGTTTAAGCCAAGCTGATGCCAGTAAGAGAGAAGAAATTTATTATAAACTTTCAATGACTCTCAGATTTATAACTGACTGGTAGCAAGTAGCCAAACTCTTGAAAACACCACAGTAACTATATACCCAAACCGAAGTCTTTTCCTCCTCTCAAAGTGGAAAAGACTGATGAACCAGAAGCGTTATTAATTAAAAAAACTCTAAATGCTATGGGCTGGAGCTGCAGTAGCTCATGTCACATTCTTTCCTTTCTCTAAAAAGTCAAAACATTGAGGAGTTGAATATAGCTCCTCTCATACATTATCCCCCTAATGACTTTGACCTATTAATAAGTGGAATCTATCAAGTATATTCTCTCTTACAGTATTTTGTCAATCGTTATACGCCTCAATGGGGCCACCATTAAAAATCTGCCAATTAATTCAGTATTTAGGACACTGTTACTATGAAATATACTACGTATCATGCTACTTCTCATTATAAATATAGAAATGCTGTAAATCACAAGGTGAGATTAGTATTTTCTGCAATAAGAAGTGATGCCTTTTAATGATAATCATTATATACATTATTTTTTTCTCTCCTTCAGTGGGGTTCTTTTATAGCAGAACCCTTCCAAGGGAAAACAATATGAATGCCACACTTAATATTGAAAAAAAATGTTTTTTCCCTCCCTTTTCTGTAATAAATTCTTGAGCATACCTATTTGAAGCAGTCTAAATAGTCTAAATATGCACCCTAAATATTGTGTGTTCTTTGAAGAAAGTTAACTGAAGATTTTCTTCAAACTTTGAGCACTGTGTTTTATTAGAAATCAAAAAAAGGTTTAAAATATTATTAGGCATATTAAATTGACTGAACGTTTATGTACTACACCTGAATAAAACCCTTATACTGACCAAAAACATAGCTCTTTCCCAAAAATGATTAATTGTGGCTTTCTGGTCAATAAAACACTAAATAAAATGAAGGATGGGAACCTAATGTGGCTGAAATTCTCTAATGACATTTATTTATTTATTATATTTCCTTCTTTTTCTAAAAAAAAAAAAAATGGTTTTGATTAAAAATATGTTTTTATTTAATATCCCATGGATAAAAAAGCATTAAAGCTATTAGCATTAAGTTAGTATGATTGCAATGAATAATGCGAAAAGTACCTCTAATAGAGTTCTAGCAGTGGTTTCATTTATTCTAGATGAAAAATGACATTTATCAAACATTTGATCTGATAGGCTATATGGAGAAACAAAAGAGAAGAGATTAACTGGCATGAAAATCCATTTTGATTAGACTATTTAATGTTCTGTGTATGTGTTACAAATAACCCTATTCCCAGGAGAATTCCTTTGAACTAGATTTCTTTAATTATTATTTTTATTTAGCATTAAGACCATATGACCTGCAAACATAGCTTTTTTAAAAAAACATTTGATAAAAATCAAAAGTATTAGAGGTTTTTCTGTATTTCTTTTTTCTCTGCAAGTTTTATTGCTATATGGGACATATAGAGAATGTTTGCTCAGTTAAACTTCTACTATTTTTAAATACATCTATTAATATTATCATTTTAGGATATCAAGGTGTACATTTCTGAATGACATTTTATTTGGAATTGCAGCCATTTGTCTACTCAAAGCATCTGTGTGTTACATATGGACTGGAAACTTTCCACTACAATGATTGTGCTCTGCCAAAAAGACAGCAAAAGAAAATGTTCTTATGTCAATAGAAGCTGATGCACAAGTTCTTTAGAGGCTTTGAATCTTTAACCACTTAACTAAAGAAGAGTTCATTATGACTGTAGTTTTGCTGGAAACAAAAACTAAAAACAAACACAACAACAAAAAAACAACCTTAAAAGAAAAAAAAAAAAAAAAAAAGGAAAACCTGCAGAAACAGGCCTTGTGTATTGCAAATCCCCATTTTGGAAACCCAAAGAGGGAATATAAGCTTAAAGGCCTGAATTTAACAAACCTAATTATCAAGGCTTAATTAGTACCAAGGGTAAAGCTTCATGGAACACCTGCAGACTTAATTTATGTCCTGACAGAGAGGAACAAGTGTTAATGGGCTGTATTTATGTTAATACCTGAACCTTAGAGAGCCAGTGGGATAAAACAGACTATGCACTAGTTTTCTGTTTCATGCTACAGAACAAACATAAAAGATTTTAATCTTAATATTAGTTTGCACATAACTCCTTGGGGGGAAGTATAGATCTATTTAAACTTTAAAATTGGATATGCAGAATCCTAATAAAAAAAAAAAAAGTCAGTTTAGAAAGTGGTGTTGAGGCAAAAAAATATCAAAGCAAAAGCATCAGTGGCCATTTTCTGAACACACTGTGAACAGCTACTGGTTTTTCTAATACTCTTACACTATAACACCGGTGCTTTCTAGAGCATGAGCTTAGGTTTTTGTGTGTCTGATATGTAATACAACTCTTTGCTATATTCAGACTGAAGAAAAAAAGGCTACCAACTGTAACTGTAGTGCTGAGCGCATTGCCTCTGTGTACTGAGGCTCAGGGGACATGATCTCAGTCGGCTTTGGGCACCTTTTCAGAAGGCAGATCCCTGTGGGGAACGGGGCCTCTTATGGTCTCCAGAGTTCTTGGAACCCACTTTGTAAACAGAGCATATGGTACCACCAGTATCAGCTCTCGTTTGGTGCCAGGAGGGTACAGAACATTATATATCCATGCTGTTTATCTCTCTGTATGTAGCAAACTACCTTGAAGTTAAGGGTTTTTAAACGAGAATAAATAGTTGTACATTTTTACCACCAAAGTTGCAATTGCATTGTGACAAGACTAGTTCATCTTCACTTGTGCCACTGCAACTATTGTAACTAATCTGAGAAGAGATGGTGTTTAAATAGCATTTTCCTGTCCTTCAGTGCTCCTTTTGGCCATACATACTGCTTCAGGGAGGTTCATCTCTGAGAGTATGGCCATAAGCACAACATTATAACTTCTGAATTACACTGAGACACAGGGGAACGTTTGTTATTACTACATACATCTGTCACCCAGTTTGATTGTTGTTCAATATCAGATTCCACCACTGTTTTCAGCTCTGAAATTGCTCAGGTTGCAGAATGAAGAGGCATAAACCCATCCTATGCTGGACTGTACATCTCTTCATTATGCTTTTGTTGGTTCCCATATTCACAGGTAATAAGGACAAAAAGTCGTCTCGAAGATAACCACCTCTGGTTCTCACAAAAGGCCACAGAATGTAACTAAGTGACTACTGCATTCAACTTTCAAATTCCTACCTTTCACAAGGTTTCAAAAGTTGTATGAATTCTCAAAAGTGAATTGGTTGTTCTAATGCTTATATGTCTTTGTTATTAAAAATGCTCTGGGTCCTCAGTGTATGTATGGCTTAAGCTTCTAGTACTGGACCACATTCCAGAAATCTTCCCTGGCAAGTACTTACAGATGGTGATCTCCCAGCCGAGATTCTGGTAAGTTAAATAGATTGAGACCTGTGTATTTATTCCTATGAACAAGCTTTCTTCATCTCATGTCATTCTTGTGGCTTCTTTCTGAATCTCCTTCTTACTTCTATCTTATGTAAATATATTGTTTCTTTACTCTTCTTTGAAATGTTTGTAGCTGTAACTGAAGATTTACTTTGTCCTTTTAAATACAAATATGACCATCCTTTCATGCCACTTAAAGCGCTAATTTATCATTTTACTAGTGTGCTCTCTACTAGCTTCTCTCACTGTATAGCAACACCTCTTCTATATAGGGCTGAATTCAACATTCCCACAAAAACAAAATTTTCCTAACCCTTCTTTTACTTTTGATCACAAATCATCAACAAGCTGATCCTATGTTCTCATATTTACTTCATTGGAATTATTCACGTTTTTTCCATTAATTGAACCTGTAATTCTTTGAAAGTATTTACAGTTCACTCTAGCTAAATCACTCATGCAGTATTCTCTATCCTTTCAGAACAGACAAATTACATGAGTAATCAATAAGCTTGAATTATGTCATATGAAAACTGAATACACAATTTGAAACTACATTAAGCAACACTCAACCTTCCTTTTTGTGAGAATTCAGGCTACCAAGCTCAGTTCCTCAAAAATTCATAGGAAGTAAGTACAAAAGTGTAGTAAAGAAAGTCAACCCACTTTTTTCTCTGGTTTAAACAAATACTATAGGAAATGTTCCTATTTTTAGTTCACTTCTAAATCTATATGATCATGGGCACACAAGAACAAATACCGCTTTTAACATCTAGACTTACGGGAAAACATAACTTTCCACCCAGTGAGCTGCCCCATCATGAATGCAGCTTTGCATCACCACAGGTTGTGCCAAGCCATGGGGTGAGGGACAAGCTCTGCATCAAGACTCATGTGACTTCCTGCACCCACTTTGTGGGGTTATCCACCAAGAGATGCTTGCCCCAGTGCTGTGAGCCCAGGGATGCCATCTGAATGGGGCTGCCTGACAGAAGATCCATGAAAATCTCTTTTTCTCTTTGAACTAAAGGTTTGACACTACCTTAAGGCCTAAAATAATTTTGCTATCAATCACTTTTTGGAAGTACACCAGGCTCTGGTCTCTACAGCTGCCCAGGAGAGAGAGGTAAGAGTATTAATGTAGATAATCCGTAAGAATTCAAGCTAATTTAAAGAGTCACATCTTGGATGAGGAGGAATGGAAAGTTTGGTTAGCATATCCTCCCTCCACCACTTCCCCTAGGGTAATGGCAAAAGAATATCTTAAGTTTTTGTTATCTTCTTTTCCTTCCTATTTTGTAATCCTCTTTAAAATATTGACACTAATGCTTCTTCCTATCCTGCCTTTTTTTTTTCTTTTTCTTTTTCTTTTCTGGCAATAACTGTGGATCCCTACCACCAGCCTGTCTGACTCATTTCAGTGGTGGGCAGACTTTCCAGGGCATCAATGAAAATGTCAGCAAGGATGTTTGCACGGCTGTGAAGACTGGGGCTGCTGCAGGGCTGTCATCTGGAAAGTGTGGCAGGCCCACATGAAAACCAATGGGGATCTGCATTATCTTGTAGGAGCCCCCGTCACACTGCATCTATTGGGAGCTCCTTCTGTGTAAGGACAAACTTCCTGAGGCTACACAAGGTGCTCCAACAGCTTGGAGCAAAAACCATCCAGCACAGACACGGTGAGGTCAGCATAACACCAGAGGGGACCTTCACATGCTTTTGGTCTCTCAACTGAAAAACCTCAAGGTTTTTAGGAACAAAGCAGAGGAAGGCCCTGCCATCTCATATGCAAATTCTGGTGTCCCAGGGCATCACCACAAACCCCAGCAAGAGAGGAGGCAGCCACCATATGCCTTGCTCAGGCCTTCCCCATGTGCCCACTGTGTGAAGAGCCACCGTGTTATCTTCAAAGAGCCACAGCTGGTGGCTTGGAAGCTACTTTGTGATGTGAGAAGGTGGAAGGCACCAGGTTTGAGTTACCTGAGGACAGGCAAGCTAGGGACATCTGCAGAGAAAACATGACAGCTGCCTGAGTTGCCTCTCATCTATCCAAAACAACAATGTCACAACGTGGACTTGCTCAGGCAACTCAGCAGCAGATCTACCCAGGATGTGCACCCACAGTTGTCAGACTCCCCAGCTCCTCTGCCTGCCTGTCGCCCACCACACCGGTAACACCTTGGCTTTGGTGCTTTTCAAACATTTTGCCTGTGTTGAAGTTTGGAAACACTTTCAGAAACACTAAACAAGCCTCTCACTGACACCAGGAATGAAAGTCTAATCTTGAGATAGCCATTGCTCTATGTGTGTGACTTGTTATCCCTGTCTAAAAAGCAGGAAAAATAATACTTGCTTCTCAGGGCAGTAATTAGATAATTTCATGGGGGGAGGGGGGAGCTTACCATGCAGAGAAAGTAGAAATTTAAATTAATGGTAGCAGTAAACAGCTCACTTCTTTAGTCTCATGCTTCACAAATGGTCACTTCCTAAGCCAATAAAAAATGAATTTTGATGCAAAAGTAGACAAAATAATAATGGTCATTTCACAAACTTTGTTTGCTACCTTTGTCAAACAAATTATTACCTCTTTTAAGTAAGTTTTTACCTCTGGCAAATTTATCAGACCTTGAAATGTGGTTTTCAAAACCGGATATTACACATTAACACCAATCTAATATGTACGATCATTATGGAAACAATTCAAGCAACGCATATTGATTTTTTTTTTTTTTTTTTGTTAACAGCAATAGCATTGATGCATAACACGCACAAGTTCTCGCACACATACATATATGTATACGTGTTCTCGTAAATCAACACTGCCACAGTGTTACGGGAAGAATATGGTTGAGGCCACAGTGTTGATAGGCGTAGGATTTTGCAGTTCATATGTGCTTTCATTTTGGTCACGTAACCATGTTTCAGAACAGTATACTTTTTGTATATTTTGTAAAACTAGCTTTAAGATAGACGATAAACGGAAATAACCCATTAATCAGATTGTTAATGAAAATTCTGAGAATTAAATTACAAATCCTGGACAAATTTAGTCATCAATTTCTCAAAACATCTTTGGCATGGAAAGCCGGAGATCTTTGTGAGGTCGAAAAGGTTGATTTCATACAGTTCTTAAAAGCAGAAACAACACTTGTCATACCCAGTTTCAATCAGACTTCTTTTTCTGTTTTCTAATTTCATTTCATCCTACTTTAACATGGCATTTTCCACCTCCCTCAGACCTCCGCATAGAATCAGTCAGGCAGAAGAAACACTTGAGTAGCTTGTGAAGCCACAATGCCTGAGCCACAATAATGTCCCCCTGGACACATTACCTGATTTTTGGCAGAGAATAAATGAGGAGAACTTTCAGGTTGTGCTGAAGATGAACATGGACCCAAATTGTATGATAGATAGCTGTCTTCGAAAACCTTGTAGTACCTGCTGCTAAATATGCTGAACCCAAATAAGAATAGGAAAATGAAAACCAAAACAGCTCCTAAGATTTTATTTTCCACTTGGGCTAACAGCAGTGGAAATGAATAGCCGTTTTGCTCCAGTAGTTGCATTTCTTTTGGGGTCATCTTTTGCTCAGCAGGAGTAGACAAGGATGAACTGGGATTTATGGGGCTTTTAATTTTTATTCTTTAATGTTTCTATTTTCTTGTTCAAATATATTTTTATTTAATGTTTTGAAATATATCTTTCTAGTTCAACCTCATTTTAGTTTCCCCAAATACATGCACTTTATGTGTTGAGGTGAAAGAAAATACAAAAAGTAGTGAAATGTTTCATATTTCAGACAAGAGCAAAATCTTTATCTAGCTTGAAATATTTTCCATGCTTGCTTAAAAATCCATAAAATGAGCAACTGCTCATCGACTTAAGAGTTATATATGCGAAATCTCCTTCACTCGAGTCAGGACCAATGCATGACTGCAGATTTCTAATCATTTGTTAAATTTCCCACTCTGCAAGTGCCAAAGGATTGACGAGTAAAAATGAGTGAGCAAAGACAAGGTTCCAAGTCACTAAGCTGTAGAGAAGTCGCGATCATTCTTGGTGGGAGAAACTGCAGTTGCACTGTAGTGAAGAGAAATCTCGGTTGGCATTATAGCCAACACAGGATGTTAGACTTGTAACAGGAAGAAAATGGCAAACAGAAATGCATATGAAGACAACAAGAATAAGCAGCTCTACAAACAGACCACAAACATTTACACCGGTACTGCACAGCTACATGAAACTAAGCATCAGCTCCTGAATTTATATCATGCAGATGGTCTATAGACCATCACCTTCACCTGTGCTTTAATAAAAGGGGATCCAATGTGGATGAAAGTTATTTTATAAATAAGATACGGAAACTTTAGTTGTTGAAATAAATATACAGACAGTGTCTTCCTGTGCATACAGGAGTGCTTAGTTAGATTGAAACTCTGACTAAACAATTTAGTCAGTGCAATTAGCTCAGAATAGTAGGTTGAGGTTCCTATGTGTTAAAATGCAAACTTTTATCAAACACCATAAACACCAGTGGGCAAATGAGATCTTAGTTGTTTCCTATTTAACTTCAGTTAAAATTAATGAAGCAGTCAAACAACATGTTCCAGAATTTTTATTTTTACTTTTGTTGTTGTTAAGAGTTTGAAGCTACTATTTAAAGCAGTATGTGATCTGTCTGTAATTATACGAATGTAATTTCATTTTTGCTAGAATTCAATATATAAAGGCAAATATACTGCACACTGGACCAATTATGCACTCAGTGATGCCCTTCAGGTACCTTCAAAAGTGATAAAAAAAAAAAGGTAACAAAGTTAGCCTTACACTTTCAAAACACCAAGCAGACCTTACACAAATAACTCTCCCATCACTCTCTGCAGCATTACCATCTGCTTTTTATAGATGGGGGAAGAAAGGCACAGAAATGCAACTGAACTGCCCAAGGCCATGTAGGGATTCAGTTGCATGGAGGGATATGGAGGTCAGAAGCTCCTGATTTCTTCACCCAACCATACCCTTTTTATGCTGGATTTCAATTTGGTTTAGTTGCTTATCTAGGTGGGAGTCATTGGTAGCACTAAACTGTGCTCCAAAATTTTAGCATTTATGTTAAAAAGAAAAAACAAATTCGGAATGGAGGCAAACTTCCACCAGAGCTAAAATGACAAATTTCCAGGCTTCATAATAATTTATTGGCACGGCTTCCATACCTTTGCACCCTGTCAGGATTGAGAAGACCTACTGGGAACATACAGACTGGCTGAAGGAACAGTAAGTGCACTAGAACAAAGGCTTTAAAGAAGAAATTACTTTCCCTGTTTCATGGGGTCTATGACACAACCAGGATTTTGCTTTGGATTAGAATTTTATGATTCTTTCTCCTCCCCCAGGTGACTTATATTTTTAATTTGCTCCATTTATCCCCTTTATCTTGTCGATGGATTTTGGTTAGTAAATGATAAATACTATATTATAACAAGTAAACATTCAATATATCTCTATTGCAACATTCCAAAACTTTGCAAATTTATCCATTTTCCTTTTATCTCTTATAGCATTTTCCCCATCCCTGATTTGCATATATTCGTGGTATACTCCAAAAGCCTTTCACTAGTACTAACAATTTTCACTGGTACACATTTTTTACAGCTGTTAGAAGCAAGAAAAGAAGAAAAACTTGGTGTCCTTTTAAGATATTCCTGAAAGTGTAATTTTGTGAGTGCTAGTATATAAATCTGTGTTCGTAAGAACAGATTTAAAATAAAGGTGTAATTTATGTAGCAGGATACTAATTTTCATCCCTGCAGCAGCACTGTTAAAAAGAGATATTCTCAAGGACAATGAGAATAACAGAGTACGTTGGACACAAACTGAAAAATAAGAGGAGACTGGAAGAGAGCAGTATGTGAAGAAGAGTGAATTTCTTTTTAAATTATTTTCAATGTCCACATGTCAGAGTAGTTCTGCCAGCTTCCTACAGTAAGCAAGCAAAACCCCAAAAGTAGGAGCAAAGACAGCTCCAGGCTTCATTCCTGAACTTCCTGGCTTCTGTGACTTTATGTCAATACCTTGATTATAACTCTGATTTATCTAAGCCAAAGTCTTATGGATTCAAAGCACTTTCAAATATAGAAATTAGAGCTTTTTAAAAAATGCCATTATTGATATCCTTATATTATCTACAATTGTCAAGTATGTTCCAAGTCTTAAAATACACAGGGTGTTGTGATGCTCTCACATTGTCTTAACTTATGCCATACTAACCCAGAAAATGTTTACTATATGTTTATCTCAAAATCTTTTTTTCTACACAGTGGAAAGAATGGTTGTTAGCAAAAGACGTGTTTTGATGTAAATCTCCCATGTTGAAGTCCTTCCAGTGAACACAGAGATTACAGCTGATTTCAGCAACGGATGCACTGAACTTAAGTAGTGTCCTCTGATGTTTCTGAGATTGCAGTTATTATATTTTCTTTCTGCTTCTTGAAAGAAGCAAAATCACATGTATCACAGATGCTACAAAACACTATGTTGTAGACAATAACAAATACAAGTATACCAAGGAAGAGGATAGAAGCCTTTTAGCCTTTATTTTTTTATTATTTTTTTTTATTATTTTTTTTTTTAAAAAAAACAACTCATATATATGACTGGTCATGTTTTCTTTGCAGTAAGAAAACTGCCCCTCATAACAAATCAAGTCTTCTAAACACCACTTACATGTCAGAAAATTTCAGAGTTTTCTTTTTACCCTCTTCATCTAACAAAAAGTAAAAAACAAGCAAGAACAGATTTCTTTTCACTGCTTCAGTAGCAAAATGGACCAGGAGCTTTACCAGTCTCATCAGTTTCTAATTCCTCTCGCACATGAAATTTATATTTCTCAGTGTCAGTGTCCTTAGAAGAAGAGTGAACACAGCATCAGAATCATTAGTCATCTTTCATGCTCTGGAGGTCCTTCTCGACCAATTTAGTAAAGAACAATGCTGTGCAAAAGAGACAGGATGGCTGCTAATGACAGGCAACAGTTCAATATTTTATGCCACCTTAAAAAAGTTTCAGTAACTGAAGGTGTTCTCACATTAATTCTTTGCATCAATTATTGACAGAGAATTTAATTTAAAGGCAACTAGTCAGTAACCTAGGGGTACTGTTTTAAATAATTTATAATTGCTGCATGGGTGTAATCATATTGCTATTGATTAAGATCCAGTCACTTCTACCAGTCCAGCATGTCTTATGCTAATTAATTTTAGTGATATCACCTTTTTAACTCTGTATTCCCTGGTAACTGGAACTCATTATTAAAAAATAATTTAATCAGGAGCAGTCTTTTAAAGTTTATATGATTGGTACTTGCTATGCTGTTGAAAAAGTGGCTCTATATGAAAGTGAAATTAGGAACTGAAGAAGGATAGAGACAGCCTGTTAATTTCAACAGAAAAGTAAGGATACTTTAAATAACAAAGATTTAGATAAGATATGGGAAAGAAGATTAAGACAGTGTTATCATTATCGCCCTTTGATCCTGACGTTGTTACATGCATTAACACCTGTTTAAATCAATAGAAATTTTGAAGATCAGTACCATTCCAGTGAATTGCAATTCTCAGAATACCCAGCCTAGGACCAAACCCTCTTAACAATAAAATGCAATACAACATTTCAAGGCAAGAAGAGACCCCCTTCACAACTGATCCTTCTCCTGTCTTATCTCCTGTCTGTATCAGTCCTCAGTTAGGGGCTGATTCTTGCCTTCATCTGACCTCCCATGGCAACTTCCAGTTTCTATTTGTTATGTTTCCAGCAAACACATATTTTTTTTTTTCATTTTTTTCAAGCTACCTCCATGTTTGAAAAGTGCTTCCTCGCATGTACATAAACCTAACTCTTTATCAACCTGAAATTCTGAAATTTCTAAATAGTCTTCACATTTTCTTGTGAAGTCCGGTGAAACTGTTCTAGGTTTTTCAATTAAGACCTAAACAAACTTTATAGGCAGTTTCAAACTGCAATGGAAGCAGGCAAACGTGAAGTCAATGCTAAGAGAAATAAAAATAAAATAAATAAATACCGCCTTTCTGAAAGCAGCTCATCTCTCCATTTCTCTCCAGTTAAAGACAGCAGGTAGGTGCTAGCAACTGCATCAAGAGCAGAATCTTTTAAGCACAGATGGTTGGAAGGCAATTAATACAAGAACAAACAAAAGTCCAGCATGAAAAGAAAGAAACTGGAATGCAAGAAGCATAATACCTGAGAACTAAAGAGGGCCTATTCCCTTTTGGAGTATTTCCATTAAGATTAGGGATCTGGATGGGCGCATGGGCAGACGAGACAAAGTATATATCCAGTATGAGCAAGGACACAGGTCAGGGGCTATGGAGACAATGGGTGCAAGTCAAAACATTTAGCCTGTAAGTAAAATGACAAACCTTGTAACTTGAACTTGACACATGCTTGGAACAAACATCCACAACTAATGCCACAAAGGACATGCAATCTTCATCCCTGAAGACACCATTATGTAAATTAAATTGAATTTAGTCCACTTTGAGGTTTGCAATCAAATAGGTATTTTTAATATCAATAAAAAATGGAGCTTTCCCCAGAGAATCCAAATCAAGCTGCTTTTGCAGAACAAAAGCAAAATGCTGAAACACATATGCTTTTAAGATAACTCAACAAATGTAAAATTGTTAGCAAAGGCAGTACATTCTAATCTACTTTGACAAATAAACTGAAAGGACGGATAGGAAGTAGAAATGAATCTGACATTTGTATTTCCTTAGAACAAAGAAACAAGTTTGTGGACAGCACAAAATGCCTTGGTACTGAGGGGGCATTGCTGTAGGAGACACTGCCCACACTGCACACCAACTGTAACGAGCACTTATTTTAGACCATGGGGGAAAAACAAAATAAAACAAAACAAAAATTACAAGGGCTGGCTACGATTGTGTTTGCATGGTAGGGAACAGAGATACAAGATGGTGTAAATAGCTGTTGCTTAAGTTAGACCAACAACTTTCATACATAAAGTCTCTAGTATCAATCTACTACTATGCACAACCAAAAAATAAATGGAATACAACATTATGAATAAAGGAAACACCAAAACAGTGGTTAAGTAACTATGCTTTGGTTTTTAATAACAAAATTGATGTCCCACGGACCAACCTCATTGCTAATCAAACTTGAATAATGGCTTTGTTAACAAAATTGCAACTGCAAAAGGTTCTGTTTGACAGTCACACCTGGTAGTACGAGACAATATTTCAAACAGTTTAGAAAAACAAAACAAAACAAAAACAAAAACAAACAAACAAAAAAACACTATTAAATTTACTGAATACCTTGTCTAGGGTTAAGTATTTTATGCAGGCATCAGCATCTTTAAGGAGTTCACCTTTTAAAAGGAGCAGGTTTTTTGTTGTAAATGGCACTGACACTACAACAAGAAAGTTCATTTCACAAAGATGATTCATTAAGAAATAAAATATTCATGGCTGACAGCTTGAAGGATCGCCATACAGTTTTATTCTAATGCACCTGTCCTCTTTGTCAAGTCCAATATGGGATGTCATGTCGCCAAAGTTTTATTTAGAAATTGTTTGTCAGAGTGAGCTTTCTAATGTGAATGAAAAATTCATTCCCTCATTAAGAAGATTTTCCATGAAATGTCTAGGATTTTCAATGAACACCAGGACATGAACCAATTACTGTTAAACACTTAAAGAGGCAGTGTCCTAGCTCACTCAGCAAAACCCTTAATGCACAACTATATGGAAAGAACTCAATATCTATCAGGAAAACTCAAATGAAATATCAGTTTTATTTTGGTTTATGTGCTCCTTCCCCTTTCGTTCTTTTCCCTTTTCTCTTTTGTTCTCTCTCTCTTCTTTTTTTTTTTTTTTTTTGGTGGCAAATAGAAAACCATGACGTTTGAGAGATCTTAGTCAAATGCAAATACTGGATGTTGAGCATTTATATGTGACTTGAAGGACAAAAACGGGGCATACATTTATACAGACTCATATAAATCGGCCATAGAGATACATACATGTAAAGCTGACAAAAACACGTGTGTATTTGTATTTCTTCATTTATTTGCTGAAGTCCGCTGTTTCTTTCTTGTCTTTTCCTGAAATTTTACCTTCACTACTGAAGAGAGCACCTGCCTCAAGCCCTGAACCTGGAGAATCATAGGACAGGCATACGGCAAAGAAAGATGCAATGCCAAATCACTTTCAAGAGTGTCATTTTTCTTTGAATCTCTCAGGGCTCCATAAGTAAGTTGAAAACTTGACTGCTTCCATTTATGCAATGATCTATATCCCATGCACTTCATTTTTTTTTTATTTTTTTTTTTTTCCGTAAAGGAATTTCACTTGGCGTGTCATCATCCCTATGACCAGAGATCCACAGTCACCCACTCTTTTCACTCAGAGATTTTCCTGTGTGGAAGGAAATGTAGCTACTCATTACAGATTTCAGGCTGCCCAACAGCCCACCTGGAACAGAAGTGGGCTGCTGGACATCTGGAAACCAGACACCTCATACACACTCTGATCTCTTCTCTGCCTGTTAATCCTGTTAGTGGTAGGCAGATATCTCAACATAGTGGTCAACCACACTGATCCAGCCACCCAAATCTCCCACAATAATGAGTTCTAAATAATAATAATAATAATAATTTGATGTTTAAGTGGAAAAAGGGTTCACTTTGAATCTGTACATGTAGCTAGCTTTCCCTTCCATGAAGCTCCAGGAATTTTCCTAAGCAATCTGTATTTTAGAAAGTATAACCCATAAACTTTGTGCAATGCTATCTATAATTACTTTGACTGGATGAATGGTCAAGAACTTTTCTTTTAAATTTTTAAGTTTTCTCCTATACAGACTACAATAGGAGATAATTCAACAGATCCAGAAGTATTTTCTTAGCAAATCAATATTAATTTATCCAATTGTTATAGTCTCAAGAGCCAAAGTGCGTTCTTGTGCTAAGCTGCAAGGTATGTTTATTCTGAGCAAAAGTTATTCAAATATTTATAAGATTAGATAACTTAGAAAAGAAAATACAGATGGCAGGATGCAACACTGAGCCATATTTTTCTAGCCACCCTTTCAGTTATGAAAGGCAAAAAGTCTAAATGGGCAGATAGTGTAATCACTAATTTCCTCATGTAATTTTCAGCCAAAATTCAATTTCTGTTTAATTCCCGTCTTCAAGAAATGATGCAGTATGTCAGCTAAGGTCACAGAAAGAAGTCTGCATAGTATCAGAGAGTATCATTTTATTAAATAAAATTTTCAAGATGTTATGGAAGAAAATCCTATGGAGACTGCATATTATACTCCATAATGCAGAACAAGTTCCAATTTCTTTAAAAGTTATATCCAATCCTAAGCACACCAATGGCAAATGTCAACAGCTTTCTGCCATGCAGTGACACTGATACAAACCAATCACTTTTATTTACCCTAGTACTTTTAGGTTGTTTACTTTGCATAGGTGGATAATTGAAAGAAAAAGCCAGAAAATAATAATAGCTAACAGTTTTGCCATCTTCATAGGTCATGCAGTAGTGTGTCATGATTCTATAGTCATAAGTGCAATTCATTATTATTACATGTGAAGAAAAGTAGCTAATACTGTGTCAAAATTCACAAGGCAGAGGAACTATTCCAGTCCTTGCAAGCTGATAGTATTTTTTCCTTCAAGTAAGAATAGAACATGCCTTCCAGCTACCATTCGTTTTTAAACACTGACTGTACTATAAGGTCCAATAAATTATTGCAATACCCTTTCACCCCTACTAGACCTAAGTTCAAATATAACTGATGTTAGAAACAAAATGAGTTTGTTATTTTAAACTTAATCACATCAGACACCTAAATTCTTGCAAGGAATCCAACTGAGACACTCTGCCTTCGGTTGCCTTGTTTCCCTTGTTCACATCCAAGGCTCCCCAGGAGCCCACCCACAAAGCACAGCTAAGCACCCCCTGCCCCATGTCAGACGTGTAACCCTATCCATGCAAGCGGCCCACTGAAGGTACCAGTGGTTAGGAAGGGCTATAGCACTAGAGAAACCAGTGTGCGATAAAATGTTCTGTGAACAGATCAACTGCTATTTGCATGCTAATACAACATTTTGAAAATGTATTAGTTTTTTAAAGGGCAAATTTGGAAGTTCTGGGGCACTTAGAACTAGCAAACACAGAAAATCAATTAAACTAACATGTGAAGCTTAAATATATCACATTGTAAACTCATATTTTATGCCACCACTTTAAGTGCACTTAGATGATCTCCTGGAGGAATTCAGAAAGTGTTATCTTATTTTGTGCCCAAAACCAGAAAAAGAGCTCCACTGGGCTTGCCAGGATGTTAAAATTAAAATAGCTGTTTGAGCATGGCATAATACATGAGATGTTTAAGGCATTTTCCCCTAGAATTTTGGTTTATCTTCTTTAGTTAATTTTCTGAGATAAAATCCAGTTATAAATAACCTGGAGGCACTCTCAGTCTGCTGCTTGTGGGATGGCAAATCTTTAATAGCCAGAAATTCTGCCTCTTAGAGATCTCTTGAGGGAATAATAATACTTTGAAAATTATCCGAAGGAAAATAAGCAAAAAGCATCATAAAAAATATAAAAACCTGTAATTATTCAGGAAGTTATATCATATTTATAAGCTAATGAACTATCACCCATAGGCTCATTTTTCCATTTTAAATGTAAGCTTAAAAACATTAATTGACTATAATCAATACAAACTGATGATTTTCATCAAAATTTGTTATTTAAAAGAGTTACAAGTCTTACAAGACTTGCTAAAAAAAAATCTGTAAGACAAAACCCTACAGATATGTGCCAGAATGAAAAAAAGACAAATCAAATCTAAAACTTAAAACAGACATGGCTAAAGAATTGAAGCAGAACTGCCCACAACTTTTGCTTTTCAGTACTCTAGAATCAAGGAAAGAGTTATACCCTGATGGCATGTAAAACAAGTGAAATATGAAGTTAATACTTTCTCTAAACCAAAGACTACAATAACAATATCCTGGCTGTCATCCATTGACTATGTATATAATTACCACAGTGCCTACTACTAGAAAGTAGGAGGCAATTGAAAACAAAAATTGAGTCTGTCAGACTAGATACCATAAGATTTATTCTTGTCAAAGATCTGTAGGCCACAAACAATAATTGAAGTTCAAGCAGTTAAAAAAAAAAAAAAAAAAAAAAAAAAAGTTTGTTGAATATGAACAACCCTTTTTTCTCTTTCCTTTTTTTTTTTTTTATTTCTTTTTCTTTTTCCAAAAGGTCTAAAACTGCTGCAGAAATCTGCAAGTCAATCACCTTCTCACCATTAGCAAGGAAAACAGTTGAAAGCCATTCTGACAGGCAAGGTAGAAAGGAACACATATTTGTAATATAATGGAAAATAACTGGTAGAGATTGAGAAAGGAAAAATCTGCCTGACAATTCTCCTTGACTTTTCTGAGGTTACTGAGAAGGTTGATGATGGTAGTGCACATGGCATAATTTATTCGGATTTTCAGAGTACCAGCAATTAAATTTAATGTACAAAAGGTAAGAGCTATGAGGACAGACAAAAGAAATTTAAGTATTGGGAGAAAAGGTAAAAGGTATAATTAATATAGGGAAATTAATGACACCAGCAAAACGCAAATATAATATTGTGCAGGTAACGTCAGTTTGACTTGCTGCTTTTCACTCAACACAAATTATTAGACAAGTGAAAAATAAATTCTAAATTAGAGACAATCATATCAAACACTTTCTCATAGGAAGAATAACAAAAGTCTAGACAGATTGGCAAAGCAAATTTGTTCTTACTCTAGTGAAAAATAAATACAAAACTTACTGTGAATCTCACATTGTTAAAGTGCTACAAACCCTGATGATTATAGTCATAGTTTTCTTCACTCAACTTTCTCAATTTAGGATATAGAGGAGTATTTTCTTTCCAAATGCAAAGGCACTTTCTCTCCTTTAAAATAAAATGTAATGAAACAACACTGAACATTTGATGTACACAGACATGCCATAAACTCTGTTGAAGACATACTTGACAGGGTGTGTTTCTAATACTATTAAATTTAGATTTGAAAAATCCAGATGTGCATTTACTTCTCATTGACATTAGCTCTCATTTATTAATTTAATTCACTGTTGTGGAAGTTGAAAGTCCTGTACAACTCATACAGCTTATTTATTTATTTATTTATTGGGGGGGGGGGGGGGCGAGTTGTACACAGACCACTGTGGCAAACCATGCTCCCAGATATTCACTGGACACTGCTCACACAAAATTCAGATGAAGCATTTCCACCACATTTTTCAATTATTCATAATCTGCAACATTACCTAGAATTGGTACTAGCAAATCCACTGCCAGCAATGTGTGTATTTGTGCATGTGCATGACAGAGATGCACTTTTATTGTGCTGAACCCTCCAAGTTCACAAAGTAAACATTATGATTTCTCCCTTGGACAATAAAACAAACCTCTGTTTATTCACTGAAAATACATGTAATTCTGAAGTACCAAAATCAACCCAACTTTGAACGATTCACTCAATAGAAGTTTCTGCAAATGATGGGACTGTACTTTGAAGATAGGTAATCTGGGCTGCCTATCTCTCAATTCTCCTTTACCTCCTTAGCAACTTCAGATGCATAAATAAAATCTAGGACATTCCATTTATATTTTTAACTTCAAACCAGGCATGAGAGAAAGCATTTTGCTGAATGTCAAGCTCACAAGTAGTATGCATTAAAAATGTAGTTGCATGACCATTATTTGAGGTTTCAGTTCCATTAATCACTTCGCCTCTAGTGGGGATCGCTGGTTTTCACTCTAAATAGTTTGTGTCCATGTGGCACACTCTACAGTTGCCCTTCCATTTTCTCCCTCCCTCTTCATCACTACCTAGGAAAAAGGGGCAGCTCTTCACATTAGCGAAGATGAAGGCTGACCATGAAGAAATGCGGAAAGATCTGATGATGCTCAGCAACTAGGCAATAAAACGGCAGATGAGACTAAATGTAGCTGAATGTCAAGTGATGCACATGAGAAAAATAAAGTGAATTTTCACATGCCTTCACTAACTTATTGTTGGGATGCAAAACCAAGATGTTGGGGTTATAACGTAGTGTTACAGAAACATTAGCTCAATGTTCAATAGCAATTAAAAAATAAACAGAAATCTATGAATTATTAGGAAAGGGATAGAGAAACAAATAAAAGACACTGCTTTGTCACTGAAGTTCTGGTACGATCACCTTTAAAAAGATATCACAGCCCTGGAAGGGTGCAGAGAATGACCAAAAAAAGGGGATTATTATTATGGAATAACTTTTATACACAATTAAATTCTGGATTTTCTTTTTCACAAAGAGATGGGTGAGTGGAGACATACTAGAGGCCTATAAACCTCTGAGCATGTTGGAGAAGTTGAGTAGGGAGAGGGTGCCTCATTCAGGGCAAGGGCCTGGTGCCATCAGAGAAAGGAGACACTTGAATTTTTTATGCAATATGAAGTTAAGCTGTCAAATCCCTCCCACAGGGCACTGTGGATGCTAAGAATTTACATGAGTCAAAAACTGATAAATATTAGTTACCAGAAGCTGGGAGAGATATGGGGGAAAAATATCTATTGTTTCCTCATTCTTCCTCTTTTTCTTAGGGTTTTACTGTTGTCCTTTGTCAGAGCAAGTGTACTAAACTGGTTTGAACTTTGGTCTGACCTCATATGGGCATTTTTTATGAAGAACCACCACACATGAAAGGCATCATTAAAAGAAAAGGTGAGCTGTTGGATTGAAAGGTGGGTGGTGGAGCATCAAATGCTGCATAACCCTGAAGAATGCCTCAAACAAATACTTCCCCTGGAAGATTTACCTGACTGTCTATATACTATCAATAACATACCAAAAAGCCAGGTCAGCCTCTTCATTTGTAATATTCTCTTTTTCTTCTTCACTAAGTCCTGGGCAAATGGAGCTTGATTTTAAAAATAGATGCCCACAGGGATTGTACCCAGCTGCTTCCTTACACACCTGCAGCAAAAAGCACAAGCTTTCACTAGGACATAGACATCCTACAGGTAAATGATGGTGCTAAATCCCATTTCTCTTTACTGCATACCGCAAAGCTGCAATCACTGATTGCACCATGTCCAAAATGATGATTTCAGGCCCCTGGGGCACAGACCCTGCCCTTTATTACTTTATTGGAATAAGTGTAATTTTATTGCTTTAACTACAAGTGAATCAAATGTAATGGTTTAATATAATAATCATTCTGAGCAAGGAGATTGCAGACTGGTGGTAAAATTAACCTGGGGGATCACTTCCTTGTTACAGGCCTCTACTTCTGCATTTGTGTACAACTCCAGTACACAAACTATGCAAGCGCAAACCCTTTTCATATTTATTTATTTTTTTGTTGTTTTTCTTTTCCTTTAGCAAATGGGGGATCAGCTGTTCCAGGGGACAACACACCAGCACTCCTTGTTTAAAATGTACTCTCAGGATCGACAAATGCAGTTAGTAATTTAGCCAAAAGAATCAGATGACACTAAAAATGCTAGTCCTCCTCAGTGGAAAATCTTTTACTTCGGGACAGTTGCACTGTGGCTTGATAAACACCTCCTGTCACTCCCCTTTGCACAGATCTCCACCATTCACAGCAGCATTCAGGATGGATACAGATCCAAAACTTCCTCCCCTCTTCCTAATCTCTCCATCCTCTCCCCCCCCCCAAAAAAAAAAAAAAAAATCTTCCAAGGGGGATCTAGTTAACAGGGGAGCCTTCAGTTTAACAACTATCATCCAGATGGAAAGGAGTTTGACCTCTCCTGTGTGGATAAACACAAAAATCCATCCTAGAAACATATTTTTTTGTGGATTTTGGCTTTTGTTACTGATCTCTCCTCTGTTAAAATCACCTTATACTGGATATATGCCAATCTTGTTTTTCACTTCCTCTTGTCATTCTTAAAAAAAAAAAAAAAAAAAAAAAAAAAAGAGAGAGAGAGAGAGATAGAAAGGAAAAGGACTCTTTCCTTCTTGAAAAGATTTTAAAACTGTGTTTGAACCAACTTTCAAAGGAGAGGGGCTTTCGTTATCCTCTGATACCAGATCTGGTTGCACTGTATTCAGTACCATTCAGCACCATCTTCTTCTGAAGACTGTGTCTTGGTTTACTGCCAATGCCCTTGATCAGAGCACAGAAGCATTTACTTAGGAAAATAACATTAAATGGCAGCCCATGGCAACAATAACAGCTCTATCGCCAGAATACACTCACAGAGTATGCATGGGTGGCTCGATGGCCCTGAACACTTAAGTACGTTTTTTTTCCTTTCAATTCCCTCTGGTACATTAATTTTTATTGATAGCTTATAGCTATGGCAAGTGGTCTTAGTTTTACTAACTTGCAGGACTGAAGAATATCACTGATGTGGAAAACAACAACAACAACAACAACAAAATAAACATAACAAGCTGCCTGGCCACCACAGTATATAAATTTGTATTTTTGAGCACAGCCTTCATTTAATTAGAACAGCAATTGATCTTCCTTTCCTACTTTATCTGCTCACTCATTAATTTCTTTCAAAAATGAAAAATCTATCATTTCCCTCATTTCACAGAAGTGTTAGTTGAATTGCTCTGCAGACCTGGGTACAAAGTGTAATGGATTTGGGAAATGCACAGGTTCTCTTGTTCTTTTACAACCTATTCTTTATGACCAACTGAATCCTAAAGAAATTTCTGCAAATGCCTAATGTTACAGGGAACTGCATACCTCAACAAGTTGCAGGGAGAAAGAAAACTAACACCACTCTATTGCAAAGAAATTTAATAGCGCTTAATGCTGTTTTCTCCTTCCTGCTCGTATTTTATATGTATTACAAAGATACAGTTTTATCTTAAAGAACGGATCCACTAAGACAAAACAAAACAAACAAAAAAACAAATAACCTCATCTGATCATTTTTGTTAAATAATGGACTTGTGACAAAATTATTCTCACTGGCCAGGTCAGTAATCAAGCACCTTTAGAGCTTGTGCTGAAGGTTATCCCCTGAATTCCGGTGTTAATGGATCATGCTGACATTTGTTTGTTTGTTGTTTTGTTTTTGTTTTCCCTACTGAAATCTTTGGGGACATTATGTTAATTCATGCTGAATACAATTTCTGTTATTTCTACGTATGTGACATAAAAATGACCTTGCATTGTTAAACAGCAACACAGCTGCATGTCGGTGGCAAGAAATCTGGAACATGCAGAAATTGCTGAGTCAAGCCTTTAAAAGTAACACACACATTAGTAATGCTAATGATACTTGAAAAAAAATGTTTAAAAATCGGTGTGTTACAAATCTTCCATTACAAAAACAGGAGTTCTTATAAAGGGAGCATTATGCTCTTCCACTAAACATTAGATTACTCTCCCTACATATATGGTTCATATTTTACTGGTCACAGAACTGTTACCATATCCACTGATTAAATCTGTGCAGGCATGAAAGAAAAGGGATACAGAACTGAGCCCAAAACACCCGTCTGCACACACTCTGGGTTCAGCCTTCACCTGCAGTTTCTGTATTGTATCAGTGAGCAACACAGACATTAAGATATTAAATGCATTGCCAGTACTCATCCCTACTAGGATACTCGTGGTGACTGCACCTCATTACCACACCTACGTAATGTTTAGGGTACTTATTGGGCATGCTTCAGCCCAGCCCTGAACACCTTGCTGAGCAAACCAGGAGGAAAGAGTACAGGCTAAATGAACATGCTCTTTTCCACCCTTTTTTTTTTTTCTACACTCCTATCATTCAGCTTGTGCGATTACTACTATTAATATTTCTGCCTTTTGGTGGGTACTCGCCTTTGGAGGAAATAATAGTGCCATTCAAGCTTGGTTTCAGAAGTGTTAGGAATCCCTGCTGAACCACATGGATGCAGAGCACTCTCACCAGTAGCGCCCAGTTGAATTCATTTTACTAGCAGCAGTCACCCCACTTCCACCATCCCCTTCCTAAGCTGTGGTCTCACCACAGACTCGTCTCTTAATATGTCTTTGCATTGTTGCTGGCATAGCAGATACTCATCCTAGGGGTCTTTGGACTCTGCAATTATGCAAACAAATACCACCAATCATGATCATATCTAAAAGACAGAATAAAAACAAGACTGAAAACGGGGCTCAGCTTCGCTCGTAAAAACAATGGGAGTTTTTAACTGATTTCACTGCAAACTGAATCAGGTTGCTAACAATTAGGCTAACAAAAAATATTTCACAAGCATCTCCTTTCCCAATTAAACAATGATTACACAGTGCAACATAGTAATTACCTAAGCTATTCTCCATTTTATGGCATATATTGAGGAGTGCTTGAAGGGAACCTCACGTTCTGCGCACGCTCAGGGCACACTGCTGCGGCACGGGATCACGCTAGGTGCAACTGCAGGAGATTGCTAAGGTAAAGGCTTTTTAGAAAATTAGGGATATAAGCTCTTTTAATCTAATAATGCATCTAATCTTCATTTGTATACTCTCATAGTTGTTTTGCCTTTTTTCAATGTCTGAATACTCTGAAACGAGGTAATGAAACCAGACTAATCAGCATTTTCAGAGATGAATCTGATCTCCAGGAGCTCTTTGGGAAAAATGACTGAAGCACATGAGCTTTCTAGTTTTGTTTAGGAATCTGCAATCAAAAATTATGTTTACATAAAGAAACTTACATATTATCAACACCATTTAGCTCTACAGAATTGGTACTAATGATAAAAATGAAGTACTTGTGAATCACATCTTAGATTTTTAATATTTAAAACAACAACAACAAATCTTTTCCCTTTTAACCACAAGAGCTATGACTTCCTGCTGAAAATCCCAAAGGTATCTTCCTCTTTTCTGGAAGGCATGTTTCCTTCTAATTAATTAGGGTGAGGGACTGAGGCAAAGCAAAAGGATCAAGTAGAATCTGACTACTTGCTGCAGCTCTTGCTGCTCTTTATAAGCTGCAGGGGGAAATTTCCCTTGTAAAGCTATTTTGCTATGATTTTAGTGTCTGCTTACAAACTAGGGTCTCAGTCCTTCATTCAGTGAAACATCCCAAGTACGTCAACAAAAATAGTGAAATAGTGACTAATATAAACTAGCTCTATACTGGCCAAACCCACTTATTTTGAGGTAATAGACCCAGAATGACTATCCTGAGAATGAGCTCAGGACTCTATCATGTACTTTCTAGACTGGAGCAAAATATTCATTAGGACTGCTTTTAATATCCTTCCTAAATTAACGTTTGTTTTTCTATCTTTCTTTTCCTTCAGGACTTCCCAGTAGCCAAATTTTAGAAGCAGCCTACCAGCCCTGAACACATTATGGCCTACAGGGGAGGCTTCCTTGTCATATGTAAGGAGAAATACATTTTGACTGAATTGAAAAGCATCTTTTATAATAACAAGAGGTAAAGAGGGAAAAGAGATATTGTTCTACAATCACATAAAAAGATCCTGGCAAACACTTCTGCTTTACTTAGATTGATTAAAAGATATAACAGATATTTTGTCATTCCTTTCCTGAGTTTTTCACTGGCTATAGCATGAGGGAAGTGTTACCATAAACATACTGAATTGCTAGCTAGAGGAAATTTTATTGTCTGCCAGATTCACAAACTGAAATTGATCTTCATTCTGCCAGTACCAGTTTTGCCAAAGTTTCTGCAAAGTAGACGCAACAAAATATGGTAGGCTTTTGAGTTACTCCTGATTAAATTCAAATCATTTGTCTTGTAACAAAAGTTTTTTTTCCTTTTTTTTTTTTTTTTTTTTTTATTTAATCTGGCTGCAACATATAATTTCAGTCAGCTAACACTAAATTAGACACCCACTCAGATTTATTATGATAAGAACATTCAGTAAGCTAATTTCAAGATGATGACTCCTATAAATTCTTATAATTTATTATTTAGTACTTTGGTTTTTAATCATTAAGTACGTGAAGACTTTGTAGGTCAAACCTGTATTAATGAAGACAGTAATCTATTTTTCAAACTCTCTGCTCCTCACCCACCTTTCAAATTGTAAATTAACAGAAATATCTTTAAACATATGTAGAAGAACAAAGGGAAAAATTGGGAGTATTTGCAGCATCATTTAGCTAACCATTCCTGAGACTGTGTCTATTAAACCCATTTCCTCACATTTTTTGCAGCTCTTACCAAAGGAAATGCTGAAATCAAACAAAACAAAAGATATTCCTTAAATGAGCAATTTTAATAATCAGAACTGCAAAAAATGAATTGGAATTATGCAAACATAAGCATTAAAGTTTTCATTAGATTGTTACATTAGCACAAATGGGGTCATTTAGAAGAACTTTCTCTTGCTGGCCACAGTTTTCTGAAACTTAAATATTAACCATATGAATTTTTTAAGAAATAAGTAAAGATATCCAAGTAGAACTTCTTCACTCGAGCCCACTGCCAGAGTGCAGGCTGCCTGATGGCTCTTATATGGGCAGTACAGGAGGGAGCTCTGCTGCCGCACCAGCCTCTGGAAGTTTGGAATTTCCATCCTGATTCTATATGGACCACAGCACATACTGACCTTTTACTTTACTTATTACACCACACCTCCTTGTTTTTATATCTAATGGTTTGTCATCCTCCTTTCTCTGGTGCTTTTATCCCCCATGGGATGTTTAATCCTTAAAACAACATGGGACATTCTTTTCAGGAATGCATTAGGACTGAACACCAGAATACATCACACAGAGTACAGCATATTAAGCTGTAAATCAGTTTAAACGTATTTTTAGGAAGAACTCATAACTATTGCAGATCTTCTCACATTTGTACATTTATCTTTCATCTGCTGTTGCAAACTTAGTGGCTCATTTGTTACTGGGAATAATAGTTGTGTCGTTTCTTTGCTCAATTAATAAAGCTTTGTGTCATCTATACCTACTAAATGAAATTCACAACAGGAAACAAAGCACTGCAAATACAATGCACTTGCTAGAGCTGAACCAGGTTCCCAATGGTTCACCGTTGTTTTCCTCTTGTAACCTGCCAATTCTCGAACAAATATTTCTGGAAAGTATTTGATACTGTATGTGTAAGAAGGAGTGACATTGCAGAAGTTTTTATTCAGCTTGCAGGCAGACTCCTCAACTGGCCAAAATGTCTTTGGTTCTGGTAGAAATCATGTGAAGAAGAGTCTCATCTTCACTCAGATGTATAGTAAGCAACTCTAATGTATGGAAAAAAAAAATTGCAGAATTCCAAAACAGCAATAAAAGATATAAGAAAATTGAATCCTTTAAGCCCTGACTGATTTAGCTGTAGAATAAACCACCACTGGCAATCACCATATTATAACTACAATGGTCCCCCATTATGTACACAGGTATAATCTCTGCCCAAAATATAGTGTCTTGAGGGTGGTTTGGGGGGCTAGAGGAGACAGGAATGAGGGACAGAAAAGAAGGGAGGAGCTGTACTTGCTTGTGGCCAGGAAAAGAAACAACAGGAATGCAAAACTTCAAGTCAGCATCCCTGTAAGCACCCTACCCTGTGACCAATGTGTAAATAAGCCGCAGTCCAAACAGAGAGGAGGTGGTGGCGCTGTGCTTTCAGAGGCCAGAAACAAGAACTAGGAGAAACAGAACTGGTTCAAGGACTGAATTTTTAAGTTATTAACAATTTCATGTTCAAAAAAACATCAGAAAAACATGTCAGAAAGCACATGTTAGTATAGTGCTGTCCTTGAACATGACCTTACGTCTCCGCTGGGTTTGTAATCATAAGCACAATGCTCTGCTAGCAAGGGCAGAGGTTTCTGAACCAGGCCAGGTCCACCACCTGGCTCAGCAGGAATATGCATGGGGGCACTCATCCACACAGACAGCCTGGAGAAAACCTTAGTTAATTCACTGCCTTCCCAAAGAGTAAATTCAGAAATCACCATGGACACAAATGCTTCAGAAAGATCCAAACACTTCCTAAAACATCTTCAGAGCTCGCTGAAGGGAGACCAAGTGACACAGAAGTCAACCAGCATGAACAGCTGTATTTTGAACATTATCAGATTTTGCATGGGAATGGCGCTGTGAGCAAGCAGAGATCATTTCAAGGCTCTAACATCCAGCACTGATCTGTGAAGAAAGCCAAGTGCTCCATGCTGAAGCCCTCCAGGCCACGCTGTGAGATGGGAAAATCACGGACCATACTCCTCCCACATAACGCAGTGCTGCTAGGAGCCCCCGTTCCTGCCCAAATCCTTCCTGAGACAAGGCACCATGTGCCCCTGAAATTATCCCTATATGAGCATGTAAGATTAAAAATCACTTTCAAGGTGTTAAAAAAAATAGGGTATTCCTAAATTAATTATTAGCACTTTACAGGAGGAGGCCCCCTGCCCCCTTTCTATATTCACTACTCACAGCAAAACTAATGCACTTTTTACTGATAAAACTTTATAAAACTTTTACCAGTAAGTTGGTGCACACAGCTAAACCAATAGACACTGCACTGCAACATCTCAGTCTCTGAGGCTAATAATTGAAATCAACCTCTATTTTAAGGAGCATGTGTGGGAATTCATGTTCTACAGAATGATCTGAAGGTCTTTGCTTCATCTTTGTCTTTGGTTTCCAAAGAAAAGAAAAGGGAAAAAGAAGAGAAAAACATCCAGGAAACAACCCTTCACCCCCCAGCTGCACCCTCGTTGGGAGGGATCCCTTCCAGAGACCGAGCGGGCAGTTCCCTCTAAAGGCCAATTTGTTCTTGGCTTCTGCTACTGGAAGGGTTCGCATCATAGGACTTTTAATGATGCTCTAACACTCCAAAATCCAAGCTGTGAGATAACGGAAGCCAACTTCTTTTGTTTGCACAGAGAACAAAACTGTTTGCAGCACGGATGATTTTGGTCCACAGACCCTTGCCTGCTGGGGTCTAGACCAACATCAACAAATTCTTTTATAAAGGCCAGTGCACAGCTGTGAAATGATAACTTTCAGCACTGAAGACTTGGGTCATATTTGACCTAATAATCTAGAAGTGAAAGTCTCCTTAATCCCATTACTAACGCTCTGACTCATCCAGTTCCTGACTGTAAAAATGTCTGCTAAATTCCTTAGAAAGGTATGTTTTAATCTGAGAATATTAATTACATTTAAAATTATGACTCCCCCATGATTTATAACCTTGCAGAAACTATTGCATTTCCATATGTGCTTTTGCCATTTTCATTTCTATATACCTATCATTTTCCATTGTTTATTTTCCTTGATTGATGGTAGGGCTTTGGAGGTTTCCCATTATGAGCTTCATAATTATCACTGGTAATAGAGAAGCTGTTCCTATTATATTCGGTGAGACTGCCCAAATTATTCATTGTAGACCATTGGTACAGGACTACAAGAAAATAAGAATTTATTTCCAGTCTCAGGCATATGCTAGATAAGAGGATGTATTTATTTCTCCATGTTTCAAAAGGATTAAGGTTTGAAAAAATAAATATCACTTAGCTTGTCAGCATGCAGAACATTATGGTGCTGAGTTTAAAGTCCCTTTTCCTAGGTTAAGTACGACAAATCTAAAAACGGGAGGGAGGAAATCTCAACTATATCCTTACTCAGCTAAATAAATGAATACTATATATTTTAGCTGTTAAGCAGGTTTACAGAACAGACTGCACAAAACCGTATCTTTGCTTTAAAAGTATAACGTGCTTATTTAAAGAAATGCTATGAAATTCCAAAAGTCCTTGACCCTTGGATATTCCAAGAGCTCACTGAATACATCATCTGGGTTTTGTTTAATTACATGTAATTAGGATATTTAATTAAGCTTTCAGTGTTGCTCTACCATTAGGTATATAGTGGACAGGAAAAGCATTGGTAGCATACAGTTCCTGAAAGGAAAGAAAAAACAGAGAACCTATATGAACAGACAAAATGTAGAAAGATTAACAAATCTATCAGTAAATAAATAAATAAATAAATAAAATAATAAAAAAAGTTACTTCTGGCAATAAAGGAATACTTATTTTAAAGGCATTTTGCCAGTCCATTCACAGCATCACTTAATGATAGTCTCATTTGCATCACCAATCTGTGTCACCAAATTATATATTTTTTCTCAGTTATATTGATGTGCTAACTTTCTAACTTATTTACCACTTTTAACCATTATTTCATATGCTAAACTTCATCCAGACCATGAATTAGTAAATTACTTAAATTATGTCATCTCAAGGAATTTAAACACTTTATTCATGTTCCCCATGCCAGTACTGCTAACGCACAATGATCAGGAATGCTGTCTGAAATAAGCCCATTCCCAAAGCAAAATTTACATGGCTTGATAACGTGGGAAGGCAGCTATTTCACGCCTTGATGATTGCCCACCAAAGAAAACAGAAAGTAGATGAATGCAAGTTGACAAAACAGATATAAGGGAAACATATCTGATCTTCTAGTACATCACATTTCTGCTTCTTTTGTTTATCATGCTTTAACTGCCTATTATAGCAGCTAGCTATAATAAAATAATACACTCCATTAAATGTATTCGTTACATGTAATGTTTGCTCAGTGCTGAGAAATAGTTCACCAAAGCATACTTTAGTAATAGAGCATTTAGTCTTTCACCCGGCTTTGTCCTCCAAAACTTCATGGTAAAGACAACTGTGAGGTCAGCTGTGCTCAGTCCCGAGGCAGAATAAAACACTGCTTTTTGTACAGGGAGGATTTTCTGTTTAACACAAACCTCCTGTTTGCTGTGCACAGCCCTACTCCTCACTCCCACTTGGGGGCCAGGCTGAGATCAGCACATAGTAACAGGGAGGAAGGTGGCAAGGTAGAAGATGGTCCTCTCAGACTGCACTCCCACTCTGCCAGGCAATTTTCTGCTAGTTTTCCCAGCTCTCCAGCCCAAACTCCACCTTGCAGGTCAAACAGGTTACACTCACAGCCTACAGCCTGAAGGGAATACCCCTGAGGTGTCCCAAGCTGCTGGGGCTCACCCCTCGAGTAGCAGCAGGATGAGAGCAGCAGCATGTTTTAGACATCTTTGTTTTAAACCTAGGTGAATCTGAAAATAACAACAACTTTGTAGCAGTATTTCAGTTGCTATTACTAGTTTGTTTCTGTGCGGCATAAGGTCTTACATACTACAGAGGTATGGTAATTTTTTTTTTTTTTTAATAATTTAACACTCCACAAATGCAATACATAAAATTCTTGTTTATGGACTGGTTTCCACTATTTGTATTATACTGAACAGTGGCTACACCTTAAATGTCACGGGCAGTTGGAATTGGATTAGATACACTCTTATCCTTTCCTTGAAGTGGTTAGTGCTCTGAAACCGTGTTTTGTTCCAGAAGTAACTGCAAGAAGTAAGGAGGCACGTGCAATAACACACTCTACAAGGCACATTGCAGTTCCTCAAGTTTCCTTTTGAAATCTGCAGTAAGCAGGCACCACATTCTATATATATAAAATAAATGTAATATACACTAGATGTAATCTATACTATTTTTATCTGTATTATATATCTCACTATCTAATATAAAGCTACTTACATGTTATCAGATATAATTACTGAATATATTTAGTATTTGAAAAAGAGTGTAGCAAAAGATCTAGAATTAAGATAAAATGTAAGAGAATGCAAGTAATTCATTACTTTAATTGCTTCAAGAAGCCATGATGATGGTATTCTGATATTAAAATAAGTTCCTTAATTAATCAGGAAAACACGCTGACAAGGATCCTTAAATCCATTTTCACCGACAGTAACATTTTGACAAATGTATTTTTGAAAACAAAGCCTACATACTGTAATTAATTGTAATAAATGCCTTTACAAACTGTCCTTTTATCAGCCATTATACCTTCTTAATGAAAATAATTCTCACAGCACTAATTTGCCGTGACCCTTTATTATAAAGACAACAGATAACAACAGAACATGTTAAATAAGAAAATAAATCTGCACTGAAATGTTGAACACACTTCAGTTGACAAAACAACACTGAGGGCAAAAGCAAGAATAGTCCCCCTGGCTCCAGGGAAGGGTCAAGGCATGAAGGGAGGGGAGAAGCTGGGGACAATATTTACTCAGAGATTAATTTATCAGGGATCTATCTGTTGAATTTTCCTATCAGGACATCTGAGTATTTTGAATCACATCCTAATCGAAAACAAGAATAAAGAAATATGTTTATAAGCAATTCCAAATGTTTCTTGAGATCCCAAGCACAGGTCACATGAATCTTATTAGCTGAGCACTTAGGACAAAAAGAGAAAACAAAAATCACATGAAGAAATCTTCTTCTTGGATATTTTGTATTTGCCAATATGATTGCATCTAGCAATCTAATTACTCAGAGAAACTCTTCAGTTTCAGCCAGTGCCCAGTATTGCACTGGTGTCTGTGGTCTCACATGGAGGTTTTGTCCTATGTGCAGTCTTTCTCTTAGAGCTGTTCTGCCTGAGTACATCTGGGCTTTTGGTGGCAAAAGAAAAAGAAGCCACAGAGTCCTAACTCATGCACAGCTGTGTAATGCTCCAGAAGCTATGCTGTAGAAGGGAGAGCATTTAGGATGTGATTAAGATCCGAAAGCTGACAAGCCATCAAAGAAAACATATAATTTATTTCCCCGTCAGACTCCAACTCTGTATGCTGGATGAGTTTTTTTGATTTTAACAGACTGTAATACAAGCTGTTTGGGCCTCAGTCTGCAAGGCTGTCCAACTGATACTGCTACACTTGTTTTTACATTGGGCCCTCTATTTTTCTTCTAACCAGTTTTTATAAATAATAAAGTGAAAATACTCTTAGCTTAAGGAAGGATTGTTCTAAGTACAAATTGTTATCTGCTACTCTCTCAGGAAAGCTCTAATAAAACCTCACTATTTGGCTTCTGAAATTAGAGGAGAAAAACCTTGCTGCACCTCAAAATGCGCCGGCTTTGAGCTGTGTCAAAGCCCTTTGAACAAGCTTTATAAATGACATCCATATTTGTCCATTTTTGACTTAAATTGCTTTTGGTTCAACTGCATGCAGCACTGAATTGCCTTGATGCAATGTCATATGGAATGACATAAAACACAGAAAAAAGCAAGTTGCTGGCTAGGATTAGGAAATAAAGGAGTCACGGCCCTCGTTCACTTCAGTAAATGTTGGAGGAAATGAAAATGAAACTTGTGTTAAGAGGTAATCTCTTCGAAGCTCGATAAGAGCAGGTGACATTTTATAAGTCTCAAGTTTTTCATGTTATATTTAGCAGGTACAATGAAACAATTTACATACAGTCCAAGACTGCTCATGTTCCTTTACTCTTTTTCAGAGTAGAGACACATTCTGCAATTCATTAGGTTCTTACTGTACAACCTGAGCTTGAAATTCAGTTTTGCCCCTGAGCCAGGATTCTCCCTCATTCTTGTTCACACATTGAAGGCAAAAGCATGTGAAACATCCCAGCATTTGGGAAGGATGTTTTCATTCATCCCAGTCCTCTTCCTATCAGTGAGATTAAGCATTTATTTAAGCTTTTATACATTTAAATGCTACTTTAGTTGCTTAAATACAGAACTCAGCATCCAATCTTGAGTTCCCAGCTTCAAAGCTGAGCTTTTTATTAGCATTTCTCTCTCTTTCATCCTCGATTTTGACAATCGCCCTCATATAACTGCAGTGATATTTGCACTCTCCTGTGATTTTTCTCATCCTCTAGATATTAGTCTCCTCTGCCCTCCCCACAGCTCCTGTTTTAGCCTCTCACCCCTGGACTCCCACAAGCATGTGTGTAGCCGTCCTTTTCCCAGCAGAATATTTTGAAGAATTTACCCAGATGCACACCACAGTTCCTGGGACTGCCCTAGTGCACCACAGTGCAAAAGCACTTGCAGGATTCATTATTTCATGGAGTTATTTCATCTGTGTCAGTCCTGACAATGCTTCCAAAATCAACCTTGCACCACCTACCAGGAAAGCCTTCCTGAATTATTCTTCCTTCATCTCCCCTTTTCCTTCACTTCTCCCACTGACATTTAAGTGTTGTAGATAAATTACTCTTAGAGATGCCTAATATTTGAAATGTGATTGCTAAACCATATGACCTCCATCTTTCCATGTAGCCCACAGAAAATCTGGATGTTCAAAAATCCCACAACACAACTGAAAAATAGAATAGCTTTTTGTATATATATTGATGACATCAGACGGCAATGTCTCTTGCGAGTCTGAGACTGAGGGACCTACTAGGATCACTTGTAATATGAATGCTTTCTGTTTGCATGGATTTAGTTGAAGTAGTTCGCATCTTTCATGTTTTATCCAAATAAAAATAACTCAAGGGTTTACTCATTGAAAGAGAAGTAGCACCCCCCAGTTTGGCAGGTTTTTAAAAGTATCAATGTCTTACACAGAAACATCCATTTCCATGAACTCCTGGAAGGCTTTATCTTTTTTAAAAATCAATAAAATATTCAATTTGTATTTAATTTTCCAGTTTAAAATCCTTTTGGAATAACATTTAAGTACATTATACAGAATGTGTATTAAAGACAGACGTAGCTAATAATTCAGAAGAAATTTATTCTAAACTTTTTTTTTTTTTTTTTTAACAGATAACCTAAAATTACTTATAAATTGCTGTAATTCCCCTGCAACTATCACAAACTCATTTTTGATTTATACTAAGATAAAATCAAGTTAGGATAATCTTGCACACTAACGTCAGCTTCTTATTTGTTTAAATATCTTTTAGGAAGCCCACGGCTTCCTAAGCCTTTACAAACATCACCTGATTCACATTTCTCTGTTCTCAAGATGGGTTAAGTCTTATGAAAAGAGAGACAGACAGACTGGGGTCACATTTTAAAAAGTACAGAGGCTGAATCCTGTAAATGACACTAAGAAAGAGATACAAAACTAGAATCTTGACCTTCTCCTCATTATGATGTAGTGATTACACTCTAAGGGCAGTAGTCTTTAAGGAAGAAAGCCTTTTCAAACCAGGCAGATTAAATTACTTTCAATAAAGGAGCATGGATTTTTTTTTTTTCTTTTTTTTTTTTCTTTTTCTTCCTGGGAGTAGAAAGTCAGATTTTGGAATGATTCTAGTATCTCAGTTAGTGTTTTTTGAATCAGCTTTAGAATTCATATAAGTTTTATTACTAGCAGCAAATCTAGTTGCTCTGGAAAGTCTGCTCTCTGCTTCCTACAAAGCAGACATGAGGTTGACTGGAAAATGAGGACATCATTAATTTCCAGGATAAGGGTCTATCTTCATTGCCTCTAAAAGGGTGACTATGAGCTGCACAAATTATTTTAATAAATACAGATATTTACATTATTATAATAGCAAGAGGTTTGTTGAAGGAACTAGAACATCTGAGACAATGAGGGGTCAGAAATGAAATCTAATATTAACAGGCCAGTCATTTCCTTTTTGTAGTTTTCTTATTGTTATGCTAATGCTGACTTGAGCTTACACATTTACTTCAGTCAAGACTGATACTTGTAAGAAATTCAAGAAGAAAAAAATTAAACACTACAACACAATGTACTGTACCCATATATATTGCACATGACAAAATATGGGGTAATTTATTTCAGAGCTTAATAAATACCTTCAATGGAATAGCTGATTTGCATGAGTTGGTAAATATCCTTCGCCTGGTATTTAAGATGGCAACATCTTCAACACCTAATAAGGGTTTTATCAAAGAAAATTATATTAAATTTATGTTTTGAATGAATGTCTCATGGAGACAAGCAGCTCAGATTTGATCACATGTATTTTATTAGACAGAGCGACAGCTTTGTACATTCACATATGCAACAGCAGGATTAACCTAATGCTGCGAATGGAAACTGAGTGAACCCATAGCTTTGTTTCTGTGAAAATGCACATCTTTTATACCGATGCTCTATTTCTGAGAAAACAAGTAGAATTTTGTAGCGATGAAACCCTACCTTCCTCTCCAGATCACCCAGCTATACTGTCACGGCGTGCCACGTGAGGGAGCAGGAGGCAAGTGATGGGGAAGCCACACGGTCCTTACAAAGTCCAGAGCTCTCGGGGCTCCCTCCATGCAACTGGGGGAAATGTGACATGGGGACATAGCCAGAGAGCTTGGCCAAGGAGAGATGTGTGTGCCCAAACCTGGCACTGTGCTCCCCCTCACACGTGTGAGCGTTACCCAATCCTTTACCCTCATCTCTGCAAGGAAAAGCACAAAGTGGCTCCATGCAGACCTCAGCACTTTGAGATTTTTCTTTAACCAGAGCTCTAGCTAGAAGTATATAATTTAAAGCAGACATTTCCCAAGTACCGCTCAAGGATCCAATGTTTGAAGCGAGACCTGTGCAAGTGCATGCAATCTGGGAACTGAACACTGAACACTGCTTAGAAAAAAAGAAGAAAAGAGAGACCTATCAAATTTAGATTTTCTCTTGAAAGCGCGACTGTTACAAGTAAGACGTGTGAAAATTAAGAACTATTGAAGTTTATGAAGTCTCAGCCCAAACAAAAAGCAAGGAGATTTTGCATGTCTTTAACCGTGCACTCGTTTTTCCAGTAGTAAGCATATGGTTGCATTCAAACTCAGGACATTTTTGTCCTAGCTATGTCACGGATTCAGGAATGGCTTTGCATAAGTCACTTGGCCTTTGTTCAGCTTGAACACTGTAGAAAAAGCTAGCCTACTGCATTTATTTTTCTCTTTTTGCAGCAGGGAAATACAATCCTCAGACTTGCATAATAATTTATGTATCAAGCAGATGTGAAAAAGACAAGATCACAACCTTTACATCCAAATCTTGTTCCACTAATACTACTAGCATCCCGTCTAACACACTTGCTTCAGTACAGTGATACATTTGTTTGCAATGATTGTTACATTGCTTTTGATTAATAATTAAAGAAAGATGCCTAACCCAGGAGGAAATCTTAGGGAATGACAGAAACATCCATTTATGATGGCAAGGAGGTAAAGTAGTACAGCAGTCCCAAGAGATCAGCCACAGCTCAGATGTTACCTCCAATACATGCTGATGCCATCCTGCACTGTCAAATAAAACTGAACAGCACAATAGAGATATGTGACCAAAACTGTCAGCACCGATAGGTATTGCAGAAATTGTATTAGGAAAATGGATGTACTAAGATTCAATTTTTGGATTGTATAAAGGTTTAATTTGGCGACCTTGTAGGTCTCCTGGTGGAAAAGGGGAGAGATCCCATAGTTTTTAAAGAAAAAGAAAATAATAGTCCATTTCTGGCAGTGCATATTTATCCCTTCATTTGCAATCCAGCTGACTGAAGATAAAACCTAGGCTGCACAACATAATGCCTCTTTGTTTCAGTTATCCCTTCTTCTTGCAAATAATGCCCAGGACCCTGCCTGTATTTAGATTCTGCTGCACTTGTGTGCGGGGAGGAAGGGGAAACTTTCATTTACAGTTCTCTGATACTGACATAATGCCAATAATTCTATGGGCACCAACACATTTCCATGCAAAAAGACATTTGGAAAAAAAAAAGAAAGAAAAAAAAGAAAAAAAAAAAAGCTTGACAACTAAGCCCACAGGTGAAATGGATGCAGATTTAATTGCTACTTATTACTTTGAACCTTCAGGCATACTTACACTTCACTTCAATCATATCTTCAGGGTCTGAAGATCTCCCTGCTGAGGCTGTAGGTAGACAGTTTTATCTGGATAAAGAATAAGATTACCACCCTCTACTTTTCATGAGCAACACATGCTCCAGTTGCTCATCACTGCCTTCCTGCCTTTTCCCATCATCATAGGCAGTTGCCCACCAAATCTATCATTAGTAAAGTTTGAATAGAAAACTTGCTAATTTATTTCAGTCTTCTGGGTTAGTATAAACTTGGGCTGTGCCAGCTGTGCGTTGCAGGGCACAGGGCTGCAAGGAAGAGAGAACTCTGCAAATCTGGGTCTAGTAGAAGAAGTCTGTTCACAGCCTTCAAGGACACTGATGTTACAGGGAACAAACTTTAAACCTTTCTAAACACATTCATCATATAGGTAGGCTGCATTTTCCAATTTGGTGTGATATATGAACCCAGGATTAATCAGCATGCATGGAGGGGGGGGAGGGAAATCAAGCACGTCAAAATTATTTCAACCACCTGCACAATATCTCTTCATTGTCAAAATACATCACCTAACTGACAAATGGGAACAAGATTTCACATGAGAAAAGGCATGCTGTTGATGGACTTAAATCGTAGTCTGTTATGTACCACTGTCACCTTTTTTCACAAGGCCACTTAAGCAACAAAGTGATAATACAGTGTAGAGGAGCCAAATTTATCACACTTCACCACAGCCTACCAAAATAATGTGCAGCATAATGATACGGCAGACTCAAGTGCAGCTTCTTTCTGAGTGATCTTTTAATATTCTCACTGTACTACTTCTTGTACAGGTTTTGTCGATGACTTTCAGAGGAAAAAAGACGCTCCTTCTGTCCCTTCCCCAGACACAGGGACAAGCAAATGGCAGCACAGCAAATGCACCAGGGAATTCAGAGTCAACACAGGGCTCTCTGCTAGTTCATACATTGTTTTCAACAAGACTGCAGAGGTGAACCTGAAGGTAGCATTTGGCTTTGGAATCAGAATTTAGGTTATTTATTTATTTGCAATGATAGTGATGGAAGACCCCGAAGACTGCTGCTCATTCCCCTTTCCTACGGTCTGTTAGCTCCAAACACACCAGACAGCCAGCAGACACACTTTGCCCTCTACAGCAAGCACGGGTAACACTGATGTGTGCAAATCTTTTATGAAAGAAAGTATAGTTTAAAGGTAGCCTTAGAAATGCATATCCTACAAATTGTGTGTCCCATATGACATGATAGTGAACCCTGGTTGACTTCAGAAGCTGTTGCAATTTATAGCTGTGCAGTGTCACATATGCATCCCCTTCAAGTCCCCTAAACACATTACAGGATAAACTTACGACACAGTAGCTTCAAATCATAGTACGTTTCTGAAGAGCTGTTACTGCTATATCCTTAATAACAATCATCACGGCTGGCTATAATTATCTGTATAGACCAAAGAGAAAGATGGCAGTGATGAACTAGGAAAGATGACAAACAAAAATCAACACAGCAGTAAATATCCATCCTGTCACTGCACAGAATGGCTTAACAAAAGGCTTGTCAGCATTTATCAGGTTTCATTTATTTGTTTTTAAAAGTACGACAAAATTATTTTTAAAATTGCTGCAAATGAAAGGATGAAACTTTATACACGATTTTTAGTCTTAGAACATGGCTTTGCAAAATGTCATTAAAAACTAACCCTGGGAATGTGGCCATCCTGGGTTCCCTTCTGCTTTGTGATGTTGGCCATGTTGTATTTCTGAGTGGAAAAACACGAGCCTTTTCAGAACAGTGTGTTTTAGGAAGAGGTGGAATAGAGGTCAAACTTAAGGAAAAAAAAAAAAAAAAGGCATTAAGAATGCAATTCTGTATTTAAAAGTTTTTTCCTTTTTTCTTTTTTTTTTTTTTCCTTCCAGTTTGCAATTCTGTGTTTATATCATTTTTAATACCTTTATAATCAACAAATCATTAAATCTGGCTCCTGCACATTGCATGTCTTGTTCTCATAACATTTTTGTTAAAAATCTGCACTTCTATTAGCAGTGTTGAGTCCATACACCATAACCTGCCTGGCAGTGTACAGTTTTTTTGGCTCCTTAGTTATTAATATTTTCATATTCATGGATATTTTCAACCTTTTATGGAATTACAACATTAATAGAGAACTAGATATAAAGTCTGTAAATGTAATACTTAAATGCTGATTTATACTAGGCAAATCCAAAGCATTTCAAAGTCATTCTTGTGTCTCAATTTTTCTAGCCAACTGCAGCCTATTTATTTAAGTTTATGCAACCTCCCAGGACCCTGACAATGACTAAGCACAATAGGGAAGTTAAGAAGGGCATAGGTAGAAAATTAACTCTGATTTTGCTTATTTTTGTTAGTTTAAGGCAGAACCTTCACCTTATTTTAATGCTTTCTTATTTCCTACCTCACAGTTCAGATGGAATGAAGATATAATAACGTGATAATCGAGTGCCTTCACAGAGCCCACCAGTGCATTACAACTCCAACATGCAGAATGCAAACATCTGCTGGCATCATTAAACCATTTCTATACTCTACATACCAAGACTTGACCCTGTGACCATTTCTACCATTAGATTTGAATGACCTCAGCAGAAGAGCTGAAAGGCCAGAGTATTAATTCACAGAACCACAAGCTCAATTTAAGATTTAATTTGAGATAACTAAGAGCAACTGAAAGTGTATTCAAACTTATAAGTGCAGAATAAAAGATCTTACCCTGTTTTTCAAGTTAAATATAAATTCAATTATTTTTAACAGATTTATTCACAACTTTACAAACAAGGCCAGGGTTCTTTTAGCGTACCTCCAGCTTAATATCCAGCAATATGATGCTTCTGTTTAGCAATTTTTTTTATTTATGAATGTCTTTCCTATAGGGATTTTTCTGCATTCTGATTATATCCCTAAGGGGAAAAACGCTGCATTTATGAGCTATTCCCACCATACAGCTTTGAAATGCTCACTTTTATTCCAACTTAAATTAGCTAAAAGCCTGTTTGTTCAATCACGGTGGTTTTAGATCTAAAACCTTAACATGACAATTAAAATATTTGACAAGTCACTATACAGTGCAAACAAATTACACGGTGGTGAAGATGATTCCTGTTTCTTCCTCCGCAGCTTTGGTAGGTTTTCCAGTGCAGGTCGTGTATGCATGTTAAGCAGGTACACATGCATGCACTTTTATCCTATTACCATGTGCACCAGCCTTTACAAATCTTTGCAGTGAGGGGCAGAGTGCTGCTCTGGGGAGGAGGCAGGCAGGCAAGCATGCAGCAGCACAGCCCCCCCGCCAAAGAGCTCACTCCTGCATCCTCTGGATGCACACAAATACCATCCACAAGCAAAGCCGGGCCCGTGGAGGAGCAGTGGCTGGGCTTTGCTGCTGCAGCACAGCAAGATGAAGATTTCAGCCTTCACTGCTTTGCCACCTGTGCGTCATCCCCAAGTTTGCTATGGGAGGATGCTGTATAAACTCTTGGATCACAGCTTTTCTTATTTCACAACTAAAATTCCCAGCAGATATGATACAGCTACACGGTACTCAAATTTAATTTTAAACCATATTTAAAAATTACTGCTCTTAAGCTGAGCATTTTGTGGATAAGCACCTGAATATCCTGGCAAGCCTTACTTACACCTGTCTTTAGTCTTGGACACAACAGAATACCTATGGAAATTCAGGCTTTGTGCTGGAGTGAGAGAAAAGCTTCACAAAATTGCTGTGACATTAGTTCTGTGTGAAAATATTTTCTAAATTATTAGGACACAATGCACATGGGGTAAAAGTATTAAAAACACAAATAACTGCTCCCTAACACAGCCAAGGTGAGGACAACGTAGATCTGCTTAATGAAGGAACACTCCAGATTTTTAAAACAAAGAGCCTTTCATCATAGGAACACCGTAATCAGGATGCAAGGAGTCAGTCACGCTACTTGTTTACCTTAGGGGAAAAGAAAAGCAGGTATGCAGATCCATTTAGCACAATATCAAATGTAGCATACCCTACTTTCTCTTTTTTATTTTCCTGCCTTCTCCTTTACATCCCTCCCTCTTTTTGAATAAAAACATTTATCACTTTGCTCTTCGATGCAAAAAGAGACTACAGCTAGGTAGGGCAGGTTAAAATTTTCTTTGACTCCTCAGCACATTTGTCATGCAGGCTGTCTGCCTGCCGAGGAAACCTTTTCACCCCAGGCTTATTGTGAAGACATACCCCATGAGAAAGGAATAAGGTGAAAAATGATGATGTCACTAGGTTGTTGCAAGGTTAGCACACCCTTAAATGGAGTAATGGTAAACGAAGCAGCTGCTCAGCTCCCTACATACATGACATTCATCCTCCCATCCCATAAAAGTGCAGGACTTAGTGAGGACTGAGCACGAACTACTTGTTGACATAATTAGTACTGGCTCAGGGGCTCTTTTTAATAGCCAAGTTGGCTGTATTTTGCAAGCTTTCATTGGCAAAATTCAAGTAAAGTTCAGCCAAGTTCTGTATCTATTTTGTTTTCTGTCTTATGCATTTCCCAACTTGGAAAAAAGAGCCAAAATATCCTAGTGGCTTTTCAGTATTGTGTTAGTTGGTATTTTAAGATTAGCTTTTAAAATATACAAGCATTTAGGGGGAAATGTAACACTCTAGAAGGGGATGTAGATTACAAACTTAAACTCAGAGGAAGAAAAAAGAAAAAAAGAAAAAAAAAAAAACAGGAATAAGATTCATTAATGAGTCTTGGCTTCTTAATATCTCAATAGCAGGCTTTCTGCATATAGCACAAGGCTTTGAATCTCTCGTCCCTTGAGTTTTCCTCTATCCAGACAGAGAAAATTATCTCAAACAAAAGCAATGAATTTAAAGAAACCATTTTTTTTTCCTTCCTTAGTTTCATTAAATGTTGAGTAAATTGTAACCAATTTGACTTTTGCAGTTTCGTATAATTATGTTTGGATTGTGGGACAACAAATGCTTATTTGCCTTCTGTGCAAAGTTGGTTCTAGTTTGCCAGAATTCTTCAGTCCAAAACTTTTAGTTGCTCACAGAAAATAATTTATGCGTGAAATGATTTTTCCCCCCCATTTCTTCACATTACTTCAAGTCTGCTCTACTTTGCAAACAGTTCCTAAATGTCTTGGTAAGCAAAATTAGATAATGTAGTTTCATACTGCAATTTTAATTTAAAGGAAAGGAAATCAGTTAGCTGTGCAATTACGCTAACTGTAATGCACATTCTGTTACTTTGCTTGGTGGCAATAATCCACCCTTGGGTCATATTCAATTGTTTCACTTTTATCAGTGACATAATGGGGTATCCTATTCCACACAGTAGTTCCTAATGGTTTTACTAAAACACCCTTACAACTGTTGCAAATATTAACACATTCCATGCAGCAGAGAAAAAGACTAGTTTTTAAATCAAATAGATTTTTCTCCTATTGTATTTCTAACTATATATACGTTTTAATCTATATATAACAAAAGAACCTTCAAGGTGAAAAGTCTTTCTAAAACTCCCAGCTTTGCTCCCAGTTTTCTGTTTTTCTGAAAATGGCAACTTTAGTGACTTTCTTTGTAAGCTCTCATTTTCTATTTTCTTATCCCTGCCATAGATCTGCCCCCAAATGCCCCTGAAAAGACATCTTCTCTCCAACTGAAACAAACACTGACTCAAGCACCCAATGGACTGAAACACTGCACAGTTAAAGCAAATCAGCAGGAAAAATATATATATATATATATATATAGAAGACAGGAATCTTTGTACACTTCAAGGCAAAACACACTTGTATTTGCTTATGGAAAATACCCTTTAATTATGACTGTATTTTCAGGATTTGCATGAGAAAAGACCAGGTTTCAATGTTATGTTAATATTAAGCCCTCCTACAAAAAATGTGAGCTTCAGCGTCTTCCTTGCGATTAGTAACAGTGACTTCTGTGCTGGGTTTATCTAATACACTGCAACTGTGAAAACCGAGCAGATGCACAACTCACGCTGTAGTTACAAAGTCCTAGAAACCGATGGCATGTTTTCTGTTTCCCGTGCCATCAGTAACACCACATTCCAGAACAAAACACCGACTTCTCAAGTAGAAACAATACAACATTATTCTCATAAGGGACTGTAGATTTTCTTTCCCCCACCAAGAATATTATGCACTGACCAAACATAACATACATTCATTCTGTCTGATAAGAGAATCACCCAATAAAAATTATATGATAACATTAATGTAGTCATTAACAGCAGACCTTTCTTCTACTAAGACAACATTAACCAAGCATATGGCATATCTCAGGAAGAATAGCAAACAGTCACATTCTTGAGATAGCCTGCAATTTTCTGGCTTGTTTAATAAACTCTGAACTACATTTCAGGCAGGAGAAGACATATGTCTAAGAGAAGAATGTGTAGCTTCATTTTCACAGAAATTGCTTTCTAAGTAATAAGAAATATAATATTTTAAAATAAAATAAAACAAAATAAAAAGTTGTTAAGTAGAGTCAACACGGATTGCCTTGAAAAGAACTCTACCCACCCCAGAAAGCAGCCTGTGGAATCACTACTTAATCTAAGTGATGTGCAGGTCACAGAGACTGAACAGATTCCAGTGGGAGCTGTGGTGCACAGGTTGGATGCTTGCATCCCACAGGACTATGTGTTGTGTTGCATTTGGTGTTTGTCAAGACAAGCCGCATATGAAAAAAAAAAAAAAACAAAAACAAACAAACAAAAACCTCCTGGCTGGTAAAGTGGTGTTTTCCCAAGACAATTTAGAAATTCATAGCAGTCTTTTGAGATTCTCTTAGCTTTGTGCACTCTAATTGTTATGATGTAAATACAAATTATACTTTTTTCATGCTTTGCTCTACTTCTTTTATGACTATGTTGTAATACAATTCTGCTCTCTTCCTGAGACCAGCAACCCAAGCAGCCTAACTCATAGGTCCATTTTCCATTCAAGCATCTGCAAGAAAAAACACAGCTGGATCTAATACAGCCACCACAATGCACAGAGACACTGGGACATGCCAGACAACCTGACAATCAAAGGAAGACCCATATAGAAACCTGAAAAAATAATTTGGGTGAGTCCTGGTAGATTCATATAACTGCCTATTTCTATTTAAAACAGTTTGTGATGTCCAACCTGGCAAATCTCAGTCTTAAGAAACTAGAGCATCTGCATCTTCAGTGTCACTTGGAACCCTGAGTTACAGATTAATTAGCTGTACTTTATGTAAAGTAGATTACAACAAATAAATACTTTCACATACAAATTCAACTGAAGTACTAAATAAAGCCTTTTACATCATTTGTTCACTAATTTTGTCTCATCTCATTTCTGCTGAGTTAAGTACTGCTGCATCCTTCAGATTATTACTTTTAAAAATAAATCACAGAATACTTTTGCAGGGCAAAATGGTATGAATGCTGATAAATGGCTGAGAGTAATATGATTTGTGTCATTATTAGAGAGTGTATGCTCACTATCAAAAGTGCTTTCATGACAAGGAAGGTATTGAAATTCAAAAATGTTTAATAAAATGTAAACCTTATAATCTTCCAGGTATTTATCCTGCTGCTAATTACTTCCAGGGGGCCTGGCACACATGTAAAAGAGCAATGGATATCAGCAGGGAGCATTTGCTAACTCAAAAACTCAGAAAGACCACTTTCCCTGGAGATAAATAGCTGTTAAACCTGTCAACTTAAGCCTTAATGTGTAACATCTAAAATAATCTCTATTCTCCTAACAGACAGGCTATAAGAGAATTAATACAGTAGTAATCTGGTAGACAGCAACTGGCAAGAATTTACAAAACACAAGATCCCAAGCAACTCAGGCTGACCAACTGTTTAAGGAGGTTGTTGCCAAAAACAACTGCTTCACAAGTGAAGACGTAATTTTCTCAGACTGTCAGAATACTTTTAGCTGAAGTTTCAAGTGACGGAGTTTTGTCTGATGATAAATTTGCTGGAAAACAACTTGTGTGGATAGACTTGTGCATGGATGCATGCATCCAGGGCTATAGACACACCTGCAGACACACTCCTGAAGGAACTTGCTGCTTCAAACACATAGTTCAGATTAGTGGAAGCTCACAGAATTGCAGCATTCAAGGTTATTAGTGAAAATATGAATTCTTTGAATATAGCACTGAATTTCCTTCAAAAAGTAAGTATTTTTGCTTTGACCAAATATATCAAGCAACCCTTTTAAACTGCGAGCACTAAGCCCGAAGCTTCTTGTATCAGGGATGACAGCAGGCTTAGCAGTAGGTTAGCATTCAGCTAACCCAGTCTTTCGGGTTAGTAAGCTCTAAAACAGTGATGCACATTTGGGATGCATACATGCACACACATACACTCACATGAAATAAGCAGTGCTTACGGGGTTTTAGCAAGCATTGTTCCCCAAAAGTTACTACAGACCTCTGCAGTATCTAATCTAGACAAATGACCTAGGAAAAAAAAAAAAAAAAAAAAAAAAAAAAAGCAACTCTACCCTAGCTGTGTTTGCTGACATTGCAAAATAAGCAGCAAGAGTGAAACACGGAAGTGGCAAACAAAAACAAAAAAACCCACACACAATGCAACAACAAAGCCAAACCAAAACCAACCAACAGCTAGGGTTAGGGCCTCCTCCCTAAACCCAAGTTGGCTGACTCATGATGTATGAAATTAACGTTGACACAGGTAATTACCACACATTGGTTTGAAGTAAACAAATACCAAATAAATGATTGATGTAGAGCAGAAGGAATTCAAAAAGGACCTTGGCGTGATGGCAAGCTCATTAAAAAAAAAAAAAAAAAAAAAAAAAAGCATGGAACAATACGGAAAAAATGGTGACAGTAAGCACAAGTCTTCTTTGTTGAATGCTTATATCCAAAGTTGCCTAGAATGGGAATGCATGTTCATTGAAGTTAGAACAAGATTATTTAATTCTCTTGCAAAGCCCAGCCAGAATATTGTGTCTTATAAAATGATATTAATATAGCATTGAAAAGGTATTAAGAAAAGCAGAGAAGCTGATTCGTAGACTAAAAAGTATGAGCTTATAGGACCTAAGTTCACATAGCTTAGAAAGAAGATATTTAAACAGGAATTTGAAGCATATATATAAAGGAAGCCTTTAAAGTAGAGGAAGCCAGCTGGACTTGCCTTTTTGGGAAAATACAATACTACAAACTAAAGAAATTAAGTATTTAAAATAAATCAAGACACTTTGGCATAAAGAGTATTGAGGAAAAAAATACCCCTTTTTAGTCAAATGAAGTCTCACTTTACGTCAAGGACACCGAGGAAGATACTTTCCAGTGCCTGAATCTAGGTCATACGCTCTTTCATGCAAGAGGCAGAAGGAAAAAATTGCAAGGAAATAGTAATTAAGCAAAGCTCAGAAGCATCCAGTGGTGGAGCTCAAAGCTTTGCAAGCCAGGGAAGAGGCAGCTCTCTGGGCTTTGCTGAGGAAGAGAGGGGTCAGATTTATTTTCTTCCTCTCACTCTCAGCGCTATCCCCTTCGGGGACCAAAAGCCCTGATGATGGTTTCCTGGGCACCACCTTGTCCTCACCCACGCTGATGGGATGGAACTGTGAGTGGGCTCAAGACAGACCCAGCAACAATCCTCTCCATTCCCTCGCTTCCTGACAGCACTAGGTACGGCTGTAATCTAACCCAAAGTGAATCCCTATCTGCTAAAATAAAAGAGTGCAACCTTCAAGTGCTTATTCATTTCTTTTAACCACCACTTTTCAACATTAAGGATTATTAACTTTAATGCCATTGGTGAGAAACTTTATTATGTTTTCAAGAAATTGCTTTAAATCAAAACTGCAGATAAGGCATTTTTCTCCCTTCAGAATTACATGGTTGTGTTGGCAACCAGCAGGAATCCATTTGAGCAATAGAATTACCACCTCCTGGAGGTGAAAAATGGGACAAAAGCAGGAGGAGTGTCTCTCTCTTTAAAGTCAAGGGAAAAAGGGCAAAACAGGAAGGAATGGAAACCCCGGGAATGGGAAAAACTAAACAATCTGCTGTTGACTTAAGCCTTGAGGAAAATTATCCTGACAAAATAGCAGCAGTCCTGTTGTATAGAGATTTTCCAGTAAAGCTGTAGAAATATGGGACAGAGAAAGGAAATCTCCCCTTTTCCATTCCAATCACAGTCCAAGTTCAATATCACTGCAAGATTGTGAGGTCCCAGTGAAACCAGCAGAGCTGGATCATTTGACGTCAGTAAATTGACCCCATCATTCAATGGCAAAGAGATTGCAGCAGTTTTCATGAGCCTGAAAGACATGCCTACAATGTTTTCCTGAATGAGCTGTAATTCTTTCAAGTGAAAAAGATTAAAAAAATAATAATAATAAAATAAAGATATCCCTGTCTGAAATGACTTGCAACAACTTTTTCATTTCTGGATTATGATACACAGTTGGCATCTAAGAAAATATCCTATCCTGAACATAGGGAAAGTTAAAAAAGTGCCATGCAGTCAAGGTTTAAGTAGAAAAACAACTTTCTGACACTAGGTCCATTTACAAAATTAACAAAAACTTTATATAGGAGGAGTCAGCAATACACATGCATGCTAACATTTGTATAAATGTTTTATACTAATAACAAAGAAAGACTTTGTTTTTAAGCTGACATTTCATTTTGAAGATTTTGTAAAATAACTCCCTGCTGGGCCGATTTTCTGTCCTATTAAAGAGCACAAAGACTTTTTATCAGAGTTATAAAGCCACTGAAAATAAAGATGCTTTAATGGACACTACATTAACTATTGTGTTCTGAACATGGTGCAGCAGGACAGACCAGTAATATTTCTTCTTCGTGTAAATGTACAGCGCAGTATAGGCAGTACGCATGGATAGTCACAAATCCCTAGCATTATGCCAAGATGACAGAGTACTTGTCTTTTTTTTGTTCTTGTGCTGTAATTTATCTTTAAAAAAAAAAAAAAATGCACTCAGGTTTTCCTGCATACTATGAAAAGTGTCCAAGAGAATGTCATAATGGCATTACTCCTGCTGGAAAAGCTAATCTGCTTTACAGTGTCCTCCTTTACGAGTCACTGTCACTTCCCAGAAACAAAAGTATCCGCATAACACTCGCTGAAAATAAGTTGTAAAGCACCGTCAGTTGCTCTGCAGAAAAATGCCAATTATATCACATGCTTTTCTTTCCTTAGCTTATAATATATGTAATGCTTGATGAAAACTGTGCCATGGCCTCATTTAGACCCACATGATACAGATGTTATGCCATTCTTGATGGTGGAAAGAGACCACGTACACAGTAATAAGGATCCAGGAGAGTGGCCCTCTTGCAACAGCCAGGTACTTGCACAGAATGATACCAAAGACAGTGCAGTACCATCATTTTGCATACAATAATATTTTCTCTTCTGTAACTTACAACACCAATTGTGATTTTAACGCTAAAAGTATTTAAGCCTTTCACATCATAACTTACCCAAGCTGCTTTTTTTTTTTTCCTTAACTTTACCTTAAATTCTTAAATTTTCTTAAATGTTAAATGATGTCTTTATTATTTACATTTCCAAAGCAAGATTTACGGTATCTCCAGAAACATAAATACTGAATACATTAAAATAATATTTATAATAATAAAAGATTCCAAATATTACATGGAAATTTTATAGAGTTATCGTTCATCAAATAAAGGCTCTCTCTGATGTGCACATCAGCATTTTTTGCATTTGCTTCCACCTATTTACTTTCTAGGCAAAACGTTTAATTCCTGACTTTCCGGCACCTGGCATTCTAATGGCAAAGATGAATTGCTCACAGAGTAAGCACCCACTTGCTTTTGTTTATTCATTCCCACTTCTCAAAAAAAAATAATTTCTTAATGCCAAACAAGCCTGTAAAGGCTAAGGCTGACTTAGTAATTTAGTAACAGCAAATACATTTCACTGATTTTATGTAGGCCAATTACAGAACACACAATATAAGGAATATATAGAAATTAATATCTGAAGTACAATCATACCACACCAGAGGATAGTACTTTCAGAGAAACTAACCTTACTGAAAAATATATATATTGCTCATTTTATTTGAATCTGAGCTGCTCCATCAAAAGGGTTTTCCCACATCCCTAAAACCAGAAGCTAAAGGACGTCATCAGATGAGAGACACTTAGTAATGGTAAAGTAATTCGTGTTGTTAACTGACATGGTAAGCAGTTCTGAATAGCTTATTTTGGGACCTAAATAGAGGAAGAAATTTTTTGTTGTTGTTGTTGTTTTGTTTTTTATCATTTTAATAACAGAGTTACAAGCTACTGTGACGTACAGAATTATTTTATTGGCATAACATTTTATTTTGTCTTTCCCAACTAGCTATGATGTCCCTGTATTGTGCATTGAATGGCAAGAGGTAAGGCAAAAAGTAATGGGGGAAAGGACATTGCTGACAACTGCCTTGGTATGAACTGAAAAGAGATAAATAGTGACCGCCGAGGACAGTAAGTGCCTTCAGTACCTCTCAAGATTTATATCCTGTTTGGAAAACATCTACAAACCCAAATCTGCTCAAAATTCCTATTAGGTAGAGTCACATTATCTGGTCTAAGCCTTACTTAAAATTTTCCTGTGCCCAAACACAGGACTGTATTCCACAGCCTTTTTATTTGGCTTGCATTTATTGTCTATTTGTTGGGAAAAAGTACAGCCATGTTGTTGGGCATCTCAGATAGTTTGTCTCCTGGGTGTCCATTGCAACCAGAGGAATCTACATCACAGTAAAGTTACACAGAGAAACAAGATGCCTTCTAGCCTGCTGAGGTAAGAGGGCCTTTTTTTTTTTTTTTTTTATGCATTCTCCAGATCTTTTCATTGAACTATGAACTGCTTAAGGCCAAATGGTAGCTCTGTTCCAATGCTATGTTTAACACTGCTTAGTTTAGAGCTTTCAAAAGATTATTTTAAAAATATTTTCTGGTTCAGACCACATATTTGGCTCTGTGAGCATCTGTTTAGAAGAAGCACACTGGTAGAGAGAATTACTCTGGTACACAGAAAATATATCTTCTTTCAAGCCATCAGAGAAACTGGTATTTTTGAAAAATAAAAAATAATGATGAATAGATAAACCTAAAAATTTTACAGTGCTGTTCTGTTGATTCTGATCACAGGTCAAAGAGAAACCAGTGGATTTCAGCAGCATATATGCTGAAGTACAACAATCCCTTTTACAAAAACTTTATCAAAAGCATTCCTGTCAGATCTCAGTTTACATTAAAAGAACACCTCTGCCTTGTTCTCTAAAACCAGTCATTTACATTTAGTTTTCAACATACTATTTTACACAATGTTTTTCTAGGTGTTGTCTTCCAGTGACTTATATTTTAGGGATCAGCAATGGACCTGAAAGGAAAATGGTGGTAGAAACTTGAGCACGAACATGTGCTGTATGAGCACACTCACGTTTCTATAATTGCTCTGTCACCTGGCTTCAAAACCACATTCCCTTTACCCATACCCCCAAATAAATCCATAAATAGAAAGGCTAAAAGACATTAAAGTACAGTATCTGATTTTCTCTCTGTTAGAGTAACCTCTTCCCTGTGAAGAGTTGGCACCACTCAATTCAGGCTGAACGCTGCTGCAGTAAATGATAAAATGTCCTACGAAGGAATGTGAAGCCACATCCCTATGTTTCTGATACATTTAAATCGGGTCGTATAGGCACTGTTATTAATTAGAAACAGTGTTGAAGTAAAAACATTTTAAATAAACCCAGGAACTGAATGTTAAAGCTGTCATTTTTTTACACAGCCTCATGATTCAAGGATTAATGGACCTTAAAACAACCATAAACCACTAAGATCCCTGTTCTGGTTTAGAAGAATAAGAATAGTTTTATTTCTGCTTCAGTCTCCCGGTCTTAAATTCATTGTGTGTCAGTGGGCACTGTAAACACTTTTAAGTATTTTGACATTGTGGTATAAGATGCTGCTAATCTCTTTCCTGCCTGACCTTCACCAGTTCTATGCGCTTTGTGATTCACAGGAATTAAAAAAGAAATAAACTAATAACAAAGATACATATGATACGTACATTATATGTGTGTACATAAATACTGCCATATGAAACTGAAATAATATTTGAAACGTTTAAACTACAAACTTTTTTGTCCTACCCATTAAAGGATGTAATATACAATGCAATGGCTTACAGTACTTGTGAGGTAGGAACACTTCAGAACAAAAGGCTGCAATTCTGAAGTAAGATTAAGTAAGAGGAGTACATTTCTGGAAGGCCAACAAGATGAAGTAATCACTACTATTTAACAAAAAAAAATCATAACAATATTCAGCAGTACAATCATGATGGATCCTGGGAGCTGTGATTACACTGGAATTCAAGTATGTGTAGCTATCACTGGATACAGAGGTGGGATGCCAACCTGAGCAAAATGATGACTGATAAGCAGAAAAAAAATATTATTTTATCTATTTTTAACCTTATCAGACATGAAGGTCAGAGTTTCTGTGGTTTAAAGATCAGAACAAGAAAACTGAAAACCAAGGTAGTTTCAAATTCCGATCCTCTTTCTAATAGTGGACTTTCTGAATGCCCCTAAAATCATGCTTAACCATGTTTTACTTCAGTCCCTCAACCTGGAAAATTGGGAACAAAAGGCAACTTCGTTTAAACCAAATATAGCACATGACTGAAACTTAATTAATATAATACTCATTAATTTTCACTATTTCCAATTATAGGTAGCCTCTTTCTTTCTGTAGTGCACTAGCTGAAGATAACTGTTTCATGAATTGTTTGGACTGACTTTCCTGAAGGTTTTACTACACCGATTTCAAATGTCACTTGGTTACAAGCTTCTTTTTCTAATTTCTCAGAGAAGAACGTTAAAAAAAAAAAAAAAAAAAAAAAAAAAAAAGGAACAAATTGGGATTATGAGGAAACATTATACCTATTAAAATAACAAGCTTTAAATGTTTAGCACTTAAAGTGATCAGGACCTAAAGTTTATCACCACAGTCCATACGTGTTATGCACAATAATTCTCAGTCAGTTGCTGAGAAACTAAAAATGACTGGACTGTCATTATTAGGTACATGACAAATACTTTTGTCATTCAAATTACAAATAAATGTAATTCTCAGGATCCCAAAATATCCAAATGGTTAGTGTGAAAATTAGTAAATTGTTTTTAAATGCAATTTTAGTATTGATGATTTAGACCATGTATATCTAGCCACCTATAATTTTTTCCCTATGAATCTGCCTATCAAGGTAACTTTTGCTATAAACAGCATTTTTTAAATTATCACATAAAAAACTATCAAGCACTAAATTAGAAAAAAACAGAATTTTGAAAGTGATAGTTAAATTTATGAAGCAATTCTGTTGCACTCAAAAGCTTGTTGCTTGACATGCAAGCAAATTCTAGGGTGTATTCTTGCCATGCAGGTGAGCCTCTTTACATGGTATTAAAAGGTGACAAAAAGGATGAAAGCAACAAAGGCTACACAATTACAGCCATGTGCAGGACACACGTAGTTTTGGACTTAAGCTTGTTTGCATGACTAATAGAGATAATATCAAATGTCTTTTCTCATTTATTTTTTTTTTTTTTTTTTTTTTTTTTTTTGGCTCGGTGCCTTTTTTGCTACCTCCAAGAGCTGTTAATTTTGTTCACTGCTGAGCAAAAGTCAAAGTCAGAGTCTAAACAGCTTGTAATGAGTTTTCAATGGCCCATCTCACTGAAATTGAGGGCAAAGGAGCAGCAGACTTAGACACTGTCAGCCCTCTGAATTTATTATTGAGCAAGCAACGCATTCAGTTGAAAATACATAAAGGAGGGGCTGAGAATTCTGTAGGTTTTGCATTTTGCCTTTAACATGGGTTTGTATTACTCATGTAAATACCTTGAACACACAGAAATTAATGTAATATAGCTCAATAAAGTGTGCAGCTGGATTGCTAATCGGGTATGTTGCAGTAACTTTATTTGGCAGCCACATAGCACTGGAAATTTTCAGTCCTCTTCCAGATAAGTGATTGATACTTTGCTAAATACCTTAAAGTCACAACAAAACCAGGGGTTAAAGGGTGCTTAGCACTCTTTAGTCAATGTTAATTTTCTAAGTCTGTAGTGACCATTTTTATGGACTGCACGAGAAGGGTTATCTTTCACCTCCAAAGCCATAATGCTGCTTGCGAGGCAGGATGGGCTCAGAGGAAACCCAGCTCTCAAGAAGAAGTTTTCATATCTCATGTCTTTAAGTCTATGCTTGAATACATTTCAAGCACATCTACATCAAGCAGCTCTACATCAGCTATATGCTGCTTAGCTTTCCTGCTTCACACATTAACAGGGTTTTTGTTTTGTTTCCTACTAGTGCTCTTGCACATTGAGAATCCTATTGCTTCCTCTGTATTGAACCTTTGATTCAAATTATGGAGGTAAGCTCTTGTAAAAGGTCTGTTCTTTCAAAAAAGAAGGAATAAAGCTACTATTATGGCATCTAAACTGAGGGAAAAGATCTAAACGAATAACTTTTGTATTTATAATTACAACTCTTTGTTTTCCCATGAAGCCTGTAGTCGAGTTCATGTTATGTCAGGCTTCATAGGTGGGGTGGTGAAAAATAGTACTGTAAGATTTTTAATTACTTTCTGAAGAAACAGTCCGAGAAGAGAAAGCATTCAACAAGCAACATAGAAGAACACTGGGGATAACCCCAATCCCTGGCATCCTTCCAGCTGCCCCTAATTCATCTAGGTACCCACACATAAAGCATAATTCCAGGATTGTCATTTGGTTACTGTAGTGATGTGCCATATTATTGGTTCTTTTCCAAACAAAACTAAACAAAAGGTAAAGTGAAGTTCTCAAACTTTCCAATAATGTAATGCCCATATTCAGAAGCAAGGACAGATTGGAATGTCTTAAGAATGCGAATGAACAATATTAAGAGCAGGAGAAAGTTCTGTACCATGTCATTCAATATTACATGAAAGCACAAAGAATTGTATGGAGACAGTAAAACATGGGTAGAAGAAACCGTAGTATAGAAGAAGATTTAGTATAACTTACTTAGTACATTCAATTCCTCTGTACTCAGTATTATTGACATGCATTATATTCGGGTAATTGATGTTTAAATGCAAATGAATAAGAGCACCATAACACCAGCAACAGAATTCACTGTGGAGATAATGCTCTGCTGAGAACAAGTGGATAGAATATGTGGCAGCAAATAAAGTGTCAACAAAAGATACTCAAAAACACAGTAAGAGGAGAAATGAAAACTTAATTGAAGGAAATATATGTTATAATGTTGCTAAATCTTTCCAAATAGATTATGGCAGTTTATATGTTCACATTAAATCTCTTATATTTTGCAAACAAGTCTCATTTAAGATTCAATACATTTAGTTTACTCTAAATTTTAAATTCAAATTATTTTACTGGAAAAAATAATCCTTAATGTATATTTGGTAGTGTGAGATAAAAGGGTTTGTATAGTTTGAGAGGAATGTCACATCTATCCTCTTTTGCGTATGCATCACATAATAGCCTGTTTTATATAGGACATAAGACCTTTTCAAAAAGGGCCTTGAATGAATAATGTACTACAGAGAGTTGTGTATGTCACCACATATAATAGAAGTCTCTTGCACCATGTATTAGTGACGATAGATCTCCTCTACAATTCTATCATCACATAAAATACCTTCCAAAATTGTCACAGTCAGGTCGGACCAGGCATTTCAACTTTTCATGGCATTATTTTCAGTTTTCCTTCCTCTCACTTTAAGTATCGCCAATAGGACTTCAGATACTTGTGCACACCATTTAACAAGAAAAATAAACTACAGAACAGCAAATCATTTCAATACCAGCTGTCTGCTTCTGTATCTTCCCAAGGATGCTAATTTGGATTGTGCAGCCTAGTTCACAATACCATTTATTTCCCATACATACCAAGCTAAGGAACAACATGCAACATACAGTTCCAGACAAAGATTCTTGAAGTCTGAAAAGGGATATAACCTCCTATCATTACAAATCAAAGCAGACCATTAGTTTTTCTTCTTCATACAGCCTTAACACCTCCAGCTTTGCAAGCAGAAACTAAAACACAGTTTCTATGCTGAAAATCCACATATTCCTACAAGTAAAAAAATTGGCCCTACACTTGCATTTCACTATTATGCCCATGTTGAAAAGCTCCATTTTTTTCCATGGAACAGTGAACATTTATACAATCATTAAAAGCTCATCTTGCACCATATTTTTATCCTTCTCAGTTTTAATACATTTTTATAATTGCACTGAGGATATTCTAACCCTGTTTTTAGTGCAACAATAAAATTTATGAACCATGACAAACGTATCATACCAAAGACCACCCGAAGTATAACAATGTGCATGTCAATAGAAGAAATCGGGGCTTCTGCTTCATAGCAATTTAGGATTTGGGACAGAGAGATAAAAATTATTTAAGATAGTATTCCCTTGATAACAGGTGACAAATCACTTTTTTGTTGTTGTTTTTCAAAAACAAAAGTAAACCGTGGTGCTGAAAAAATACATTTTTTAACAAACATGCTGTGTAGACAAGTTTAGTTGTAATGTGAATTCACATTAAAAAATCTGGTAGTTGCACAGACTTCACTGATTTCATCATCACAATTTCTGGATAATAAATATAATAACTAATTACCTCATAGGTCTTGTGCAACAAGAGCTATGTCCAATATTCCTATTTTCACCTATGCAAACTTCCGTATGGTCCCCACTCCTTCACCACAGCTGCTGAGATCCTACTGTATTAGTCAGTTAGAGATAATATTCTCAGAAAGTAAACAGTTTTCAATCAGAAGTCCCTTAAAATCAAACCTTGTTTTCACATCGTATTACTGATTACAAATGCTTTTCAATATGCAGTTATTAAGAACATGCAAAATAACTCCTAAAATTTACTGAAGTATAATTCTAATATTTAAAAATGTGTGCTTTTTAAGTAAACATGGTATGTATTTAAGAATGTACACATTTCTGGAGGTTCTCTGCTGTTTCATAATACAATACCATATTTTTTAAATAAATCATGAAAGCGAGGGGTTGAGGAAAATCTATTTCAATACTTAATGTTCCCAGATTATTCCAAAAGTATCACTTCATGTTCTCCATATAAGAGAAAAAAAAATCCTGTTAAAGTTCAGGCAAAAGTACAAATAATCTACCCAATTTTTTAAGCAGTTATTGTGACAAAATGGATTGGATAGGTATTGTAGATACAAGAACACATAAATGAAATGCATCCCACTGGAAAAGCTTTTTTTTTGCTCACATTGTCATTTACAGCTTCTGAATTAATAGACCAAGAAAGGCACCACAGGCACCAACAAAATGCAGTAAAACCATTGGCAGCCAGTGGTGTCTCAAAGTTTAATTCCCCTGGGGAGAAAAGGACACTGCCTAATCTGTATTCAGTCCTGACATTGTCCACATCTGATATGGAACATTAGCTACTAACTCTCTCAATAGACTAGTGTCCTTCAGTTTATATTACTTTATGTTAATAGTAGAAAAATTACACACAACATCATTTATCATTGTTATACTGTACTATACAACTCATAGCTTATTTTAATATATTTATTTACCCCTAAGAGGTACAGAAATTTAAATATATATCTCTAAGCATATATAAATTTAAAGATAAACTTCTAGTGCCACAACCAGTGCAGAGCTGCAAAAAGGGATATCCTCCTTAAAAACATGTTTTAATTGTACATATAATCTAGTGAGTGATCACCCTGCTTTCATCTGAGAAAACCATGTTATTTGTGTTATAAATCTTACAGAATCAGTACCTAACACGATGTTGTACCTTAATCATAATTTATCTTCTGCCTTTTTTTTTTTTTTTTTTTTTTTCAGTTCTTCCACGGGCATCAGTTCTGTTGCTTTATTCTCACATCCTTTCTTCTCCCTCAGCTATCTGCCCTTATATAATTTACCTATAGCTCAGGTAGGCAAGCCCAGACCCCCTCTGAAATTTGAAAGAATGCAGTGCATGAATCAACAAAGCAGTAATATCTAATACTACAACTTATTTCTTTCTGGACCACAATCTACATCTCAATGCATCTAAATTTCAATTAGTCTATTTAAAAACACTCCTGCAGTCAGTGATGTGTGCAGTTTGCCTAGGCTATCCAGAGAAGAAAAAAGACAGCAATGAAGAAGAGAGAGAAATCTATACTCTATTAAATGTATATTACTTTTTATAGTTTTTAAAATCTAAGATGTCGAAAAGCTTATTAATGATGAATCTATTTTTCAGAAAGAGTAATTATATACATCCAATCACACTGAATTTTGGGTAATAATTCTTACATCGAGCTCAGATTTTATTATTATTATTTTATTTTTTTTGAGGGGGGCTGAGGTGGTAATGGATACTGGTTTTGTTTCATTTCATACTGGAAGGAATGGTAATCTTAAAGTAAAGGCTCAGGTAATGGAAATTGTAATACATATACACAAATAAGGTTTTTGCAAAACTTAGTGCCTTTCCTACTACAAAATTTGGTTTACAGAATTTCACAAAAGGTTTATTTCCAGGCTGAATTTGTGCAACTTCAGCATCCATTCTTTGGATCTCATTCCATCTGAACTTTTTCCACCTTGCTTCTATGCTGTAGAATAACTTACCAAAGTTCCACTGGTTTAGGAACTCCAGGTTAAATGAAAGCTGTGTAAGAGATTGGCAACAGTAGCGTTTTTGGATTATGAACCACCTTTGGTTTTGATAGTTACCCACAATTGTTTTTGTTAAATTGCACTGAAAACAAAGAGAAAAACAAGCAAACCCCTCATAGCCATGATTATTAAGAACATTTTAACATCTCTCCACAAATACTGAATATGATATATTCTCAGACCAGACCAGCCATTTCAAATGGCTTTACTACACAAGAATACTCAAACATTTTCCACATACAAACGAAGTTCAGATTCTGACATCCCAGTGAATATTGAAGCATTTGTCAAGAAATCACGACCACAGCTTCCTTGTGGCAAGGAGAGCAGGTTATGAAAAAGCCTCTTTTGCCATAAAACACAACAAGGACTGGATCTTTAAACAGTCAGAATTTCCATTTCACAGCAGTTTTTCCCAAGTAAGAAGAGAGTGATAAATTCAATATTGGACTTTAGAATCTGTAGGGCACCAGCAAAAAAAAAAAAATATATTGCAACTAACTATATTTTAAAGAGAAGTGTCCCCACTTAAGATTGTTTTGAACTTTTTTTCTAATTATAATACAACTTAAGAGTCCCACCTGGATACTACTTGCTCAAAGAAAATAATAATAAAAAAAAGCAATTAAATAGGAGAGTTAGAACATAAATGCTATCGCTACTGCACTAAATTATATTTGCAAATATGATCAACTTCCCAGGGCTGTTTCTTATTTATTATTTTCAGTACAACCATTACAATGAAAAAAAAAAGAAGAAGAAAAAAAAAAAAACTATAAGATAAAAGACTGAGGGAAGAATGTACCAGTTCTAGTGCGGTGCTCTAGCGAAATGAAGACAGACAGACAGGCTGGTAGATAGACCTTCTCGCCTGCTCATTCATTAAGGTCATCTCCTGACCTGCGTGCCACTAAGGAAAAGGCAACAGCTGTTTCAAGTATCAGTGCTAAGAATGATGGAAGTGAATTAATCCACAGATGGAGACCAGCACCTGAAGGGACCAGTCTGGTGAGCAACAACAGTCTTTGCCTGAGAAACACACTTAAATGTTACCATATGTAGTGCTAACAGAAGACAGAGGGGGATGAAAAACTCCGCACATCATGTTATTGCCACAAAAGCTTAAGTATCGTATTATTGATAAGTGTAACAAAAAGAGTGTCTGCCTAGGCACTTCTTTTTAGAATTCATAAGCTATCAAATTAGTCAAGATGCCTTAATTAAGGGAAACTAGGTGATTAAGTGACTGAGCTAGATGGAAAGATTCCACTCAAATAAAAAATTGTAAAATAAGATTGTAAGAACTCAGAGATGCAAAAGGCCCATTCAAATCTGCATCAATTCACCCCACATGATACGTTTTCAGACTGAAGATGAATCAGCTGTTAAACTGATCCGACACTTCATGTTAGTTGAAAGGCTGAAAAGCTGCAATCATGTTTTATTAAAATAACTACACACACTGGACTAGGCTGAGGGAGAGTACCAGAAAACACTAACAATTAATTCACTGCCTTGGAAATCTTACGTGTAGTTCAGACAACAGAATATAGCTGTCTATCTTTACTTGAATGTATTATTTTCTAGATACAGTTTCAGGGAGAGGAAAATCACATAGTTGAGCTCTGCTCGGAATAACTGACAGAATGAAACAGCTGTGCTATCATAAGTGCAGAAAAGCAAGGCTTGAACATATAGATGAAGATGGGGAGCTGGACAGTAAATATTTGGGATCACTGGCTGGTTTCATCTCTCCCTTATGGACCATGAAACTACAATAAGGAAAACAAATGTTTGCGGTTAGGAAGCCTGTGTCCCATAGTGCCAAAGGCTGCATACAGCTGGCCTTCACCAGGGCAAAGAATAAACCTCTCTTTGCTATTCATACTGCCAACAGGTGCAGAACTTGACAATTTTCACTCTGCTCATTGACAGCAGATCATGGTAGCCCCGAGGTCTTCTCTGTGCATTTTGCCATAGCAAGAAATTCCAGATTAAATTAAAAGAACAGGTATGACTTCCCACTTCTGAGAACAGGCACTTGTGTCAGCTCCACACCACACATACTCCCTTGCACGCTTTCATCTAGTTTGATTGAGCATAAGCAATTGTAAGCCCATAACAAACATGTTCATGTTGCAGAACAAATCAGAGACTTTCCTTGATTTTTGCTCCCTGAAGTGTGCCCCCAGGGTATCATCTCTGAGATCATCAGATTAAGAGGTAAGCATGTGTACACTTCTACTTCTAAGGCTTTTTTTAGTGTTTACATTAAAAACCACATCTTTAAGTACTTTTTAGAACTAAGATGTCAATAGATCTCTAAACACAGACTGGGGGAGACAAGATTTCAGCCCATTCAGGCAGCCTTAAACGAGGAGGAAAGGTTTACCTACTTTAAAGGCACTTTTACATTTCAATAGGTTGAAAAAGCTTCAGTCCAAAATGAAATTTTTCAGGTCATTTACTGATTATGATTAAATCACCTTCATTTATTACTGAATGGAAAATAAGCCACTGTACTCTACATGGGAGGTAATCTTAACTGCTTAGCAATTTATTCAAATACTCAGAAGTTAAAATCATTTCTGGGCTGTTCACTCGTTAATAAGGGCAAATGGATGGCAGTTTGAGATATTATTTAAATATCTTTGAAATATAATTCCTAGTTTATACAGGTCAAAGAGGTTTCACTGTTTACATATTCAAAACTTGACAATACGAAGCAAGGGATATTTAAAGATGGGCTTCTGTGAGGAGGTTCAACTTCTGGAGAAAAATGACTACCACTCAAATACATGTTTTTTTTCCTGCCTTATTTTCTTCATAATGTGTATGCAGTTTCAAAAATGAAAAAGCAGAACAAATTTGTGAACAAATACAGTCATGGTGGCAGAAGGTAGCTGTTCCAGAAAGCCAAGCAAACATAAGTAACATGACATTGCCTTTTTCAAGAAGCACCTTTTATACTTGTTCCCAAAGGTTTTGTAAAACCCTGTTCTCCAGTCCCAGCTGGGAAACCAAGCCTTTCTCACTGCTTTTGTGCAGATTGCTCAACATGTGTTGAGTGAGAGGATTTTGGGTGTTGCAAAGTCTTTTTGCGAAGTATTTTGTTCATACCAGGTGGTGCCAATCTATATGACAGTATCTTGCTACCAGGAAGGGGAGAACCCTATCACAATTTCAGAGCATCTTCTCTAGCGGGGCTGGGGGGACAGACAATGTTTAACTACACCAACTATGTCTCTTTAATTAGGTCATTAATCACAATCCTTCAGAGATCTTGAGATTCTTTTTTCAAACTCCATATGCGTAAGCTTTAGAAAAAAGTTCTCAGCTCTGAAACCAGGAAAATGCTTTCCTATCATAACAATAATCTGCACAATTCCCTATCATTTACATTTTTCCATGCATATATTTTCATCAGTGCACTGTTCTCCTCCAATGTCTGCTTGCTGGAGTCCAAGAACAAGTCACAGAGATCCTTCCCCATACCCCGAGGGGAAGCTCTGTTCTCATCTGTAATGACATAAATCCTGAGCAACTTATTTACATCGGCCAAGCCACCCAGAGGTCACAGAGAGCTCTTCTGGCTTCTTTTGCTCATTCTTTTGCTTTATCTGTTACTTACACCTTTTATAAAACAACAGGTGCTAAAAACTAAAGTGTGTGCAGCAGAGCTCAGGTGCCAAAATGATCTGCAGTATGAAATGTCGCTTCAGAGAAATTCTGCACAAAATCTGTGCTGTAAAAAACTATATTTGTTCATGGAAAGTAAAATGACTGTTAGCCATACAACCAGATTCTGAGACTGAAAGGGAGCATCCAATTTTCTAAATTTAAGCTATCAAACACAGATGACTGAATTTTACTCAGCTTCTTCTGTATTTAGAGCAATCACTTGTATATGACTAAGGCGTATTTTCCAGAACCAGCTAGTCCTGAAACATGCATAATTATCCCCTTTTACAAACAATATTGCTGCTGTATATTTCTATAAATTATTGTGAACAGAGAACTAGAAAATAAGCTTATCTCTGAAACCTAGCAAATGTTACAGAGTTCAGAATACCATTACATAGTTCAGAATAAAATAAAGCTGATTTTTGTCCTGCAACAAGGACAGCATGTATAAATGCCACCCTATGTGCCCATACACAAAGAAACCCACTTTTGAAAATGTGGAGTATATCTTACAGATAGGCTAAAAAAGCTGAAAAGTAACAAAAAATGACATTAAAATGCACAATTTTTACATGCCCTTTATAGTATATCATGAGTCAGGATGGAGAGACCTAGAACTAAACTTAACTTTCTTTTCTACATGCCAGTGCAGCCAGGTGTGCAGCACAGAGAGGTCACACACAGGGGTGTGTAGCACACATATATCCCACTCTGGCACCAGGGAAAGACAATGACTGCAACACTCTGTTTAAATGCACCTTCTACCAACGATTCTCAGAAGTAGGTGCCCCAAATCCATAATTTACAGCTTAGTTGACTTACTGTAATACATATTATCTACTTTTCCAGCAACTGGACATAACTTGTAAGGGCTGTCTCCATGATGGACTAGACCAAATTGCTTCTGAAAATACAGCAGTGTGGAGAAGAGGGTCAATAATTCTAAGCTGATGTCTTGAAGTATGGGGGGGTGGCCTGAAAGAGAGGGAAATGGGGGAAAAGAACAGCAGCAGCAGAGCAGCAGCTAGGGTAGGTCTAGGCAGAATTGTAAAGGCATCAATCAAACAAGGAAATATTCAAAGGCAGATTCTTAAACCATATAAAGTTAGACAGATAGAAGTACAAAATCTTCACCCAGTGCATCTCCTTTCCAGAGCTTAAGCTCTGAAAAGGCAGGAGAGCAGAGAGAAAAAGAGCTAAGGAGAAAAGTATTGCTCTCTGGACTTGGTATAGTGCCCCTGAGGTAAGCTTAATTTGTTCCAGGTCTCATTTGTGGGACATTTTGTTTCTGGAGCTTCGGAGCAGTTGCAAGTAGAAGCTACACAGAAGCAGAGGTGAGAGCTGCCCAGGAGCAGAAGCCGCTGGAGCAGGACGTGAGTGCTCGAGTCTGGAGGCAGCAAGTGCTGCTGCCTGAGAAGGAGAATTACTGCTGCCATTATTTAGTTATTTTACGTAGCACAGCTGCTGGGAAAGGACATTTTATCTTACTTTACTTAATTCTGGCCAGCCAGTCATATTCAGTTATTGTTTTTACTTTTATATATTATTATAGAATTAGTTTTATAGCTGTTATTTCTCAATTAGCATACTCCCTTCAGACAGCTGCAGCCTTTGATGTTTAGTTTCTTTCCAGATGAAGCCATTGCCATCTCTAAGTCTTTAGACCTTTTTTAAACTTCAACCACCAGTGCCACTATCCCATACTGTGGACTCTCTCTTTCCCAGTTTGGTTGGCAGAGCTGCTAAAAGTCACATATAATTGGCCTCATATAATTTTTGTCTTGTTATCCTTAGGCCTTAAGAAGAGATAATCCTACCATCTCCGTCTTGTGCTGCTCATTGAGAACATTTCGGTCTAACTTATCTTTTCCTTTAAATGACTATGTTTTTTTCCTCCTATTGACTGCCAAGTATTTACTAGATAAACCGATGAGTTCAAGGGAGAACCTTATCCATGGAAATGGTTACACTTTAATGAGCCTCTGCTTTCTGCAGACACAAGGACATTAAAAAGTATTTAAATGGCACAACTCTTATTGAGAACCTATTGTTTGGTTATGGGTGATGTCCTTCATTCCATGTAAGAGGAAACGCAAGGAAATGCTCAGAAAATTCTAGTTAGTGACAGTTTCTGCCAAGAGTTGACTTCTAAATGAAAGCCATAGTCAGCTGCCATGAGGACACGTGGAAGGAAACTCCTTACCTGATCTCTGGGGGAAAAAAAAATATGGGAGCCCGCACTTTCTAGTGGAAAGACAAATGATACTCATGAAGAAAGACGTGGATTATAGATCTAAAATATGGGGAACAGAAAATGGGTAGTAAATCAGTTCCATTAGCACAAAATGTAAAGCTTTCTGCTTGACTTAAAACCAGAACATGGAAACATGAGACTGAAGTAAAATATTACCACCACTGTGAGTTAGACTTCACGGGAAGTAACCTTAAGGAATGTTCTCAGGATGCCACACAGCAGAGTAATCATCAAAGTAAACACAAGTTTTAAAACAGCACTTGCAACTACATAGAGGGAACCCAAAGATGTTGATGGCAACAGAAAACATCAAGTTAGGGCATCCTTCTTCTAAGAGGCATGAAACCCGCTCACACTTGTTATACACCACTACCACCAACTGATTAACATGCTTTCAATACACCTGATAAACCCCAACACATATGCTAACATAATCCACGTTGCATGTTTTTTCATCTGTGTTGCAAGTTAAATCTTCAGTTGCACACAAAAAGACAATTCATGTCTCCAAGAAAACCAAACTCTGGTCAGCATTTTCTCCATGGCAAAAATGAGTCTGAAATTTCCATTTTGTACTATGGGGTCATTACAGAAACCGATAAATGTCTTTGCAATACCTTGAAGAGAATTTCCCATGTGGACTGACATAAATACCATCTCCTTAACTATCTGAAGCATGAAACGCAACCATCTAGGCACTCTGCACTTTTACTCCAAAACCTCAAAAAGGATTTTTAGATATTATGGGCAAAATAAACTTGGACTTACCTGGCAGATGCCTACTTATGGAATATCTAGAAAACAAAAAGGCTTAATCGGGAGGTTTTGTAGCTACTGGCTAAACTGAGAGAGAGTCTTTCCCCTCTATTCTTTCTATATGCTCCAAAAGCCCTAGCCTGTGAAGGGATTGCACGTCCCTCCTAACCCTCCCCAGTGTGCTAATACATAGCAGCAGCCTAGGAACTCCTGCTCTCAGCACTACAATCCAACAAATTGTGAAGGCAGACCATTTATGTACACAGATATGGAATGAATAATTGGGAATCCCACAGCATTATTGGAACTGCATATAGAAGCTGATGGGGGTTATTGAAAAGCAAAAAGAAGCATAACTTAATAAAGAAAGGAAACAAACTTTTACCACAGTTAAATAAAAATGCTGTACAAGTTGTTATTGGCAAAAATTGAATAAAATAACAGCTCTTCTAACTAATCCAATTCTAGCTAGAACTGTTATCCCATCAGAATATAAATATTTTTGTGGTACCCGTATTATCTGTAATTATTTGTTCTGCATTTATTTGTTGCATTTACCAAAGGATTTCTGGAGGAAAGAAAAAAAAAAAAAAAGCAGGACAAAGCAAAACTACACTAATCAATCATTCTGCCTCAGATCTCTGAAAGATCTGTTAGTGATGATATTTTACATTTTCAGTAATGTTATAGCTACTGGCTCAACTTATCTATAGGTTGCCACCCAATTACAACTAGAATTTGAAAGAATTTGGCCTGTCTATTTAAATGGTGGGTGATTGCCCCTTTTTCTTTCAAAGCAGAACTTTCCATCTAGAGACAGGTAGTGAACAGTTCTTGCCTGACCTATGGATTAATCAGAATTTAAATACTATATTATTTCAACAGGCACCTCTAATATCTGTGTTTCCTGCCATGAAATGCAATTAGGGAAAATTAATTTACCAGGGGATCTCTAAAGCTTTACCTTCTTGCCCACTGCTATTTGCGCTGGCCGACATTCAATTGTAATTCCCTGCTGCTCCAAGTATATTGGGGCTATCTCCTCGAGACTGCCTCAGAGCAGAAAATGTCACCCAGTATTTGGAAATTTCACAAATGTGACATTTTCCCAGTAAAGCTGTTCTACAGCAGTTGGCTTCAATAGGTTTGTCATTGCTAATGAAAACAATTGGAAATACACTGAACATCTTGCTTCATGACTTAAATCAGTCTCTAACTATATTAGAGATGTAAGCCAGTGCTCCAGGACACATTATCTGCCTGCAAGTCTCTGATGGACTTTCCTGTTTGTAAATGCAGCTGGTACTCACTGTTGTCAGGTGGGATAATGAATGAGGTATGCTTCAGTTCAAATCCTGTGCGCTGGTTTTCTTGTTATGTTCTTAACCTATACTACCTTTTATTTTTCAATGTTGTTTTTGATTTGGAAGCCACATAGTCAGCTGCAGTGCTATATCTTCAAAATTCAACTTCAAAATTTGTCTTGCAGCCTGCATTCAAATCCTTTGTGGGCTGCAGGCCAGCCTTTGGGAACTCCTGTTACACAGGTTTTCTGGGGATAGAAATGAAGATCTGTGTGGCAAATGAAGCCCACCTTTTGGAATCAGGTTTCATGGATTTGCACTGTGAAGCAAAAGGCCATGGCAGACTACAAGGATGAGTTACAGAAGTAGCTTCTATTTAACTCAAGTGTCAGGTATATAACGTGCCCTTTATATCTATAGTTTATTTTAACACATATCAAGAGGACAGAAAATTAGTGATCAATGTAGAAGGGAGCATGAGGTTTCATTATAAATTAATGTAGGAAGACTCGGATTTCAATGATGAAATGAACATGAATCTTTAAAATTGTCTGTCTTTATGAAACAGATGAAAATTATTACAGTATATAACTTTTTGGTGACATTTTACTGCAAAGGGCATATTGTTACAAAATTTAGCAATGATGTAGCTAACAGAAATACTGCAGGGATAGATAAAATTATTTATGTAACATGATAAAACATGAAACATGGATGTATTTGAGTCACTGGGTTGCAGAGTAGGAAAAATACTTTGTCCTGCTCTTAAGTGAACCCTCCTGTTAAATCAAGGAGCAACACACATGGGACTTGTTGGGAGCCAAGACTGCACAACAGTAGTCAGTAGCCAAACACAGTCCATGCAGTTGTGCTTTGGTGCCTGGAAATCTTGAGGAAATAAAGATGAAAAAGAAGGAGAAAGGGTGAGAAAGGTACAGAGAACTTCTCCTGGATTTCCACTTTAGTGGTGCTCTTTTTGTCCAAATACAAACCACATGACAATGTGCTGATAACTGGACAAAGAAGTCACCTACTGAAACTGAGGAAAAAGCACATCTGTAAGTAGTGATGTTGGAATACAGAACTGGTGGAAGATCTCTGCAAAGTAATTCTACTGCCTTATCATGAACTAGAGAAAACCCATAATCTCAGAAAGGGCCCTGGGTTAACATTTAAGAAGGCCTAAAATGAAATTCAGATTCTGGGATATTTCTAATATGGAAAGAACACATACGTTGATTGTCTAACGTATGTGATTGACTTCTAGCAAATGATCAGCAGAGGACAGAAAGTTTTCGAGTTAAGAAACATACCTTTGGTAGAATAATAAAAGAATCTTTATCAGCTCAATGTATCTTGGATATACATTCATTTTTAAAAAAATAAATCCCGCATATCAAAACCAGATTGACTTCGATACTTAAAATTTGGGTGAACTCTACTGGGCACATTTCTCTAATGCAAATATGATGGCATAAATAAATGTTCACACAAAACTCAGGTCAAAATGAGGTTTACATTGGAACCAAGATTTTAGTCTTCCCTAAGAAAATATTTTTCCATCTGTAAGTTTTCAACACTATTCTCGTTAGAATTGTATAACAGAATTCAAATATAAATTACTTGCTGTCCTTAATTAATAAAACCTATATTCAATCCTTGTCTTTTGTTTCTTTTCCCTTGTCTTTCCTTCCTACGTTGCCAGGATAAACCATTCTGTTACATTTGCAGGCTTCAACTCTACTCATACCACTGTGATTTCTTTTAAACAAACAAAAAGACAGTAAAGGAAAGAAAAACGTTGGGAACCACCTGCAAACTATTATAAATTCTAAACCCACCCACACAGCCCGTAGGTTACAAGTAAATTAAAGCAAGAAGATTCAAAGAAAGACATAAATTATTTTGGGTTCTTTTTAGTTTTTTGTTGTTGTTGTTTTTTCTATAAATATTCTGCAAACAGAAGATACTAAAATATTTAAGATTTTTGCACTTTTTGGTTGTGTGCAAACCACAATTTAAATTTCCTCTTTTCTTTGGGAATGGTTTGACACCGTCCCTGTAATTTGAAGTGTTCATGATGGGCTAACTCAACACTGAATGAAAATCACTTGATCTCAGTAGCGTGCCAGCCACATTCACCCATGGCATTTACAATGTTCCTGAAAGGCCAATTTTCCTCAGATTATCACAATGATATTTTTGCTGTTTATCAGACCAAAGAGGTTATCACTTCCTGAATACAATTGAGAGAAACAAAGAACAAAGAAAGAAAGCTAATGCATCTTTCTTACACTCGATTTTTTTGTTGTTGTTTGATTAGCTACACATAATTCATGACATAACTATGAAAAATATTTTGGGGACAAAAATGGAAAACTGAAGTTCATAAGCTCTGTTCTATGTGAGCACCTCACAAAGATCTGTACAGATGCAGTTCTACTAGCTTCCATCAAAAGTAATTCTTTTATGAGCAGAAACTATTATTGTTCAGCTATGAACTACCTTCTAACGGTTAACTAGAGGAGGGAACCCCAGAGATGGTATCATGGTTCTGTCGTATCCAGAAAAATTCTGCTGTGGACATGGTAAACTAGGTTTTCACATAGTAAGTATGTAAAACATCGACTTTGATCTAAATTATTTTTCCCTGGAAATAAATATAATAAATTCAGTTTAGTGCATTAAGATTTACTATTTTATTTTTACAACAGATCTATCAGTATTCTGTAAAAATGTGCACCTCACTAAGATGTCAGTGTAAAAAAGCTACTTGAGTATTAAAATGCTTATCACTTACATAGTAACTGAACACAACCCAAGTAAATTAATTAACTCCAGTGTCACAGGAAATATTGGAAGAAGTTCAAGATCAGAAAACACAGGAAATTTTTCCTTTCACATATCTGCCATGCTGTTCAGCTGGATAAAATTTAGCATCGCTATGTTTTCATTTATTACATGTAAAATAAAGGCACAATAGAAATACTTTAAAGGTAACAGAACAGCACAGTATTTGCCTTAATGTAAGATAAACAGAAGACGCATTTATGAAGTATGAATGCCAAGAATTACAAGGTCTGAGCCTGGCCATAGAGGAAATAAAATAATATTGAGATACCCATTCAAAAATCCAAAGAAGTGTTATGTGCAGTGGAGCCACCCATGAAGTTTTTTCAGACTGAACTTTCAGCAGGCTAATACAGTTATACATATCTTCCTTTGCATGGGATGTTGCCAGCCTCGAAGCATGTTGAATTGAAACTATGCAATGTAACTTAGATTTTTGTAATAAATTAGCTGAAATCACTCAATAGGTGTTAGACATAATACTATTCAGTATTAACTACCACTTATTTCATTTTACCTCATTACTTTTTTCCCTTTATGCCTTTATTTTCTACCAAAGGATCTGTTTATCGATTATTTATTCATCATTGATGAGTGGTATGTGAGAAGTCAGCCCTTATTGGACTGGGTAATTGTAGATAGGAAGCTTCTGTGAAGTTACAGGTTTATATTAAAACATCAAAATTCATACTGAGTTCATCATCTGCCTCTTGCATCTTAATGTTATCTACTGATATAAATCACCAGAAGTTTCTGAAACTTTTCAAATTATTGTCTGTAAAACAAATTTAACCTCCAAGCTGTAAGCAAAGTAACAGTAAACACTCTAAACTCAATCAGTGGTGGAACGGTAATTTTGTGATTTGTTTTGTCACACCTGGACACTGTTACTTGGGACCTCAGCTTTCTCAAAATGTCTCTGCTGCTGCTAAAAACTCACTATCCGGTGATAGAGCAACAAAGTTTCTGAGGTCAAAAAATGTTCACCTACCACAAACCACAAAGACCGGCTCTTGGTGTGAGTAGCAGAAAGAGACTTCTCATGTAGACCACAAGTTTGACCACCACAGAACTAGCTCTGGCAGGGAGGGACATGCTGGCTGTCTAGAAGTCAAAAGGTGCTGCTCAAGTAAACACAACAAATTCTCCAAGAAAACTCAGTGTCTCCTCTAAGCTGCTAGACAAGAGGAGCCAAGAAAATTCAGGCAGATTAATAGAAACCAGCTGATAGGAGTTTCTGGAGGCTGCAGTGCTTTTCTTTTAAAAGGCTTCTTAATCTTTTCTGACCTAGAGTACTAATGGTTTACTACAAACTGATTAGGGAAAACACAAACACATTAACCTTACAGTGATGAAGCAATAAAGACAGAAGACACTGCTCTTAAAGCAGCAAAGGCAATGGTGCTTAAAAAAATAAATTATTCTCATCTCCGGACAGTCCCTTGCACAGGGAGTTCAGGGCATATCACAGGTACTGTTTGGAGCCTAAACCCAGTGAAAAAAATGGGGAATTACTTCATAATTTTAGTTCTTTAAGTCATAAATACTGCTACCACATCCTGATAACAACTCATGTACAACTTCATATACTCATATACATACATATGATACAGTTCTACACAGGCTTTGTATAATAACGAAGCTTGTGATCCAAATTCTCTTTAGCAACACGCTTTCTGTAATAGCATTTTCACTTCTATGAACCAGTTAAATTACCTGTAACCGTTTACACACTATCTTCATGCAACAGTGAATAGTTAAACGTGCACATCATATGTGCATGTGCTATACGTACATACTTCTGTTTATACACAGCATATATGTATGAACAGACACACATCATGTGTATGTGTGAAAATTTTATAGGCAAACCAACAAATAAGGTTTCCTATAAATTTCTTACTCTTTTGAGTGTAGGGAAGGGTTTTTTTTTCTGAAGTTGTAGAATTTCCTGCCATTGTAGTTTCCTCTGTTACACCTCTTCTCAACAAAAAGACTTTCCACTAGGCTGGCGTCTGTGTTTACATGGACAAATTTTGTATGTACATATCCATCTGTATCCCACAGCTATGAAAAACAGCACTTGTAGGACACTTCTTGAATGTTTGAAGATTTTATTTTTCACTTTTCTTTCTTTGTAAGCTGCAGTCCCTTAGAAAGCTCACATTAATGCGTTTCATGAAATACATTTCCAATGTAGTAACTCCAGAGCATTCTGGATACAAAAAAAAATATACCTCATGATTTTTATTTATAAAATATCATTCACTAGAAGTGTAAGAGATACTTCAAGAGATGTTGCCAGCACCTCAGCTCTCTTGCAGAGAGCAGTATGACCGGCGTGTCCGACTCAGTACTTCTACAGGCCAAGTGCCACCTCCCTGACTTATTCTGCTGCTGGGAACCCAGCTGCACTGTGAAGTCCTGCTTATCCCTCCATGGAATAAATCTGCAATGGTGATTATTCCATGCTCCAGCCACCTGTCCTAATGAATAACGCTTCCTGTGTAGCTGTTTCAAGATATTGGAGTTAGCTACTCAAGCTTGAAAGACAAGTAGAGAAATTAATAACTAGTGCACATGCCCTTAAATGGCACAGGGGCGAAGTATGGAAACAGGAATTCATTGCCAGGGATTTCCTACAGTATTGAACAAGGATTTGTGAGTGTCAGAAGACCTGTGTCAGCATGAACGTGACTAGACAGACAGGTGAGCAGCACCATTACTGTGTTTTGGATTAAATTTGGGTATGCTAATTATGACTTTACTTTGAATTTCAGAAAAAAAGAGACTCCCAGACAGATCAGGGCAGGATTACATGTGTGATAGTAGCTGAAGATGGGAAACCAAATCAACAGCCCCCCAGCCTGATTCAATATAGCACCAGTAACCACATTTTCTCAGATTGTTGTTATTTTTTAAACAAACTATAGAAATTTGCAGTAGAAGTGTTTACACATCACATAGCTTTTTGAGTTAGTACTATTTATAAAAGAACACCGTGCGGTGAATATACACTAAATGCCTTTGCCAGCCATTTCCATCAGCAGATCCATACAAGCCAAGCTAAGTGATGCTTTGAGAGCTGTTGCTACTTTTTTGCCAAGCAGTGCTGGATTAACTAGTTAAATTTTGTAACACAAATACACACATCATAACAAGCAATGACAAAGAAACACATTTCAACAGACTGTGGAAACTTCATAATATGCTTTTCTAGTGTTTAAAGTTGAAACAAGTAAGCAATACTGTTGTCTCCTTCCTTAATTCGTTGATTTTGGTTTTCCTCCAGACCTGTAAAGATCAATTCAGTGACATGCAGAAAAGCAGAAAGCATTTGTTCAGCGCCTCATCCAGCAAACTCCATGTCTGCATACAAAGATGCATCTTTGTGTTCATGGTACAGTGTACAGAAGATGCCTTCCTTTTGTAGTTATTTACTGTGTCACAAAAAGTTATCTGCATGGAGATTTAACAACACATTAAATGAAATTTGAATGGACATTAAGCATACATATTATACACACTTTTATATCCAGCATGTGTATGTTTAGATATTTTAATAAACTGACTGATTGCTGATGAAGTTGAGTTAGCTAGTATGTTTGTGGGGTTAGCATCAGTCACTTTGCAAATTATTCCATCAAAAAAAGTCACAAGTATAGAAAAGACAAGAAAAAAAAAATCAAATATTCCCTACTATCCTGATACACCAAAACCTTTGTTTTATAGGTGATGGACCAAGACTTCGTCTGGTGTACTTTTCTCACCAGAACCCACCTCCCAATTCATTTACACAGAGCTCTCTCAGCTAATACTTCTCCTAACCACCAGAGCTCGCCTGCCCCTGGTCTCTCTCTGGCTGAGTACTTCTGGAAACAAAATGCATCTGCTTCCTAGTTTTACTAGCTGGCTAGTTTTCTAGTCCTAGTTTAGCCACGTACAATAGGATAGAAGTGTAGGTTTCTGTTTGGACACCATTTACAAATTCTCACAAATTATTTCCATTCTCAGCATTTAATATAGCCAGAGACCAGTACCAGTCTTCAAATGAGGACCTGAAACAATTGCTTTCTATAAAAATGTGATGGCATTTACATAATAAAAATATATAGTCTCATGCAGTCTAATTTAGGAAACACTAGATTTTAAGATTTTAGAATCCACTTAGATGCCCACACTAGCCCTAAAAGAATTTACAAGAGCTGAGTTGCGTATATCCCACTCTGGGTGAAAGCTTTAAAAATAATCCACGCTCCTCTGCTTACCAGGTTCTGAGTGCAAGTGCCATGCACCTGAGTGCAAGTTCCAGACCAGAAGCTTGAGGTGGAAACACCTGCCTTAGCAAAGCAGGCTGTATGGATGGGGTTTGGGGTGAGTGTGCTCCTTGCTATGCAGCCTAGGGAAAAACTGTGCAACCTTCTCTAGGAAAAAGGATTAATTCTTTCACTACTTACTATGAAAGTTCAAAATAATGGCTAATGCTACCCGGTTGCAGCTCTCCCTGAGCAGATCTTTGCCAAACTTAAATTTCTGCAGGTGTTGCTACAGAAAAAATAAAATAAAATAAAGCTACTCACTCCATACAAGTGATTTTCTGTTATAATTTCCTGCAGACCCATCCAAGCCAATGAAGCTTCTCCAATTTATGATGCTGAGAATAAAGCACCCACCTTTCATAAACCACCCACCTCCTGTCAGTCCAGGGCAACCTAAAAGCCATTGTTACTGAATCTTATACAGCTTTTTT